>NC_057796.1:146856392-147171392 GCF_018294505.1 Triticum aestivum
GACGGGGCGGCGGCGGCGCGCGGCGGGCGGCGGCGTGGGAGGAGAGAAACGGCGAGGGAGAGGGAAGAAGTGAGTAACGGGCGGGGGGTACGGGCCGTTAGGTAGTAGGCTCTTTGCCGTCCGCCCCCCTTTGCCGTCCGCTTTTTTGCCTCTTTGCCGTCTGCTAGCGGACGGCAAAGAGGTGGCCCGTTAAGTTTTTCAAAAACGGGCGGGGGGTGGGGGCCACCTCACTCTTTGCCGTCCGCCAGCGGACGGCAAAGATTATTTGCCGTCCGCTGGCCGACGGCAAAGAGCTGGCAGACGGCAAAGAGCTTCTTTGCCGTCTGCCCTTTCTTTGCCATCTGCTTTTGGGTAGCTGATGGCAAAGAGCTTCTTTGCCGTCAGCTAGCAGACGGAAAGAGCTGGCAGATGGCAAATTAGCTGATTCCAGTAGTGCATATGCTTATTGTTGTTGACATGGAAAGTGACCTTGCTTTTATTACAATCAATAACAGCACCTACAGTGTTAAGAAAAGGTCTTCCAAGGATAACATACATGTAGTCATCCTCAAGCATATCAAGAATAACAAACTCTGTTAAGATAGTAACATTAGCAACAACAACATGAACGTCCTCATGAATACCAATGGGTATAGCAGTGAATTTGTCAACCATTTGGAAAGAAATTTCAGTAGGATTGAGCTAACTCAAGTCAAGTCTTGTATAAAGAGAGAAGGGCATAACATTGACACCAGGTGACGGTGTCCTGGACTAGGGGTACTCACCACGTCGTCTCCCGACCAGGTGGATCGGGCCGAGGACCCCCATGGCGGTTTACTCATGGGCCACTTCGGGCAGCCCATGCCGCATACAAGGAATATTCCGCAAGACTTGATGATCAAGACAAGGACTCCTCTCCACCAACGTATTCGACTAGGACTCCTCTCCACCAACGTATTCGACTAGGACTCTTGTTATCCTAGGCCTCCGGTACATTATATAAGCCGAGGCCATGCTAGTCGATAGATCATTATGACATTATTCATTATACCCTCAGGTTTTATACCACAGCATATGATCTCAAGGTAGATCAACTCTGTACTTGATACTCCATCAATATAAACAAGAGCAGGACGTAGGGTTTTACCTCCATCAAGAGGGCCCGAACCTGGGTAAAACATTGTCTCCTTCGTTTATGTTACCATTGATCCGAGAATCCACAGCTCGGGACCCCCTACCTCGAGATCTGCCGGTTTTGACACCGACAATGGTGCTTTCATTGAGAGTTTCACTGTGTGATCGGCAAAAGATCAATGGCTCGCCTGCAGATCAACTGCGACGTCGGCGTCTTCGTCGTCGGCTCGATTGGTCACCTTGGCTCGACCGAGGACTGTGCCCTACCTCAAAGCGTCATGTTCGGACGAGGGCCTTCATCAACATCAACTCCTATCTCTATCATGATCATGGAGGAATCATCCATGGAGCTCGGGGGCTCAACGTCAACATTGCCCTCGGGCGACCATGCTGTTTTTCCGAACAGTGAATTTGTATCCACTACCACCACCTCCTTGAGCATCGCTTTGATGATTCCTTCGGTGGAATTGTGCAGAATTGAGTCTACAACAACACTGTAAAATTTTGTCGCGTTCCAACGGAGCAATCTCCGCCGATCTCCGATATACCGGAGCCGTGTCGAATCTGGACGAGCTTGGAGCATGGTGTCCAACCTCTAGCTCGGACGTCCATTAGAAGATCCAACCGTTGATCGACTATGGAATTCCTATATCTATCACCCCTCAAAATTTCATCTTGATCCGACCGTTCAAACTCTGGGAAGCCTCCGACGAGCGCATCTATGTTCAGATCTGTTTTCTGCACGAGAACGAATCCGACCCGAGTTCATCTTTTTTATGAACGGGATTTCAGACATCCTTTTTGAAGGATGTTTTGTATGGGGTATTGGGTTTTGTTCTCAAACACATCCAACTAATTTTAAAGTCTTTTCCAATATATCTTCACCATCGCGCCGGTGTCAAACCAGCCCGACATCGTTGCCGCATGGCTGCCGACCTGCGCCAGACGGATCGTCGCTTCATCGACCAAGCCCAACCTTATGGGATCATCATCTCGGCAAGCCGAACAAGAGTTCGGGATCGTGAAGGCTAAATCATCACCAACATCATTGCCAGACATCGCTGCATGGTCACTTCAGCAAGCGGGCATCGACCGCGTCACAAGATCCGGCCTGTGTCGGCATCGCCGCACTATTGCTTCTTCAAGCCTGAATGCGACCTATGCGTCCTAAGATTAGGAGTCAATTCCGGCCGGACTTGCCTCTCTTATCCCGAATCCAGCTTCAAGTCTGGACGCGACTTCGGCGTCTGAACACCAGGAGTCAACCCTGGCCGGGCTCGCCCCTCGCACCGTCGTACCGGAGGAAGACTCCGAAGAAATCCTAGATACTAATCCGGCCAACCAAGCCGATGTCCACCACGCCGACTTGCTTCGACACCTCGGCTAGCATGGTGCTGCAAACGTCACACTACCGACCTACCTCATCACCTCGGCTAGACCGGGGGCTTCGCCATCTCTTTATCAACCTACTACGGTGACTTCGGCGTCACCAGCCGACCAGCTTCGTCACGTTAGCTGGACCGGGGGCTTCGCCTCGCCACATTAACTGTGCGGCATCACCACCTCATCAAGCCGAGCTCCTCGCTCGGCCACCTCGGGCTTGGGGGCTTGGACCTTGGCTAGGCTGCGGACTCGTCTTCGTCCCGGCACGAGCTCGAACCTCGTCAAGAATAACGAGTACATTAACCGGCTAAGTCGCCTCCATGCTCAGTTTTTTCTTTCAATTTATTAATTCTTGTTCGGTTCAACCAAACATTATACTTGTGTTAAATAATAAAGTTGTTCATTCAAACGTTGATTGTTGAACACTTCTTTTTTCGTCACCTCGGTCATGAGGGTTTTCGTCACCTCGGCTGGACCAGGGGTTTCGGCTCGTCACATCGACCGTGCGGCATCGCCACTTCATCAAGCCGAGCTCTTCGCTCGGACACCTCGGGATTGGCTTGGTGGCTGGGACCTCGACCCACTGCAAGCTCGACCCGCGTCATCAACGCCGAACACATTAATCAGCTAAGTCGCTTTCATGCTCAAAGTTTTTAAATTTTTAATTTGTGTTCAGTTCGACCATGCTCACGTGAGTTGTTTGTTCAAAAAAAACTCCCTTTACCCATGTTAACTAGGGGCTCTTAAAATTTATATGATTCGTTTTATAATAAATGTGTTTTCTTTTTGCTCGTAGCAAAGTCTTTTTCTATCACTCCTTCCTCGACTCGAGTATGTGGTCAATAGCCGAATAGCCTGGTTTCTCTCTAAAACCGCTCGAGTTTAGTTCGCTAAACTGGCCTGAGAAGCACTCTGCCTTAGGGATAGGAAGTTGAAGCCGAAGGCTGACCCACTCGAAGTCTTGAGATCGGATGTGTCATGTTAAAGCACGACTGAAGAACAAACTAATTTTAAGACCAATTTTCGGATTGGCACCCAAAAAACTTGATTTAGTTCGGACGTAAAGTTTCCGCATAAGTTTTTTGGTTTTTTAAGCTTATGGCACTTTTGATCTATTTGTGTGTTTTTCTTTTATGAGGCGGGACACCCTCTTGACCGAGGTACCGTGCATAATAATCCAACTTGGGAAATATTTTTCAACCCATAGTTCAGCATTTTTCCTGCCGACCTGCACCTTGGTGTTGGATCCGAGCATAAATCTCGCAGTACACTGCCGGACACTTTTTAAGCATCGACGATATCAACGGGGGGCTGCGACTTGAGCCGAACCCACCAAAAGCCAAGGTACTCCGAGGAGTCCTCGGCAAAATGTTCTTGGCTATTGCTTTATATGCATCAGTTTCGAATTGTGTCTTCGATCAATAGTTGGGTTGCCCAGCTCCTGTGCTTGCCTCCTACGTTCCCCTTTGTTCGACTAAGTGCGCAAAGGGAGAACCACTGCGATTGTGCTTCCAGCTAGCATGGTTAAGCGCCTCAGTGGAGAAAGCCGAAAACTGACTGTCATAATAAGCGTAAACTGGTCAGCGATCCGATGACTGTATTAAACTATAAGATCGATAGAGGTCACCCCGTGTTAAATGACGGTCCGTTCATAACATTGGCTGAAGTGTTTATGGCTTGACCTCGACTATCGCCGAACACTAACCGGGGGCTAGTAACTGGCCTCCCAAATTTAAGCTCTTATGACTAAGTGAAAGTTATAAAGCCCGCATATCTGATTGCCTTGTTTCTGCTAGCACAACCGCCTCTGGGCACCGAGACGTCGGCTAAGGGTTGCCTTGTTATTGCGGAAACACCATGCGTAGCATCTACAAAGGGGTAGAAGCCGATGATGGGCCACTTTCAAATGATAAACGGTCGCAACGGAGTCAAAATAAACATATATCATCAGTGTTTGTATTCATTACACAAGCGTCGCCTTCCGTAATTATCATTATAAAGCCATAAATATGCATCAATTTGACTTAAGATTTTGGCCAAGCTAGGTTGCCTGGCTCCTGTGCTTACCCCTACGTTCCCGATCGTTCGGCTAGGCGGTAAAGGGAGCACCTCTGTGATTGTTAGTACCGGGTCATCCGAGTTAGTACCTCAGACTGGGTGAAGCCGAAAGCTAGCCGTCTTAAAGGATATAATTGGTCGGCAACAACGGAAGTGAAAATTCAGGTGCACTAAAGACCACATAGTTCGGGAACTTTCCCCAAACTAAATCCTCAATATTTTCCTCCCGCATTGATCGGAGGTGAGGTTTCATGATCATGATCAGCATGGCAACCCAAAGAAAGGAACCGATAGCGGAACTATTTTCTTTGGAAGATGTTTCGTCATATAACATATCTCTCCGCATACCTTTGTTTATAAAACCATATGGCCGGATTGCCTCGTTTGCCCCAAATCTTTGCCCTCACAAATGCTTTAAAAAGTGGGACAAACACTCCCTGGCTACTGGCCGAGGAGGTTGAAGCCAATGGTCGGTCAACAAAGTTTTGTACAATGCGGAGCTGAGCATTAATGATGTAAAGTACTTGGGTACATAGAATCATTACACATAAATTGTGAGCAAAAATCAATTTTTCCGTAGCCAATCTTTTAAAGAGTGAATGGCACAGTCTCTTTGAGACAACCGAGCAGCTGACATAACACTCTCATAGTTCCCTATTGGCATTGATTTCCTATCTATTAAGCCCCTTAAGGCCGAACTTGGCGAGCTCAACTTTCATTAGCTCTAACTCCTTTATGAGATCTTTAATCTCTTTCTGAGAAGTTTGTGTTAAACACAACAAAATTTTCTGTCAAATGGATATCGATCCTTAATTCGGCCACCCGTGCCCACATTAAGGCTCGAGGGCTACTGGGCTTCGCGCTTATTATTTACAAATATTAAAGGGGCACATCGATCCCCTGATCTAGCGTTGCCACCCGACCAGTGTCTCGGGGGCTATTGCATTGCCTATTCAATGCAGAAAATTCAAAGTTCTCAGTGTTCGGCTTGACTGAACTATGGGAAAACGCGTCCTCGGACAACAATAGGTACCATCTGGGTTTATCCGGCATCAAGCTAATATGTTACGGCGACTTCTCAAAACCTCTCTCAAGGGCCCGTCCGCCGATCACCATCTCCTCTAATGTGTATCTCGGATTTTAGGTCGACACACACCTTGAGGGCTACTGGCTATATATCCCGGCAGAGAATAAATGGCACCAATCAAAAATATTCACAAAAAATCAGCCCGCAGTCGGGGTGGTGCACCACCTCGGAAGCAGTCCGGCATAAAGCTCAGGCGCTAGTGGCTGGCTCCATAGAGGGCATTTCTGGCATTAAGCTCGGCTGAATTCGTTCAATCTTTTAAAGACCAAGGTAGTTTATGACACCTCGGACGCTGACCATCGTTAGAGCTCGGACGCAGTCCGGCATTGGAGCTCGGAAGCGGTCCGGCATAAAGCTCGGGTTCGAATGGCTCGTTCCATAGAAGACTACTCCGGCATTTAAGCTCGGATGAACTCATTCAAATTTTCAGAGGCCAAGGTAGTCTATGATACCTCATATGCTGACCATTGTCGGAGCTCGGCTGTAAAAAGATGCCTTGGATTTAGTTCGGCGTTGGAGCTCGGACGCAAGAGGATACCTTGAATGCCGAATAGTGTTGGAGCTCGGCTGCAAAAAGACAGCTCGGCTACAGTCCGGCGTTGGAGCTCGGATACACCGTCGCACGGGAAGCACTTCAAACCCGAGGTGTGGCGTAAAAATAACAAGGCATTGATAAAGGCCAAAGATTTAAGGGGCTCCTCAGATACCCGACGTGTAAACTCTCCGGACTCACTTCAGCGATCCTCAAGATCGAAGATGGGAAGATTTGTTGAACCAGTTTTCAAGACCGGCGACCGAAGATGAAGAGTAGTTCGGAAGAATCGAGGAGCGTCCCCAACTTGAAGACCGGTTCAGGGGGCTACTGACGGTGTCCTCGACTAGGGGGTACTCACGACATCGTCTCCCGACCAGGTGGATCGGGCCGAGGACCAACATGGCGGTTTACTCATGGGCCACTTCGGGCAGCCCATGCCGCATACAAGGAATATTCCGCAAGACTTGATGATCAAGACAAGGACTCCTCTCCACCAACGTATTCGACTAGGACTCTTGTTATCCTAGGCCTCCGGTACATTATATAAGCCGAGGCCAGGCTAGTCGATAGATCATTATGACATTATTCATTATACCCTCAGGTTTTAGACCACAACATATGATCTCGAGGTAGATCAACTCTGTACTAGATACTCCATCAATATAAACAAGAGCAGGACGTAGGGCTTTACCTCCATCAACAGGGCCCGAACCTAGGTAAAACATCGTATCCTTCATTCCTGTTACCATTGATCCTAGAGTCCACAGCTCGGGACCCCATACCCCGAGATCTGCCGGTTTTGACACCGACACCGGGCCCTAAATCACACAAGGCAGTTTTAACATAATTGTTCTTAATAGAACACGGTATAGTAGGTATCCCTATATCTCCTAGCTTTTGACATATTTTCACTTTGAAAGAATAATTTGCAAGTATAGTGTAAATTTCAGCCTCCGGTATTTTCTTTTATTAGTGACAATATCTTTCATATATTTAGCATAAGGAGGCATTTTCATAGCATCAGTCTAAGGTACTTGAAAGAACATAGGTCTAAGCAATTCAACAAAACAATTAAAAGCATCTTCATATTTAGAATTTACACCTTTACTAGGAAAAGGCATGGGTTTCTGAACCCATGGTTCTCTTTCTCTACCATGCTTCCTAGCAATGAAATCTCATTTATCATATCATTTATTCTTAGGAGGTGGGCCATCAAGCTCAATTTCAGGTTCTATTTCTACATCATTACCAGGTTCATTATTATCATTAGGTGGAGCATCAACATGATCATCATTAGGATCATCATTATCACCAGGTACATGCTCATCGCCAGATTGTGTCTTGGCATGAGAAACATTATTAGGATTCTCAACAGTTTTTTCTATAACAGGTCCACTGGAAGCATGCAAAGTTTTATCCTTACTCTTTTTCTTTTTCTTCTTAGGTGAATTAGGTGCACTATCATTAAATCTTTAAGAATCTTGTTCAATTCTTTTAGGATGACCCTCAAGATACAAAGGTCCTTGGGTCATTCTACCACCTCTAGTCATTACTCTAACAACATGGTCATTAGTTTTATTAGACATTTCCTTAAGCAAATCATTTTGTGATCTAGCAACTTGTTCAAGTTGAGTGTGAGGCATAGAACAATGCTTACATAAGACCTTAACATAACTAGAAATTCTAACAAGCACATCTCTCAAGCATTTAATCATAATAGAATCACATTTCAATTGATCACTCATTTGCACATTGAAGGTTTTTTGTTTAACGATGAAGTTATCAAATTCATCTAAGCACCGACTTGAAGATTTATTATAAGGTATAAGGTATGTCACCCTCATCAAACCTATAGAGAGAATTTACCGCTCTACTACCTATGTCGGAATGCTGAGTCCATGTATCTCTTCAATAGGTGGTAGATTCTTTACATCTTCAGATTTAATACCTCTTTCTTTCATAGACTTCTTGGCTACCTGTTTATCTTCTGGATTGAGGAATATAATACCTCTCTTCTTCGGAGTTGGCTTAGGCAGTGCTTCAGGAAGTGTCCGATGTCGGCATTTCTCTCAATAAGTTATTCAATAAATCCCGCTCTTGTTCAATAGTCC
Source organism: Triticum aestivum (assembly GCF_018294505.1). Taxonomy (NCBI): domain Eukaryota; kingdom Viridiplantae; phylum Streptophyta; class Magnoliopsida; order Poales; family Poaceae; genus Triticum; species Triticum aestivum. The sequence continues at coordinate 146,864,680 of NC_057796.1, forward strand.
TTTCCCTAAAAACGCAAACAACACAACTATATAGGTAGTCCCTGTCGGTGTCAAAACCGGCGGATCTCGGGTAGGGGGTCCCAAACTGTGCGTCTAAGGCGGATGGTAACAGGAGGCGGGGGACACAATGTTTACCCAGGTTCGGGCCCTCTCGATGGAGGTAATAACCTACTTCCTGCTTGATTGATCTTGATGATATGAGTATTACAAGAGTTGATCTACCACGAGATCGCAGAGGCTAAACCCTAGAAGCTAGCCTATGATTATGATTGTTGTTGTCCTATGGACTATACCCTCCGGTTTATATAGACACGGATGTTATGTTTAAAGGCCGCTAGGGCTTCGGCATCCGGACAGTCGATAATTTGGTTCTTTTTAGTTAGGAACCGAGTCCAGAATTTCCTGGCTGACTCTCCGGGCTGTTGTGTTATGTGACTTAAATCGTCAGCATCCGGTGACCGCACATAACTGCCCTGGAAGTTATCCAGGAATGTGTCTGCCAGGTTCTCCCAACTTCCGATGGAGTTTGCCGGCAAGCTATTCAGCCAATGCCGAGCCGGCCCTTTGAGTTTTAGCGGGAGGTACTTGATGGCGTGTAGATCATCCCCGCGGGCCATGTGAATGTGGAGGAAGAAATCCTCTATCCATACCGCGGGGTCTGTAGTGTCGTCATATGATTCAATGTTCACGGGTTTAAACCCTTCTGGGAGTTCATGATCCATTACTTCATCAGTGAAGCATAGGGGGTGTGCGGCACCTCTGTGCCGGGCTATATCACGACGCAGTTCATACGAGTCTTGTCTGCTGTGTTCGGCCCGGCCGGATTTGCTTTTAGTATATCCGGCGTGACGGTTGTAGTCATGCGTTGGGGCGCGCCCCCGTGATCCGTAGACCGATCTTTTATGTCCTGATTTGTTTTCCAATACGTCTCGCAGGTCCTACGTGTTACCCCGGGCCTTGGAATTTTTGTTTAACTGGCGACGGGGTGCGGGCTAGACTTCGGCCTGATATGCCGCTTTGTCTCGGCCACGAGGTGGCTGGTCAGCCGCATCATACGCTGGAAGCGTAGGTTTTAATGCTTCCTCCTCGAGTTGGGGTAGCAACCTGCGCTTTGGGTAACTTTTGGTTGGGCGCTCGAGTTCGTATTCCTCAACCGCCAGGACCTCAGTCCATCTATCCGCTAGCAGATCTTGTTCAGCTTGAAGCTGTTGTTGCTTTTTTCTTCTGGCTTTTTGCTGTGGCTATAAGCCAGCGCTTGAAGCGCTCCTGCTCGATGGGATCCTCAGGCACGATAAATTCTTCGTAGCCGAGGCTCACCTCGTCTTCGGAGAGAGGCATGTAATTGTCACCCTCTGATTCTCCGTCTGCTGCTTGTTCCTTAGGGCTAGCTTGCCCATCCTCCCGCTCGAAGCCTGGCTGGAGGGGATTGTCTTCGTCTTCGGCACTATCTGCAGCGTTATTGTCTGTTGTGCCGGTATCGCTGCTTTTTCTATGGCGGGGCTTAGAGCGGTGCCGATGACGCCGGTGCTTAGATTGCTTCTCGAGGGGATTATCCTCCGTTGCCTTATTGCCATCGCTTTCTTTGGGGGTGTCCACCATGTATATATCATATGATGAGGTGCAGTCCAGCGCCCTGTGGGCGGTGGTTCCTGTTCTTCTCCTGCATCGTCGTCCATACCGTCGATGTCTTCGGAGCCGAAATCGAGCATGTCGGTTAAGTCGTCGACAGTGGCTATTAAGTGGGTGGTGGGTGGGGAACGAATTTCTTCGTCGTCCGCTTCCCACTCGAGCCGGACATAGTTCGACCAAGGGCCTCCTGACAAGGAGAGATACCTTAATGAATTCAGCACGTCGCCTAGGGGCGAGTGCTGAAAGATATCCGCGGAGGAAAACTCCATGATCGGCGCCCAATCAGATTCGATAGGCACGGACGTAGGCGGTTCGGAGCCCGTGGTCGGGGACGGATCCAAGGATCCGGCAACACAAGTCTCGTAGGAGGTAAAGTCAGTATTCAGCTCTATCGCCGCTGAGTGTGCGGCCTCCGTGGAGGGGTCCATCCACCCGTCCTCGGACGGCGCAATCTGCTCCGGATTGAGGGCCGGAGTAGCCACAGGTGTGATCTCCGGAACACCGTCCGATGGCAGCGCTAAGTCATGCTCGTCGTGACTGTGCGGGGCACCTGACATGGGCTCGAATCCGTCAAAGATCAAGTCTCCGCAGATGTGGGCAGTATAGTTTAAGCTTCCATACCTGACCTGACGGCCAGGGGCGTAGCTGTCGATCTGCTCCAGATGGCCAAGCGAGTTGGCCCGTAGTGCGAAGCCGCCGAATACGAAGATCTGTCCGGGGAGAAAAACCTCACCCTAGATCGCATCGTTGCCAATGATCGAAGGAGCCATCAAGCCTTATGGTGATGGCATAGTGGAACTCTCAATGAAAGCACCAATGTCGGTGTCAAAACCGGCGGATCTCGGGTAGGGGGTCCCGAACTGTGCGTCTAAGGCGGATGGTAACAGGAGGCGGGGGACACAATGTTTACCCAGGTTCGGGCCCTCTCGATGGAGGTAATACCCTACTTCCTGCTTGATTGATCTTGATGATATGAGTATTAGAAGAGTTGATCTACCACGAGATCGTAGAGTCTAAACCCTAGAAGCTAGCCTATGATTGTGATTGTTGTTGTCCTATGGACTAAACCCTCCGGTTTATATAGATACCGGAGGGGGCTAGGATTACACAGAGTCGGTTACAAGGGAGGAGATCTACATATCCGAACTGCCAAGCTTGCCTTCCACGCAAAGGAGAGTCCAACCCGGACACGGGACGAAGTCTTCAATCTTGTATCTTCATAGTCCAACAGTCCGGCCAAAGCATATAGTCCGGCTGTCCGAGGACCCCCTAATCCAGGACTCCGTCAGTAGCCCCTGAACCAGGCTTCAATGACGATGAGTCCGGCGCGCAGATTGTCTTCGACATTGCAAGGCGGGTTCCTCCTCCGAATACTCCATAGAAGATTTTGAACGCAAGGATCGTGTCCAGCTCTGCAAAACAAATTCCACACACCACCGTAGAGAGTATAATATTTCCACGAATCTAATCTGCTGACAAATTTCATAGCATGACATCACGCCATGGCCCGGTCATTATTCGAACCGTTTTTCTCAACCCGCTACTGCACATATTGCGAGGCGGTTTTCTTGGCACGTTTTGTCGAAGCAGAGATCGTGTCCCCTTATCACGGGATTCTCATCAATACGGGCGTGGGTAACCCAGCCGCGCCATCAATCACGGCGCTTGGGGAATAAGCGAGTTTACCAGGCAAGTGGGGAGGCGCAGAATCCCTGCTGCCTTTATAAGGGGATAAGGACTCCCTTTCGCACCCACGTTTTCTTCTTCCCGATCCATTCCCCATCGCTCGAGCTCCAGCGCCCGAGCGTTCGTCTTCTCCGCCCACAAGGGCCTTCCGAAAATGTCCGGATCTGGAGCAGGAGGCAAGTGGATGGCCTCTACCGTCCAGGAGAAGGATATCAAAAAGCTTCGGGAGGCCGGGTATCTGGCCAAAAAAATCGGCCACCGTCTCCCGACGGCGGGACAGATCATTCCTACTCCGGAACCCCACGAGAGGGTTGTATTCCTCCCTCATTTTGTCTGCGGGCTAGGGTTTCCCCTCCACCCGTTCGTTCGCGGCATCATGTATTATTACGTGACCGATTTTCATGATCTATCCCCCAATTCCTTCCTCAACATCTCGACATTCATCGTCGTGTGTGAGGCTTTTCTCCGCATCTCGCCACACTTCGACTTATGGCTGAAGATCTTTAATGTGAAGCCCAAGGTGGTGAGCGGCGAGCACGCCGAGTGCGGGGGCGCTATGGTGAGCAAGATGCCCAACGTCACATGGCCAACAGGTACTTTTAATGATTCCGTCAAAGAGTGGCAACAGCAGTGGTTTTACATCACTGAGTCGCGCGACACGGAATGGGCCGCTGCTCCAGAGTTCCGATCCGGAGCCCCTCTGCGGCTTACATCCTGGGCCAAGAAGGGCCTGAACTGGTCTTCGTCCGACGAACTATCGGTGCTCCAGACGCGCGTTAAAGATATGGAAGACAAGAACATCGAACTTGTCAATGTAGTCCAGGTGATGTTAGTTCGCCGGATCCTGCCTTGTCAACACCGGATTTGCAATCTATGGGAATTCGATCTGGCCAAGCACCAGACCCTGCGAGAGCTCTTTGGCTCCTCGCACAAAGACATCTGGAAGGTGATTTTCAAGTCCGGCAAATCATGGCCGGACTCGGCCGAGGACTGCGGGTACCAACTGTCCTGCCCTGCAAGCTCGGTAAGTTATTATATGTTTTATCCGCATAACCCAAGGGAAATGCTTAATGTGTTTTCCTCAACTCCCCTAGGGCTGGACGAAGAAGGCGGGACGAATCCACTGTCCGGCCCCGCTGCCCAAAGAACCGGCCGGCCCACTTCTGACGAAGATGCTGGTCCCGGCGCCGAAGAAGAAGGCCGAGAAGGAGGCCAAAAAGACCCGGGGCGGCCTTCGTCGCCGCGGCACTTCGGACACAATATCTGAAGGCTCCAACGCCCGTTCTGCCTCCGAAGAGGACGAGGAGGAGGAGGAAGATGAATCCCCAGCGGGGGGAAGAAAGAAGAGGGCGGCCTCCATACACTTGGAGGCCGAGTCGCCTAAAAGGGGAAAAGCTCCTCTTCCGAAAGAGTCCACTGCCGCCGCCGAAAGCAGCCCGACGTGGGATCCCAGGGCCCAGCCTCTGGTGAACTCGTGAGTATATAAAATCCGAACACGTTTATGCGTCCAGATTTATCATGGCATAATATCTTAACCTGAGCCATATTTTTGTAGTCCGGCGAGGTCCCGCACCGAACAATCCTCATCAGAGGATTTGCTGAGCTCGGATGCTATGGAGAGCGGGACGCCCCGAAGGCCCCTTCCCCCAAATATGTGAATAACACCGAGGCTTCGTCCCAGAAGGACCCCGGCCAACGAGGGGGTGAAGAGATCGTGAAAGCGGCGCCTGGAGGTCAAACTTCAGGGGCCGGAGACATGGGGGAGAAGATTCCCATGGGAGTCAACGGCGGGAGCCATCTTGAATTCAGCTCCTAGCCGGACGCAATTCCCGAGACCAATACGGCTCCAGAATCAAGCAGGCGGCCTCCCTCGGCTGGAGGGGGCGTGCCTGTCCCACCGGCAATCTCTGTCCAACCAGAGGTGCCGGATGTTTTGTTGGCGGCGCTGAAGAGCGCCTCCATCGTCGATGAACACCGTGCCCTGATGGGTGCGGTGATTAAGGAGATTCAGTCTGCTGAGAGTGGACTGAATGAAGCCTGTATCAGCCTTATAAGAGGCTTTGAGGTATGTTTTATGAGGTTTCGAAGAGTGTCATAGTATGGATAGTAGCCCCTGATACACTGTTCGGTGCAAGAAAGAACCGGACAGAGGATCAATTTGATGTTCGCAGGAAGACTCACTTGATGACATCTATCTCTCTTCTTTTATAAGCAGGAGTCTACAGCGGCTGCTGCCTCTCATACTGCGGAGGCCTCCGGACTGAATCAAAGTCTGGAGCGGGCCAAAGAAGAACTTGGCCAGTTGAAAAGGCAGTTGGAAGATAAACAAGGTATGCGCAAGCCTTGTTCGCGTTCAGTGCGAACAAATTTCCAGTATGATAAAATATGTTCCATGATTTTCGCTAGGAACGATGACCGAAGTCGAGGCTCTTAAGAAGGTTGAGGCCGAGGCCGAGAAAAAGGCAGCCGCAGAGCAGGCTCTTCGTGAGAAGCATGAGGCCAGGGTTATTGAAGCTGAGCAGGAGCTTCAAGAGGCCGTTAAGAAATGCGAGACCTTGGAGCAGAGTTTAACGGAGAAAGAATCCGAACTCACCAGGGCTCATCAGGCCGCGCGCGATGCCCAGGGGGAAACCCAAGCGCCCTGCAGGAGATCTAAGAGGCGAGGAAGATCGCGGCGGGTAAGGCTCTTTTCCATGTAAATCAAGTATTTGAGGAGAAAATCATGTTTCTAATTTTGAGTTTGGATTTCTCCAGGGGTGTTTGCGGAACTGCCCCGCAGCATATCGGATGCCGCCCAATTCTACCGAGCCGAAGAAAGGAACACTGCGGATAAGCTCTTCTGGTCGCAGTATCTGGCACCGAATTATCCGGTGCCTTTTGCCGATCAACTGAAACAGCTGATCGAACTGCATAAGGCGGCGGAGATAGCCATGAAGGATTTGATTAGCCGGCTATGGCCTGCCGAGCTGATTCCAAGCAGCTACTGCGGGCTCGTGAAGCGGCTTGTAAGTGCCTGCCCTCGACTTGACGTCATCAAGCGGTCGGTCTGTATAGAGGGTGCGTGAATGGCCTTCGCCCGCGCAAAGGTGCACTGGGGGAAGATGGATGCTGAAAAGCTGATAACCGAAGGACCGCTAGAGGGGAAGGAGCACCGCAAGCCCGAATTATATTATGAAAGTGTCCTGAAAGGATCCTACCTTGCGGCAGAGCTGTGCACCAAGGAAGTTATATTTCCATGAATGCAAATCATGTTGTCCTTTGTAATGTTTGAACAAGGTCATTATTTATTGCCTGTTGTATAAAAGTTTATCCTCCTGCGCGGCCATTTTATATATTAATCCTGAGAGTTGGCCAGTCGTCGGCTTCTGCCCCCACGTAGGAAGTACGGGGGTGTTCGGGATAAACCTGATCACTCTTTATCCCAGTTTTGGGTCCTTCGAAGGAGGTGTTCAGCACAACGAACCAGGCAATCGGACTATAGGGCTTTATCACTCTCACTTAGCCATAGGAGCTCTAGGAAAGGAAGGTAGGCGCAGCCCCTGGTGTTCGGAAGACCACACGAGGGGCTCTATAAGCACCTGATCGAAAGAAAACCGATCCATCGCATGCTGCATTGGTTATGGCATTATGCGGGAGAAATCCTTAAAGAATTTACAACCTCTCGAACAGCTGACCAGCTCTCGCCGTATCATGACAGTCAGTTTTCGGCTTTCTCTACTGAGGTGCTCGTCCGGAAGAACCGGGACACAATCGCAGTAGTTCTGCCTGTGCCGCCTTAGCCGATATAGCGGAACGTAAGGCAGCAAAACATGGGAGCCGGGCAAACCCAACATTTGACCCAAGACATGATTCGGAGCTGATGCATATAATGCTATAAGTTCGGGGTGCGGAACTTCCATGAAGGTGTTCGGACTTTATTGCCGTATTGCGGGTAAAACAAAGCCCCTGGCATATTTAAGGCATATCGCGGCGTACGGATGCCACTTGACAAAAGAATTTCAATAAGAAATAACAACAGATAAGCGTCATATAAATCCACATGTTGTATTTGAATGGTACGTCGATGCGTATGAGTACAGGAAATGTGATAAAAAAGAGATATGACTGTGGAACCTGCTGAGACCAGGGGGAAGAAGCTGTATGCGGATCCGGAGTATAGTCGGATGGTCATTGCGGGGAATATCTAAGGATTCCCTTGCGCGTTCGAGCTGCTTCCATATCGCCAGTCCTGGTCGGCGCAAAGGTAAACCTGCAAAGGAAATGTAAGAAATGTTTGTGTGCCGGAGAGCAGTTGAGCCGCGGTATGCGGCCTGTCCTGGCCTTCGCCGGAGTGTTTAATTGAGCTCTGGACGAGCCGGGCTATCCTTCCGCGAAGTAGTTCGAAGTCCTTTGGCGGTGTCCGGGAGTCGGGCCGTCGACTCGAGGTTTGGTGCCGAGGGAAAGTTCGGCCTTGCCATTAACCGTGATGACGCCGCGCGGACCGGGCATCTTGAGCTTATGGTAGGCGTAATGTGGCACCGCGTTGAATCGAGCGAACGTGGTTCGTCCGAGCAGTGCTTGATAATCACTGCGGAAGGGGACGATGTCGAAGATTAACTCTTCGGCACGGTAATTGTCTGGTGATCCGAAGACTACCTCAAGGGCGATGGAGCCTGTACAGCTGGCCTCCACACCTGGTATAATACCTCTGAAGGTGGCTTTAGTGGGCTTGATCACCGAATGATCGATGCCCATCTTGCGCACTGTGTCCTGGTAAAGCAGGTTTAGACTGCTGCCTCCGTCCATAAGGACTGGTGTGAGGTGGAACCCGTCAATTATTGGGTCGAGGACTAGTGCGGTTGAAGGTGATCGGCCCTAGTTTATATTGTGGGACGACTGGTTCCGTTAAGTCGACATCCCTAAGGGTGCGTATCCGGTCCGGGTTGGGAGTGTGGGTGCCGTTTACCACGTTCACTGTTTGGATTTGCGGGGGAAATTTCTTTTGCCCTCCTGTATTCGGTGATCTCGGCTCCTCGTCGCCATCGTCGCTTTGAGAACCCTTATCTTTGTTTTTGGCGCCTGACCTGCCGGCTTGTTTGAAGACCCAGCATTCTCTGTTGGTATGATTGGCTGGTGTTCTTGGGGTGCCATGGATTTGGCATGGGCGGTCGAGTATGCGGTCCAGACTGGACGGACCCGAATTGTCATTTTTGAGTGGCCCATTCCGCTGACTGGACTTAGAGCCACTAAATCCGGCATTGACTGTCGTATCTTCGGCGTTTTCACCATTTTTGCGGTGCTTGTGTTTGTTGCGTCGGGGTTTGTCGTTGCTATCTCTGGCCTCTGATGTGCCAGGGTTGCTTGTTGTGTTGTTGCTACGGGCCAACCAGCTATCTTCGCCCGCGCAAAAGCGGGTCATGAGTGTCGTGAGGGCTGCCATGGATTTTGGCTTCTCTTGGCCGAGATGTTGGACGAGCCACTCGTCACGGATGTTATGTTTAAAGGCCGCTAGGGCTTCGGCATCCGGACAGTCGACAATTTGGTTCTTTTTAGTTAGGAACCGAGTCCAGAATTTCCTGGCTGACTCTCCGGGCTGTTGTGTTATGTGACTTAAATCGTCAGCATCCGGTGGCCGCACATAAGTGCCCTGGAAGTTGTCCAGGAATCCGTCTGCCAGGTTCTCCCAACTTCCGATGGAGTTTGCCGGCAAGCTATTCAGCCAATGCCGAGCCGGCCCTTTGAGTTTTAGCGGGAGGTACTTGATGGCGTGTAGATCATCCCCGCGGGCCATGTGAATGTGGAGGAAGAAATCCTCTATCCATACCGCGGGGTCTGTAGTGCCGTCATGTGATTCAATGCTCACGGGTTTAAACCCTTCTGGGAGTTCATGATCCATTACTTCATCAGTGAAGCATAGGGGGTGTGCGGCGCCTCTGTGCCGGGCTATATCACGACGCAATTCATACGAGTCTTGTCTGCTGTGTTCGGTCCGGCCGGATTTGCTTTTAGTATATCCGGCGTGACGGTTGTCGTCACGCGTTGGGGCGCGCCCCCGTGATCCGTAGACCGATCTTTTATGTCCTGATTTGTTTTCCAATACGTCTCGCAGGTCTTGCGTGTTACCCCGGGCCTTGGTATTTTTGTTTAACTGGCGACGGGGTGCGGGCTGGACTTCGGCCTGATATGCTGCTTTGTCTCGGCCACGAGGTGGCCGGTCAGCCGCATCATACACTGGAAGCGTAGGTTTTAATGCTTCCTCCTCGAGTTGGGGTAGCAACCTGCGCTTTGGGTAACTTTTGGTTGGGCATTCGAGTTCGTATTCCTCGGCCGCTAGGACCTCAGTCCATCTATCCGCTAGCAGATCTTGTTCAACTTGAAGCTGTTGTTGCTTTTTCTTCAGGCTTTTTGCTATGGCTATAAGCCGGCGCTTGAAGCGCTCCTGCTCAACGGGATCCTCAGGCACGATAAATTCTTCGTCGCCGAGGCTCACCTCATCTTCGGAGAGAGGCATGTAATTGTCATCCTCTGATTCTCCGTCTGCTGCTTGTTCCTTAGGGCTAGCTTGCCCATCCTCCCGCTCGAAGCCTGGCTGGAGGGGATTGTCTTCGTCTTCGGCACTATCCGCATCGTTATTTTCTGTTGTGCCGGTATCGCTGCTTTTGCTATGGTGGGGCTTAGAGCGGCGCCGATGACGCCGGTGCTTAGATTGCTTCTCGAGGGGATTATCCTCCGTTGCCTTATTGCCATCGCTTTCTTTGCGGGTGTCCACCATGTATATATCATATGATGAGGTGGCAGTCCAGCGCCCTGTGGGCGGTGGTTCCTGTTCTTCTCCTGCATCGTCGTCCATACCGTCGATGGCTTCGGAGCCGAAATCGAGCATGTCGGTTAAGTCGTCGACAGTGGCTATTAAGTGGGTGGTGGGTGGGGAACGAATTTCTTCGTCGTCCGCTTCCCACTCGAGCCGGACATAGTTCGGCCAAGGGCCTCCTAACAAGGAGAGAGACCTTAATGAATTCAGCACGTCGCCCAGGGGCGAGTGCTGAAAGATATCCGCGGAGGAAAACTCCATGATCGGCGCCCAATCAGATTCGATAGGCACGGACGCAGGCGGTTCGGAGCCCGTGGCCGGGGACGAATCCAAGGATCCGGCAACACAGGTCTCGTAGGAGGTAAAGTCAGTATTTGGCTCTATCGTCGCTGAGTGTGCGGCCTCCGTGGCGGGGTCCATCCACCCGTCCTCGGACAGCGCAATCTGCTCCGGATTGAGGGCCGGAGTAGCCACAGGTGTGATCTCCCGAACACCGTCCGACGGCAGAGCTAAGTCATGCTCGTCATGACTGTGCGGCGCACCTGACATGGGCTCGAATCCGTCAAAGATCAAGTCTCCGCGGATGTCGGCAGTATAGTTTAAGCTTCCAAACCTGACCTGATGGCCAGGGGCGTAGCTCTCGATCTGCTCCAGATGGCCAAGCGAGTTGGCCCGCAGTGCGAAGCCGCCGAATACGAAGATCTGTCCGGGGAGAAAAACCTCACCCTGGATCGCATCGTTGCCGATGATCGAAGGAGCCATCAAGCCTTATGGTGACGGCACAGTGGAACTCTCAATGAAAGCACCAATGTCGGTGTCAAAACCGGCGGATCTCGGGTAGGGGGTCCCAAACTGTGCGTCTAAGGCGGATGGTAACAGGAGGCGGGGGACACAATGTTTACCCAGGTTCGGGCCCTCTCGATGGAGGTAATACCCTACTTCCTGCTTGATTGATCTTGATGATATGAGTATTACAAGAGTTGATCTACCACGAGATCGTAGAGGCTAAACCCTAGAAGCTAGCCTATGATTATGATTGTTGTTGTCCTATGGACTAAACCCTCCGGTTTATATAGACACCGGAGGGGGCTAGGGTTACACAGAGTCGGTTACAAGGGAGGAGATCTACATATCCGAATTGCCAAGCTTGCCTTCCACGCAAAGGAGAGTCCCACCCGGACACGGGACGAAGTCTTCAATCTTGTATCTTCATAGTCCAACAGTCCGGCCAAAGCATATAGTCCGGCTGTCCGAGGACCCCCTAATCCAGGACTCCCTCAGTCCCTAGAAGCATCAGTTAGTCCATTATAAAAGGTATCAAGTATTTTATTTTTCTTAAGAGGATGACCAGGCAAATCATTTAACAATTGGAGAAGCCTCCCCCAAGCATGAGGAAGTTGCTCTTCCTCAAATTGCACAGAGTTATATATTTCATGTAAGGCAACTTGTTTCTTATGAGCAGAAAAATATTTTTCAGTGAAGTAATAAATCATATCCTGGGGACTACGGAGACAAGATGGAGCAAGATCATTAACCATATTTTAGCATCACCCTTAAACGAGAAAGGAAACAACTTAAGAATATAATAATAGCAGACCTTTTCCTCTTGAGCAAACAAGGTGGCAATATCATCCAATTTAGTAAGTTATGCAACAACAGTTTTAGATTCATAGCCATGAAAAGGATCGAATTCTACCAAAGTAATAAGTTCAGGATCAACGGAGAATTCATAATCCCTATCAATAACAAAAATAGGAGAATTTGCAAGCTTAGGATCATATTTCATCATTTGGTTCATGGCCTTTTCTTTCATTATAGCCATAAAACCTTGTATGCCATTACGAGTATCATAAGCCGTAAGTTATCTAGTAAACCCCTCAGGAAAAGTGCAACCTTCAGGCATATCCTCTAATAATTTACTTCTAACATGGTACTAGGTGTAGTAGGTGATTCATAGTTTTCAGTAATTTCAGATTCTTTTGCTTTAGCAATATGAACATCAAGTAATTCACCAAGTGGCATAGTTTCATCAAGAAAACTAGAAGCATCATCATGAGTATCATCAATAGTAGAAGTATTATCAATTACTTGCGACATATGAGATTGAATAATAGGTGCTGGTTTCACAAGTTGACTTAAAACAGTAGGTGAATCAAGTGTAGACTGAGTTGGCAATTCCTTACCTCCCCTCGTCTTAGAGGGCATGATCTTGGTCTTAGAGTCTCTCAGATTCTTCATAGTGAATATAAATTGCAGCAGATCTTTAACTCCCAAGTGAACTTAATAAATAGAGCTATGCTCCCCGGCAACGATGCTAGAAAATAGTCTTGATGACCCACAAGTATATATGGGACCACGACAGTCTTCGAGGGTAGTATTTCACCCAAATTTATTAATTCAACACAAGGGGATCCAAAAATATTTATAAGCCTTAGCAGTTGAGTTGTAAATTCAACCACACCTGAGAAGTTACTTCCTTGCAACAAAGTATTAATAGTACAATAGTATGATAGTTTGGATAGCAGTAGTAATAGTAGTAATGGTAATAGTAGCAGTTTTGTAGCAAATGGAACATCAACATCAATAGTAGTTCAAGCAAAGAAGATATTATGAAAAGCGTAGGCATGGAGTAGCGATGGATATTTAGATGAATTTCATAATGTAACAGTCACAACCTAGAGCGATACACAATAGCTCCAATTCATCAATCATATGTAGGCATGAGTTCTGTATATAGTCATGTGTGCTTGCGGTAAGAACTTGGATGATATCTTTTGTCCTACGCGGGTCCTAATGGAAACTAAGGGTAATTAAGCCGCTCCTTTTAATAGAGAAGCTTAACAAAGCATTAACACATAGTGAATACATGAACTCAAATTACAATCATTCCTAAAGAGTATCCTAATTATTGTTACCTTGGGGTATATGGTCCAGAACAATAATAGGTGCATATAACTTGTAAGATAGGATCAAGAACTCAAACATATTCATGAAGACATAATAGGTTCAGATCTGAAATCATGGCACTTGGGCCCTAGTGACAAGCATTAAGCATAGCAAAATCACAGCAACATCAATCTTAGAACATAGTGGATACTAGGGATCAACCCCTAACAAATGGACTCGATTACATGAGGAATCTCGAACATGGAGCTCCGGTTGAGGAGCAGGGGAGCTCACCGTCTCGATCCACCATTTCTAGTTCTGTTCATAAATGTTAAAAAGCTGACTAGGAAGATAAATACTCAATTCAAGAAATGGGATTATGATAAATAACTCACTGCTTCGATGGGCTTATGGTAAGAGAAGACATCAAACATCGGCTCCTTGATGAGGTCGGCCCTCTCGCCCTTAAATATGGCCTCCAGCGCGGCCGCAATCGCTTGACAATTCACGAACCCTTTCCTGATGGCCCAGGTCGTGTCATTGGTTCCGTTGTATTTCCACAAGGGGTGGATGTGTTTATGAAGAAGATGGACACCTCGGGCTATAGCCAACGCCATCACATTGATGATGGTAAGCTTGTGATGGATGAGGCGGGCTACTTGAGCAGCCAGCCTGGCTACCTCGGAACCCCCATCTCGGGACTGAGTCCTCAGACGCCAGTTACATCGCTTCTTTGGAGGAACGTGAGAGAAGGGGGGAGTCCTTGCCGAAGAGGGTCTTCGAGTGGCACATCGAAGATATAGAACCATTCACTCTACCATGTCTCACTGTCCTCCTTGGGGGTGCTAGCAAGGTATCCAGCTCCGGCGATTCTGCACACCTCGACCCCTCCAACCTCAAAAAGATTGTCGCACCGGATGAACATGACCAGGCAGAAATATCTTCACTAGGTCAAAGTGGGCCTCACAACCGAGTAAGGCCTCACATAAAGCAACGTAGCCGGCTATGTGAAGGGTCGAGTTGTGTGTAAGGTGGTGGAGTTGGATCCCATAGAATTTCAGAAGGCCCTTGAGGAAGGGAGGGATAGGGAAGCCTAACCCCCGGAGAAGGAAGGGGACAAAGCATACCCGCTCGTCGCCTTGCGGCATCGGAAAGTTGTCACTAAGAACACCACCATCCAAAGAAACCAACCCTAGGTGAATCTGCGCGAACTTCGAATTAGGGAGATACCATTGTGTGGCAAGACGATTCAATTGCCCTTGAGCAACCGAACATCTCTTCTACTCTCCTTCGAGGGGGTTGCCAGGGTGAGTAGATGAGTCTGGGACGTTTTCCATAGTGTTGAGCTCTCAAAGCAGCAATGGAGGTAAGGAAGAGGATGCGATCCGCGTGGAGGCAAGAGAAGAGGTGGAAGGGATGTGAAATCTATCGTATATCTCCTTTACTTTATATGGAAAATCTTGGTCGTGGGATAGCATGACGCTTGAATCCTGCAGCAGTAAATCCGCATGTTTCCCAGGCGTCGTGCCTTATGTGCGCACGCCAATCGAGGGCGGACGTTAATAATGCCGCTAAAGTAAAACTCTGGCCCACTATAACTTTCTTGATTGGACATGTCAATAGTGGGGCCTCGGATGGCGGTGTACCTGAAGAACAACCAGATGTGATCCGCGATTGGTCCTCAGGAGAAGCTTACTTAGCTCATAAAAGCCACCTACTTCGGCGCAGAAGGCCTCAAGTCCAATGTCCTCGGACAAGGGATTAATTCGAAAGACTGGAATGCCAAGATTGTTGAACTCGCCTACGAAGCCGAAGACCGAAGAAGCCACGATTGCGAGGAGCCAATCAATATCCTCGGCTTGAAGACTAGTTCAGGGGCTACTGACGGTGTCCTAGACTAGGGGGTGCTTACCACGCCAGCCTGCCAGTCATGGCCAGGCCAAGAACCCCCAGACACCCGAAGAATGTGCCATGTTTGCCATGACCCACGATGTACTCGAGATGGAATCCTCTGAAGACTTGGCACACACTTCAAGACACGTTCGAATCATCGGCATGTTTATCCTTAGATGTAACCGGCCTACATGTAACCCTAAGTACCCCGGGTGCCTATATAAGACGAGGGGTTTAGTCCATAGGGTTAAGTTAGAGACATACACATATGATCTCGAGGTAGATCATCGTGTACTTTGTACCCCATCCACAACAAATACAACAGAAGCATGACGTAGGATTTTACCTCTCCGAGAGGGCCCGAACCTGGGTAAAACACCGTGTTCCTCTTTGTCTTGTTACCATCAAGCTAAGATCAGCAATTTGGGACACCCTACTTGTGATCCACTGGATTCAACCCCTACAGGGGTCACAAGGAGCAGCATCGCAGTCCGATCTAGGATTGACCACATAATAGGATTCTCACGCTCATCTTGAGCCTGATCTGACATCGGGGCCGAGACAAGCGGTTCATGCTGCTCCTCGACTAGGCGCGACACCAAGCTCGTGACAATCAACTCTCCGTGGAAATTTGCGGTGTACTCCATGTTGCCGAACTGACGATCTAGCCTAGAGCAAAGGATTTGACTTGGCCGAGGTGGCCAATTGAGTTGGCGACAAGGTTGACGCCACCGAAGATGAACATTTTCCCCGGCACAAAGATCTCCTCGAAATCGATCTACTCGTTGATCCTGACTCCCATTGATCTGCGACGATCACCTAGCAGGCTTGCATAGGCCACCACCGAGGGAACCTCTACCGGCAAATCTCTAGGTAGGGGATCCTAAGCTAGATGTCTTGTAACGAGGGCAACAGAGATACATGGATTTTACCCAGGTTCGAACCCTCTGAGGAGATAATACCCTATGTCCTGCTTGTGTTTATTGCGTTGGAGTAATTAGAAAGCACGTGTTTCTACCAAGAGATTTCTTGTTGTTTTCTATGGGCCAGGCCCCTCCTCGGTTCATATAGGTACGGGGTTCTTAGGGTACAAGATCCAAGTTGGCTACTTATGAGGAGGCAGAGTCCTTCATAGATCCAACACCTTGTCGTGTACGGCAAGTCTTCTGAAACCTTATTATACGCCATGGGCCTTCCGATGTGGCCCAGGTCGAAACCGAGAAGGGGTCCTCAGCCCGACCCACTAGACGAGAGTCGACATGGTGAAGGGTCCCTTAGATGGGACACCGTCAACGGAAGGTTACCAAATTGCTTTCACCGATTTTTCGAGGATGCGGGCGAGCTCGCGCTATCTCCCTGCTCGCATGAGCTCGGCGCCACGTACCTCTTTCCTGTATGCGAAGAGATCAACTGTTTGAAAACGACCGATTTGACCATTCCTAACTGGTGTGGTCCAGAGGTGCTTTAAGATTGCTGCAGTCTAAATTTTTTGGTGCATCGAGATGGCCAAAATTACGTACGAGCCTACCTCCGGCTCCGGGAGATCGCACGAGATACTAGTCCAGAAGTTTCGATCCCCTCTCCTCTCACTTTCCCGTTTGTTTCTCCTCGCCCCCATTCCTCCCGGCTCGCCGTCGCCGACGGGACCGCCTCCTCCACCTCCAGCGCATCCCCACCAACGTCTCCCCCAGACCTATCTCTAGCCACGACTAAGGCGTAAGGAGGAAGCAAGCGCCCACCTCCCGCCGCCTCCACCGCCACCGCTGTAGCAGCAGTAGCGGACGCAGGAGATTCAGAGCTGTGTGCTGAACACGCGCGTGGCAGGGATGGACGACGGCGACAGCGTCGCTCGGAGCGCAGACAAGGACGATGCCCCCCCGGGCGACGACGGGAGCTCCACGCCGCTCCCTGAGACGGTGAGGATCTCCTCTATTATGCAAGCACCGGGTGTTTGTTTCGAATTGTCCGCTGTTTGGATTTCATCCGCGTGATTGAACGTCTTTATTGGTGCGGTATCGCTCGGAGTTGAGCGATTCGTGCTTGGAATGGCACAATCTCGTGCGGCCGCAGGGTTCCAAGAGCTGGGGATGGAGATATCTTGTTTAGGACTATAGGTTCCATGCTAGAAACGCGAGTAGACATGAATTCGGTATGTTCTCAGGTCTGATATGGCAGGAATGGTCGCTATTGAATGGCAGGACCTGCAGAGGTATGAAAATGTGACATGAGCATGCTGTCCGAGAAGTTCCTAGTGTTATGGATGGCGTGCAAGTCTTTGTTCTTAGGTGTGTCTAGGGCACATTTAGATGTGCTCTAGTTATTGCACATCTAAGTGAGTGAATCCAGCATAAAGAGGAAAAGAAAAAAGAAAAGAAAAATATTCACACGAATCTCGACGTAAGATCAATGACATAGGACTTAGATGTGCAATACTTATGGTACATCTAGATGTGCTCTAGCAAAATTGTTGTTCTTAACCAACTATACTCGTGTTTTTCACGGCACAAATGGAGTAAATATGCTTCTTTAACATAGCAGGAAGTAGATGCGCGAGTTTGAATATGCTACTGTAGTTGTTATGGAACCATGGGAGCTAGTTAATGCAACAAGCAGTGCCTAACTGAGGTTTCTAAATTTGGAAAAGGAAATGTGAGAATGCAGCCTCATAGGTTGGTTGGAATATGCTGTGCAAGTGTGTACTGTTTCTTTTTACAGAACAAAGTGTGTATGGTTTCTAGGGCTGTGAACTGAGTTGCAAACTCTGCTCATGTCTTGGTAAGACAAAACCTTCTTCAGTGCTGATTTTGTTTTCCTTTTTGACCTGTGCATGCCATTTATGGTACAAAATGTCAAAATAACTACTCTTCAAATGGGTAAATTTGTAGGAAACCCCTCATACAATGGGGAAAATATACAAGCTATACATGGAACATAATATAACTCACCCTGTTGCCGCGGGAAATTGATCCGCACAGCACCACAGATTCCTCGCTTACGTGGAGGTAAACCGACCGTTTTTTATGCAAAACGGCAAAGATGAGCCAAACCGTAGGGCTGCTAGGGCTGGGCAGAAGCTATGACCTAGATGTTGGAAGGAGAAAACTTAGGAGAAAAAAGTAACACAGAGTTAAGGATTGATTGATTGTAGCTTTTCAATCAGCCATGTGCCCATATATATTAGGGCATGCTTGGCCTTTGGCAATTTGGAATAGGACTCCTGACTAGTCACGTACTGTTTCCTTGTCATACAAGCCAAATTCCTAATCTTTAATTAATTCGGCTAGACCTGTAAAAGCACCAACCTGAGCCCAATAATAGTACACCTTCCATATTAGCTCTGTTCTGGCCGAATAGCTGATCAAGCAAAATCTTTTCTATCACAAGCATTCTAAACCAGCCTGCTCAAGCAAAATCTTTTCTATCTCAAGCGATGTACAAATAACACACTGGCCAAATTTGCTTAGGGGGCTATCTGAAATCATATCGGCCATGTTTTGCTTAGGGCGACATCTTAGGTAATATCGCCCATAGGGCCATCAAGCTTCTTGCCACATGCTAGGATAGTACTTCTTCAAATATTTTCCACTTCGGCAATTTTTCCCCCTGCCTTGGCGCAGCGGTAAAGCTGTTGCCTTGTGACCATGAGGTCACGGGTTCGAGTCCTGGAAACAGCCTCTTGCAGAAATGTAGGGAAAGGCTGTGTACTATAGACCCAAAGTGGTCGGACCCTTCCCCGGACCCTGCGCAAGCGGGAGCCACGTGCAGCGGGCTTTCGGCAATTTCCCCCCCTGCAAAGATTGTAGAAAATATGAATTTCCACGAACAGTCTCTACAACCTTATGCGGATCTTCCCAACTAGGCGACCATTTGCCGAATTTATTATTTCTAGTTCCAATAGGAAAAATCATTTTCCACACTAATTCTCCAATTTGAAACAATTTTCCCCTTTCCTTTTTATTATAAGCTTTTGCCACTCGTAATTTCTTTTTTTCAATCTCTTGCAAGACTCTCAACCTTTCCTCTGAAACATCATCTATCCTATCCATCATTAAATTATTGTAATCCACAGGCGACAAATCATTTTGTCTGGCTACTCTTAAGAGCTTGCAAATTAATCTCCACGGGCAGCACTGCTTCCTGCCCATACACCACCTCATACGGTGTCACTTGAGTCGCTCCGTGCTTAGATATCTGATGATCCCATAAAGCTTTCGAGAGCACTTCATGCCGCCTTCTCGGATGCTCCTTAATTTTCTTCTTTATAAGCTTAATTAAAGTTTTATTGCTAGATTCGGCCTGTCCATAAGCTTGAGCAAATAAGGCAACGAATTTAACAATTTAATTCTAAAAGATTAGGCAAATTCATGAAACTGATGAGACATAAAAGAAGAGCCTTGATCAGAAGTACGGGCGGAGCAGCCCGAAACAAGCAAAAACACAGGCACGTGCAAGCAGAGGCAGGGAGACAGCAACAGCAAAAGCGCTCACACATGAGACATGGGTAGCAGCAGCGGGCGCACGGGGAGTGAGCAGCAGGCGAATTGCAGCGGCGAGTGCTCGGAGGTGCAGAGTTGGGCGGCGGAATCATGGAGCCGGGTGGGCGGCGGCGGAGGTGCAGAGCAACGAGCCAGTGGCCGGGCGGAAATGGAGGTGGCAGCACGGATCCGGTGGGGCGACGCCGATCTAGGACGATTTGCAGGTAGTGGAGGCAGGGCGACATCAGCTACAGGAGACTGGCGGCGTTGGCTGGGCGATGTAGACATGCGGCTTGGAATCGGGATCCAGCAGGGCGTTGACATGTAGAATCATCATGCGAGGGCAGGTGGCAATGTGAACAGCAGGCAGCAGCAGCCGTGAGAAGGACACGGCGGTGGCTGCCAAAAAAAGGGGATGGTGGTGGCGCAACGGGGGATCACAGCACGAGTTGCACGTGCGAAAAAAAAACTCTAGGCTCTAATACCATGTTAGGAAATATGCAACTTGAATTTCCTAGGGGCCAATGGCCAGCATACACACACACACACAAGTTGTAAGTATGCAGGAAACCCCTCATACAACGGGGAAAATATACAGGCTATACATGGAGCGTAATATAACTCTTAGCAGTTGTAACCACAGCACTAGCTCTAAAAATGATGATTGATGTACTTAATAGGACAGTGCAGGCATATGCCTCCAATTATAATCTTTGGAAATTACTACCCAATGGAAAATTATAGTAGGTAATAGCCCCAACAGTCAAGAGTTCTTGCAGGTAGAAGTTATTAGTGTTTTTCTCCTGACACGGGATGAGCCTTTGTTCGTCCAGCTGTGCAAGATTCACTGAGTTTATTCACTGCCCAAGAATCTTTAGCATTTTGATGTGCAGGAACCTAACTTTTTTCATTAGTCTTAGCAGTAGGCGTAGTAGGAATACCTGGTTGCGTAGTAGGAATATTTGGTTTTCAAGACGGGTGTAGCATGGTTGCATCGTTTTGGTGATTCCGTGACTCATATTCTTTTTCATTGAGGTGGAACAGATCCAGATTGGCAATTCACCTACCTACAAACTTGACAGAAAGCTTGGAAAGGGAGGATTTGGCCAAGTATACGTTGGTCGCCGTATTTCCACTCCTAGTCTCATTGACAGGACACCTGGTGCAAATGCTTTGGAGGTCAATTTGTCTTATCTGGATGCCTCTTTGTATTTTAATAATTGCATTATATTTATATCATGTTTCTGTTTATGTTAGGTTGCAATCAAATTTGAACACCGAACCAGTAAAGGCTGCAATTATGGAGCTCCTTATGAGTGGCAGGTTTACAAGTAGGTGTTCCGTCTGTTCTATTTTTTCTTGTTCCTGCAACTTATTTACATTTTGTACAATTTCCTTTTTGGTCTTGCTTTTCTGTACAAATTGTGATTGCAATTGGCATTTCTAGAATGCATATTAACTTCGTTTGCGTAAAACATCCATCTGGCAGCACTCTTAGCGGGATCCATGGCGTGCCAAGAGTACACTACAAAGGGAAGCAATCGGAGTACTATATCATGGTAATGGAGCATGTACCCTTTGCCTCTTTTATGTGGTGATTCTGAGTGCATAGACACTTAGTAGTTGATTTCTGGTTTTAGCACTGCCCAACCCCCCCCCCCCCCCCGGCGGTCTCTCTCTCTCTGGCACAGTATGCACTCTTGCTAGCTTGTTTGATTACCTTCTCACTCGGTACCTTTATGACATACAGCATAACACTGAATTTCCCCTTTTTGTGTTTCCTTTATAAGTAAACAACATAGAATGCCCTTGATCATCTTCTGTTGGTGCTCTGCCCTGTAACTGATGAAGACTAATGACGAAAGTTGTTCTTCCAATGGTGTAGACTGTAGGCATACCGAGTACAAAAGTTCCTGTCTTTTTTGGTATGCTGGTGGGATTAAGGAATTAAAGTTCTTTAAACGGCTCAGAAGACAGAACACAGTAGCATATTTCTTGTTTACGAAAATAAGGGCTTGTAACTCTTATGAGAAATATTTAAATTTTGTGTTTGAATCACTACTCCCTCCGATCCATAATAAGTGTCGCAGTTTTGAACTAAGATTGAACTAACCTTAGTTCAAAACTGCGACACTTATTTTGGATCCTGTCGCAGTTTTGAACTAAGATTGAAATAACCTTAGTTCAAAACTGTGACACTTATTTTGGATCGGAGGGAGTACAAAACTTGCCAAAATAAATAAATTGTATCCACAATCCTGTTGCTGATGACCACATTTTCTTAGTACCACTTTGCGCTGCATGTAGATGTAGCCATTAGCCAAGCCACCACATATGATTGCTGGCATGCTCCATGCTTGTTAAGTTCGTTTAACTGATTAAATGTACCTATTGAATAAAGTAGATTGAATTTGATGAAGACGTAATGGTTTGAGGTAGAAAGTCTTAATCAAGTGTAGTCTTTCACCTTCTCGAGTGAATTTCAGTGTCACTGTTGATCCTAAACGTACTCAAAACCTCAGTTGGATCAGAAGACTTGTTTCGTTAGCATCAGATTAACATCAATGCACAAGAATATATGTGCATAGATGAGGGAGTACTGTTTAGTAAAAATCACAATTTTTCTAGGTAAGTCTGAAAGTCTAGTTCTTTTGTTTAGGGTATCTCCAACAATCGGATCTGATGTGGTTGAGAGAAGTATTGGAGTGTGTGAGGTCCATTTGTTGCAGAAGAAGGAATATGGGAAGAGAGAAGTAGATGGAGAAAAGAGTATGGCATGTGGGTCCAGTGAGAAAAATAAATAAGAGAACAGATCGGAGAGGAGCGAGAATGAGTGAGTTGAAATAAGTAACGATATATTGTTGGAAATGCAATTATAACCAGTGCATCACACCGCATCTACCAAGCCAACTTTTGGCGCCAAGATGTTCCCACTTCTTTTTGATTGCTTGTTCCATTGCAAAACTAGGATGTTTTCTTTTTCCTAATGTAACCTATATGTATATATATGTTCAGATTATGGATATGTTGGGACCAAGCCTGTGGGATGTATGGAATAATAATTCCCACTCGTAAGTATCTAATTAGTTATTTCCCTTAATGTTCATCGCTGGTTTGCCCAGTTAATTTGAGTTTTGTCTTTCTGTTACAGAATGTCTGTTGAAATGGTTGCTTGTATTGCTATAGAAGCCATTTCTATACTGGAGAAGATGCACTCAAAAGGGTATTTATTTGTACCTTGGCAATGGAGCTTTGTTTTATTGTTTTGGCATATAAAAACATAGCTAACAACTCTTGTTTATCATAGGTATGTCCATGGTGATGTAAAACCTGAGAACTTTCTTCTTGGACCCCCAGGCACAGTGCAAGATAAGAAGCTTTTTCTTGTTGACCTTGGATTAGGTAATCTTATTTCACTGTTCTTTCGATAATGATTTTCCAGTGTCTACTGTGTCCAGTGGGGTGCTAACATTACTTTCTCTCTGCAGCTACTAAATGGAAAGACACTGGTACAGGAGAACTAGTTGAGTATGATCAGAGGCCTGATGTCTTCAGGTTTGCAGGAGAAATACTAAGACCTAAAGCCTTCCTTTTCTTATTAGTTTATTAGTTACTACACTGACATTTTTTCTACTTGTTTTTCCTACAGAGGAACCGTTCGGTATGCTAGTGTGCACGCGCACTTGGGAAGAACTGGAAGCAGGAGAGATGACCTTGAATCCCTTGCCTACACACTTGTTTTTCTTCTGCGTGGTCGCCTTCCTTGGCAAGGATATCAGGTGAAGTTTGTTGGGAGTAAAATTTTCATTTTGCATTTGGTTCTTTTCCTTACCCAAGACTTTTGTGGAATAATGTAGGGAGAAAATAAAGGTTTCCTTGTTTGCAAGAAAAAGATGGCAACCTCTCCAGAATCTTTGTGTTGCTTTTGTCCACAACCTTTCCGACAGTTTGTTGAGTATGTTGTGAACTTAAAGTTTGATGAAGAACCAAATTATGCAAAGTGCATCTCTCTTTTTGATGGAATTGTTGGCCCCAATCCAGACATAAGACCAATCAACACTGATGGTGCTCAGAAGGTACTGCATGTCGTGCCTTGTTACTTCTCACTAATTCATAACGTGTTATGAGTTATGACCATGCTCAGATGCTAAAACTATGTAACTGTGTAGCATTAGATTGTTCCTAGCTAACTTTCTGCGGGAAGTTCTTGGGCGTCATGGTTTAATGCTTACCGGGGAATTTGACTTCATATCATTTCAGCTGTGCAATGTGAGTTAGCATACTAATAATTTGTTGAATTTCTACCAGCTTATATACCAGGTTGGCCAGAAGAGAGGTCGCCTCATGATGGAGGAGGATGACGATGACCAACCCAAGAAGAAGATCAGGATGGGGATGCCTTCAACACAATGGGTTAGTGTTTACAATGCGAGGCGGCCTATGAAGCAGAGGTATGAATCCCATAGAGGCAAGCTAGCTTTAGATGGAAAGTAAACATTTCCATCCCAACCACACTTCTTTTGCAGGTACCACTATAATGTTGCAGATGGTAGGTTAGCACAACATATTTCAAAAGGAAATGAAGATGGCTTGTTTATAAGCTCAGTTGCCTCTTGCTCAAATTTGTGGGCTCTAATAATGGATGCTGGCACTGGCTTTACTTCTCAAGTCTATGAACTTTCTCCATATTTTCTTCACAAGGTTAGTCATGCTGACTTCTTTTGCATTGCACATCTTTCTTTCTCTTTCGTTTCTACAGCGTATCAATGGACTAATTTATTTCAATATATTTGCTTTTCTTGCTCTTAGGAATGGATAATGGAGCAGTGGGAGAAGAACTTCTATGTCACCGCGTTAGCAGGTGCAAACAATGGCAGTTCTCTGGTGGTCATGTCTAGAGGTAATTGCAATGATGTCTGCTGAAGAACGTTACTTGCACTCGACTGGACCGGCAACCAATCGGAACAGAGACGTTAGCTGTCTGGTTTCCTTAAAAAACTAACCATGCAATAAACGGAAAAACCAAGACAAACCAGGCATCTTTTTGTGAAAACTGTTTTTTTCTTTTTGTATTTGGTGAAAATTAATGAATCGGATAGTAATGAAGACATTGTCTTGGGCCTTCCTGGTTTAATTGGTCTGTTCTGCTGTGTATCTTCACAAGATACTCTAGGGTTTTTCTCGTCCCTCTGCCTCATTCTCACTATGTTTTTCTTTTCTAGTCTAATTTCTGTCTTCTCCCTCAGTTTGGCCATGCATTGCCATTCACTATACAGAGCTTCAATTTCATGTGAAATCATCTACTTTCGATTTGATAAAAGCGCCATGGTTGTCATCCAGCCTCTGTTAGGGCAGTGTTAGCTAGCAAGCTGGGCAAGTAGCAGGGGTAGCAGCTTGATTGAACATGGCATCCCAGGTGACAGCGAGTAGATACTTGCCAGGGATAACTCAGTCAATGGATCTCATGCTGTGTAGGTGGGGATTGTGGTCGTTGAGTTTCATGCTCTAGTGGGATTGTTTATGTGTATATTTATCTTGGAATTGCATTATATGTTGTCTTGGTAGTGGTACTAGTGCGTGGGAAACTAATATTTACAGGCTGGTGCTCGAACCAGCGAATTGCCAGATGGGCCGGTGAAGTGGGGGACCTTGCCGGTTCGATTACCGGTCTGACTTTAATAACTACACTTGCACTGGCAGTACCAGGACTCTGATCATGTTGCTGCCTGGTACTGTGGTTTCTCCGGAATCTTGTCTCTTCTTCCAGATAGTATAGGATTGATCTGTTCAACATTAGTGTGGATAAGCATTGTCAGATCTTCTTTACAAAATGCTTTTGAAGTTGGAGGTCCTGAATATCAGTGTTCTTGTGAATACACATGTTTAAAAGATTGGAACTGACTTTGAGCCTCCAGGAACACAATATGCACAGCAATCCTACAAAGTAAGTGACTCGTTTCCCTTCAAGTGGATAAACAAGAAGTGGAAGGAGGGGTTTTACGTCACAGCTATGGCCACTGCAGGAAGCCGATGGGCAGTGGTCGTGTCCCGTAATGCTGGCTTTGTAGATCAGGTGTGTCTGTGCTTTGCTGAATCTCAGTGTTCAATGGGGCATATGCTATAAAAATTATGAGGATACAGTTTAATGCCTGTGCTTTGTGTTTTAAACTATTTTCTGTTGTAGGTCGTGGAGCTTGACTTCTTGTATCCAAGTGAGGGAGTTCACCGGCGTTGGGATAATGGTTATCGCATCACTGCTACTGCTGCTACATGGGACCAGACAGCACTTATCTTGAGCATCCCCAGAAGAAAGCCTGCTGATGAAACGCAGGAAACCCTAAGAACATCTGCTTTCCCGAGCCAGCATGTGAAGGTGATCTAATATACCCTCCCTTTTATCTGATATCCGTGTTTTAGCTGTTCTTGACCAACTATTGATTCATATTGTTGCAGGAGAAATGGGCAAAAAATCTCTACTTGGCCTCCATTTGTTATGGAAGAACGGTATCATAAGTTCCATTTTGTTTGGCTAGCATGTAGAGTTTATTTAACGACTTTCAGGTTTGCGATTAGATGATGGAGTTTTGAAGGGCAATGGTATTCCTAATTCACTCATAATTAATAGAGTTGATAGATCATAGATGGCAAAGCTGCTGTGTTTTCTGTTTACATAGGTTATATAAGAGTGTATGTTGTGGTGATGTGTTGTTGTATTCTCTTGTCCATAGAATGTCAAAAATTGGTGTGATCTAAATGTAGCCCATCATGCATATAGTTCAAATTAGATATTTTGCCCTTGAGGTAGGCAGCAAAATTGTACAAACTTAGAGCTGTGCCTGGGTGGCCGGACTCTACTGCATCACAGTTTCTGCGATCTCCTGTGATGTCTCAGGATGTGTTCGATTGCGAGTATGATGAGCTCATTCTTGGATGGAGCTGGTCACTAGTGATTATCTTCGTAGGTGTATGCTGATGTGTGCTATTCTACTTATGTTCACTCGTTGCCTTCCTATGCTTCGGCTTCCGATGTAAATGCTACTACTCCGTTCCGATGCTTAAGGCATCAAATTTTCGCTCAGAATGACAGATAGTACAATAGTACCACTCTGACAACTGTACACACCATCTGATCAGCTACTATTTTATTTCTTTAGATTGAGCAAGGTTTTTTCTTAATGGAGCGTGCCCAGCCTAACTTATTGTTTTAGTAAAATACTCGGCAAACCCAACATTGTTTTTCAGCCTAGAGCAGCTTTAAATCTTTCAAGAGGAGGTATTATTTGCGAAATCACTAATTAAGGAGTACTTGTTGCAAAGAACATTTCATATTCCCAGGTCACGACAAGTGGCGCATTGTAACCTGAAAGTTTTCCCTTTTTCGTAGATTCATTTATTCAAAACGTTTTATTTCTTAAACCGTGCGTCCAAATCTTAAACCGTTTTCATCATTGGATTCCTCGTGTCGAGATCTTTAAAACTAGATCCTATGTTGATAGGTTTTGACGAATTTTTTTTCACAAAACAAACCTGTGAAAAAAACCAAACTGGGAGCACGGTTTTTTCCCTTTCCGAAAAAGGCACGCCCGTGCCTCTCGCGAAATCGCAACCGTGCCTCTCGTGGAAGCAAAACCGTGACTCTCATGAAAAGAAGAAAAAACAGAAAACACGTTTTTTCCCCTTTTCGAAAGAGGCACGCCCGTGACTCTCGCGAAAGCACAACCGTGCCTCTGGCAAAAGCAAAATCGTGACTCTTGCGAAAGAAAAAAAAACAGAAAACGCGTATTTTTTCCCTTTCCGAGAGGCACGGCCGTGACTCTCGCAAAAAGCACAACCGTGCCTCTCGCGGAAGCAAAACCGTGACTCTCGCGAAAGGAAAAAAACAGAAAACACGTTTTGTTTTTCCCTTTCCGAGAGACACGGTCGTGACTCTCACGAAAGCACAACCGTGCCTCTCGCGAAAGTAAAACCGTGACTCCCGCAAAAGAAAAAAAACAGAAAACGCGTTTTTTTTCGTTTCCGAAAGGCACGGCCGTGACTCTCGCTAAAGCACAACCGTGCCTCTCGCGAAAAAAACGTGACTTTTCACGAAAGAAAAAAAGTAAACGCGTTTTTTCGCGCAATTTTTTTTGTCGAAACGCTAAGGAAGACTGGGGAAAAACCAAAACGTAAAAAAAAAAACCGTTTAAAAAGCCGAAAACGCGTGCGGAAAAATAAAAAAAAACAAAATCTGGAGGGAGCGTCCAGAGCGCGACATGTGGCGAATGGCTGAGAGCCCGCCAAGTGGCGCTGATTGTTGCGAGGCTCCCGAAGGAGCGCTCGTTAGCTAGTTGCTCCCTATTATTTGAGGCCTGAAAGTAACTTTACTTTAAGTCTTATTTTTAGCCAGCCCAATGAATGAACTGTAAATTCTTAAAAAAGAGGGCCTGCATGTCTGTCATAATGCTGACATATGGGACTCACGAGGTTTAGGCCCACGCAAGGTGTTATCAATTTAGTCAACAAACATTTTTGACAGCGGTAACCGTTGGATGTCTTAAACTCTCTCGTCTTCTTTCTTTAGCCGCTCAAACAAAAAAGCATTAACGGACATCCTGCTCGTGCCTCTAGCGGCTGGCGGCAGCACCGCACATGCCTCGTTGCCCCACCCTATTCTAAATCACCGGCCAAAGCATCCCTCTATCTTCTCATAGCTACTGTTCGGTGATGGTAGCCGCACCCGAACTAGTCAACCCTTGTATTTCACTCTGCCACTGCAATGTCTTGTCTGGCTTTGAGTTGTTTCATTTTGAAGCCTCCTTGTTGTCCACCTCCTTGATGTGCTCGGCGTGGCATTGTCAACGTGGTCAACAAATAACAACCATCAGAAGAAGAGTGTATGTAGAGAGGCTGACAGTAGGGACTCATTTGATACATGGCTGCTCGGAAGCAAGTGCCTCCTTATTACGCGCAAAAAGAAAGATTTCTCTAATAGTTGGGACCCATCAGGTTGAAGCATACGTAGCATTATCTGTCCGGTCGCAAACATGTATGTATATACCGGTCTTTCTCCGATGATCAATCGTGCCAGAGTAAGGAGCAACACATGTCGTACTAGGAAATTTGGCCCTGAACGTAGCAGGTCACGAAGTCCCGTTTAAATCGGGTACACGTACATACATACAACCACACTGCAAAAAATACGGCCAAATACATAGTACATACATACGACACAAGTCTCGAACGCGTACTTGCACATACATGTAGGGCTCCTGTACATTGAGGCAACGTACGTAGCAACGGGGCACATGCAACAGATGGGTGCACATGACGGTGGGGGTACACAACAATGGGGTTCTGTTCATTGAGTGTCAACAGGATGGGATGAGATGGCCGAAACGGCGAGAGCGAACGACCTACGGTTGCGACTGGGTCTTGTTCATTCAATGCCAACTGGCTGGGGTGGGACGACTGAAATGGGGTCCTGTTCAACGGGAGCCAACGGGCTGGGGTGCGGCGTGCCATGAAACGGCCGAAATGGGGTCGTGTTCATCGACTCCTCCACTGGTTGGGGTGTGGCGTACCGCGGAACGGCTTCCACGGGGTCTTGTTCATCCGTCAACCACCTACGGCCACAACGTGGTCCTCTTCATCAAACCCCAACCGGCTGGGGTGTGGCATACCGAGAGATGACCTCCACGGGGTCCTGTTCATCCAGCGCCAACCGCCTATGGCCGCAATGGGGTCCTGTCCATCGACCCCAACCAGTTGGGGTGTGGCGTACCACGGAACGCCCACCTCGGGTGATGTAGGTTGGAACCCTAGATGCCCGATCTTTCACGATTGGAGCGGATCCTACGAAGAACACGAAGAACACGAGGGGGAAACACGAGGGGAAACACGAGAGGAATCAATCAAACCAATAAGATTCGATTACACATGT
Source organism: Triticum aestivum (assembly GCF_018294505.1). Taxonomy (NCBI): domain Eukaryota; kingdom Viridiplantae; phylum Streptophyta; class Magnoliopsida; order Poales; family Poaceae; genus Triticum; species Triticum aestivum. The sequence goes on from NC_057796.1 coordinate 146,893,958, forward strand.
GCTAGATCCTCGAAACACAAAGAGATACACGATCCACAATCAACAAAGGATGATACAAACGGTAACTAGTTCATCTCCGTGAGGAGGCCTTGAATCCGTGAGGGATCTTCCCGTGAGGGGTCTTGAATCCAAGCGTGGATCTTCTCCGAAGAGGCCGCGGTCTCTTGATCGAGAAGAACCACAAGGATGAGCAAAGCTCTATCTCTATAATGAGCTAAACCATTGCTAACCCTAACTAGAGGAAGGGGAATGAGTATATATAGGCTAGTCCACGAAGGGGTAAGTGAGGATGGGATACATGGGCCTCATGCCCGGTTAGGCACGCGCAGGTGCCGAACGTCCGGGCTGGGGGCCGGATGTCCGGGGCTTCGGGACGAGCCGGGTGTCCGGGGTCTCGGCCGGACGTCCGGGCTGAAGTGGAGGTTCGGTTGCTCTCTGGATACGCCGGATTTCCGGGGGAAGGGCCGGATGTCCGGGCATGGGCCGGATGTCCGGGGCCTGGAGCTGGCTTGTGGCTGGTCGGCTGTTGGGGCAGCTCAGTGCGGCTGCCTAGGCGCCGGATGTCCGACCCTTGGCCCGGATGTCCGGCCGTTGTAGCTTCAGCTGCTCCGTCTTCTTCCGTCATCGCTTCCAGGCTTCCCTCGCGGATGGTGTAGTTGTTCCTTGGCGCTTGCACTCCTCATCAACATACGTGAAGCTCCGACAATACCTATGCATGCACACGGGAGAAGTGTCAAGTAGTATACCATCCTCGAAGGGGTCAAGTGAGCACGTGTAAAGGAGATGATTCACCTTTGTGTATGTGAAGTAGATGTCGCACGTGTCACTCGTCAAACGGACTCTTGACATGGTGATGTCCATAGGATGCTCCGCATCATCTCCCCCCCTTGGGAAAGATCCGACCTCGGATCGAAAACCAAATCACCATGGGAAAGAGATGGCTTCGCCGTGTAGAAGTGTACGTTCACCAAGTACTCAGCATCATCAAGCTCGAAATGAGCACTCTCCAATGTCGCACCATCTAGTGATTCCTTCAAAAGGAGCAAGGACAACAAACACTTGGAAAAACAAATGTGGTTAGCGTTAGTGCAAAACCAAGCATTTAAGAGGTGATTCACCAAACAAGTGTTGTCATCATGCATAGCATAAGATGTGACAAAGGATTGTGACATCGCATGTAAACACATAGATTGAGCAAAATCAAGGTCATCATGGAAACAAGAATGTAAATGTGAGGTAGAGATGCAAATATGTGTGACAAGAGGATAAGCATCTACCTCAAGTTCATAGCAATCATGCATAAAGCACTCGACAAATGGTCGATGGTAGGCATAAGAATCATTCACAACACCAAATAAAATTAAGTGTCTAAAGAGATGGGTCAAGTGCAAGACAATCCAAGCATAACGTGCATAGGGTGTAGTGAAGATAGTGTGGCACTCAACACAATAGAAAGAGCAATTGTTCATCATGTGTGAGGCAATCAAGTCAATCATGTGAGAAGCAATGGGACATGGCATATGTGAAGAAATGATATTGGTGCAACCAAACATATGATAGGAGCAAGTAATCCATAAGTCGGATGCAACACACAAGGCATTTATATCATGATGCATGGAATGGTGAAAATGACAAGTCGAAGCAAGATCTCTAACATGTGTGCAATCAAGTGGTCCAAGATGAACAATAAGTCTCATGGGGAAAGCAACACAAGTAGTATGATCCGTAATATCCATGCTCATGGTTTGGGGGTTCTCAAAAGAGAAGGATATCACCTTGAAAGCATGTCCTTGTGCGTTCTTCACAATACCGAAGCGAAAGCAAATGCGGTGTAGAAGCAAGTGGTGGTAGAATGTATGAGGCTCGCTCTCAAGAGCTCGAATGGTCAACTCACGTGAAGTGGAAGTCGACACATGCACACAACAAAACAAAGAACGTACGCGCATGGTAGATAAACACATCATCCATCATGATGGTTCTCATCTTTTGCACATAACCATTAGAAACACAAGTGCGTGAATAATATGGTGCAACAATGGCGATATTCATGGCACTCAGTATATGGTGCAAAGAAGTAAGACAAGCATGCTTCACAAGAAATATGTCAAAATCTTCAAATATATGTGAGAATGCTATGGGGGCAATCTCATGAGCAAGACTATAATCATTGTTGCTATCAATAGATGGCAAATCTAGCACGAGAGATGCAACATATGGAGATATATGACAAGAAGCAATTTGAATCGTGTGCAAAGCATGTAGATGGTTGTCATCTACCGCATGAAATGAGAAAGTATGAATCATCGGTGATGCAACAAGGCAAGCAATCATAGTAATCAAGTCGTGCAAGCTAGTAGTGCGAAGATGCAACACACTAGAGGAAATCATGGCAATCATGTCATGTGAGCAAATAGTAGGCATAAGCAATGTGCATGACATATCACAAGCACGAGAACTAGGTGTGATCAAAGTATCATCATAGAAATGGGTAACAAAGCAATCATGGCAAAAAGAAGCAATATCTCCACCAAGCTTGCAAATACACATACAAGTACTAGAATCAATCATCATGTGTAATGCAAAGCATGGGTCACAAATGCATGGCAAAGGCATAGGAATGAGCATATCATGCAAAGTGAACATCGCAAGATGGGCATAGAATATGTAATGGACAACAACCCATAAACATGTGAGGGCCATGTAGAATAAATGCGCAAAGTCTTTGCGCGAAGAGAGCGGTGGGAAAGACAATCCATGGAATCCGGAGTCATCATTTCTCTCTAGAGCTCGTTTTGTCAACTCGTGGGATTGCGAGGTTGACAAGTATTCATGGATACCTACGCAAAGAGACACAAACCAAAGAAATTGTGTGCGTTGTAAATGTACACATCATCCATCGTGATGTGTATGTGCACGTGAGAGTTAACACAAGATAAGAATCGCTCAAAGAAATTTGATGCATGGTATAAGAACATGTCATCCATCATAAAAGAATAGTTGTTATGTATAACACGATGAGGACACAAATTGAGCATACAATTATATGGCACATCAATGGGGAGCATATTATGCACATAATTATTGGGATTATGCAATGGATAGGATGAATCAAAATATCCTAACATGTATGAGGAAACTATGGGGGTCTCTCATGAGCAATATCGGAAACATCATATGGAGAAAATGGACAACATCCAAAACAATGCATATCCAAAGTTAGGTTGTCATGGCATGGCATGTGAGATAAATGATGCAAAGGGAGCATATCAATATCATCACAAGAAAAACAAATGGCAATGACCATGGGCTTGTCATTTATGCCATAAGTGCAAATTGGGTTAATTTTAATGGCATATGCATATTTCACTATGAAGAGATTGCAAATATGACATATTGTTGATATCGTGCATAGCATATGACAAGTTAAGCGGTTTGTCAAACATGATGTGACCTAAAGAATTATCACAAGAAATCCTATGTAACATGGCATCACAACTAATAGACTCCACATGACAATCATCAAACTCATCATAAATGGGTAAATCATCGCATGGGGAAGTCACACTAGCATGAAGCATGGTAATAGGTTGATCAACATCATGCAAGCAATCGATGTCAAGAATGTCCACTAGTGGGACTAGAGCATCACCTTCACCTATGTTACCGTTGTCATTCCACTCATGTGGTGTAGGTGAGGTGGCAAAGACCAAATGGTGGTCACCTTCATCTTGATGGAACCATGTGGGGGGTGCATCATATTCCACCATGGCCATCGTCGTGTCCAAAGGGAGGACGAAGTCGTCGAGGATCGGCGCGTCATCATATATGGGACCTAGCACCAAATGAGAAGACACAATAGAGGTAGGGGTTAAGTCGTAAGAAATCAAAGTGGCCTCACATGCCCTATTAACTATCTCACTCTCTCTATGTGGTGGTTCACTAACTCCCTCAAAATAGGTGCACTTAGAGTCACATATGATGGAGTCACTCATATCACTCAAGTGGTGGGGGTTGTGGCTCTCCTCACATGGGAACTGGGGCAACACATCATATATGGGGCTAGTGGTGATGTCACTCTCACTCTCAATATGGTGGGAAAAGTCACTCAAGTCATCATACGTCGCCGTGGTCGAAGGGAAAATCCCATGCTCAACCATCTTGTTGTCGTCGCCGTGGATGAAGGCCGAACATGGCACATCATCGCTCTCCTCTGTGACTGAAGGGAAAATCCCATGCTCGATCATCTCATCACCGTCGCCATGGATGAAGGCCGAAGATGGCACATCATCACTCTCGCCTCCTAAGATGGAAGCATCATCCTTGCTCATCACCGTGTCGCTCGCCTCCAAAGCTTGGTCCTTGATGGTCTCCGTAGTCGTAGTCGTCGCCGCACCGTCTTGAAAAAGAGACAAAGTAGACTCGGCATCATCAATGCCACAAAGAGGGATGGCGGTGAAGTCGTACTTGGGAGCATCGTCTTGGAGCTCGTCGGGCTTGGACATCATGGTGGTACTAGCCTCATGCTCGCCTTCTTGGAGCTTGGTCTTCGAGAAGTGTGCTTGGGGTGGAGAAGCCTTAGCCTTCATGAGTTCTTGTTCCGCCTTGAGAGCACCAATGTAGTAGTCGTCGAGGGACTTGTAGTTGTCGAGGAAGATAGTCTTGGAGATGTCATTGTGCAATCCCATCATGAAGTGGAACTTCATTGAAATGGGGTCATCCATGCCGGCTCGTCGCAAGGCATTCTTCATCTCCTTGAAGTACGCGTCGATGGACTTCGATCCTTGGGTGGTGTTCTCCAATTGGCGTAGAAGTTGTTCCGTGTAGGTTGGAGGCACGAACTCTCGCTGCAAAGCTCTCTTCGTCTTGGGCCAACTCATGTCGTAGCTCTGCGAAGGTGTGTGAAGCCACCATGTCGACGCGTAGTCGTGGAAGTTTCTTGTGGCGCACTTCACTTGACCTTCGAGAGGAACATGATGTAGCTTGAGGTAGTCGTCCATCAAACGCTCCCACTCGAGATACTCCTAGGGTTCTTGAGTTCCATAGAAAGGAATCTCATGGTCGATGTCGAGGTCGTAGTAGCTCCTGAAAGTCGCGGACTTGAGGTTGGGGAGTGTCGGGGTAATTGACCACGGGTACCCCGAAGACGGCGAGACAATATTTTAAGACATCGGGGCTAGCAAAGCCCCTCAGTCCGACTGCTCGCAACCCGGCCACTCCAGAAGGCAGTCGGACAGGGTGCCCGCCCGCCCGGGCCGACTGCTCCTCCGGCCGGCTGCTCCACCTGCGCCAGCAGCCGGCTGCCCCTGCTAGCCGGCTGGCCAAGGTCAACTACGGCGTCCCATCGAACACGACACAGATGAGACGGTTGTACCGCGACGTCATCTATAGTGTACTTGTCCCCTTGGCACTATTTTATAAAGTGTCCAGGGGACAACCATCCATGCCATCATGCCTCACGCATGGCTTGGTTTGTAAGCTACCCCAGGTAGCTTACAACCAACACCATGTCCCATGCCCACTTGGCCCCATGCCACTACCTAGGTTAGGAAGTAAGCTAGCTCACTCTATATATAGTAGCATACATCCATCCATCCAAGTGTTGGGGAACGTAGTAATTTCAAAAAAATTCCTACGCACACGCAAGATCATGGTGATGCATAGCAACGAGAGGGGAGAGTGTTGTCCACGTACCCTCGTAGACCGAAAGCGGAAGCATTATGACAACGCGGTTGATGTAGTCGTACGTCTTCACGATCGACCGATCCTAGTACCGAACGTACGGCACCTCCGCGATCTGCACACGTTCTGCTCGGTGACGTCCCATGAACTCACGATCCAGTAGAGCTTCGAGGGAGAGTTCTGTCTGCATGACGGCGTGATGACGGTGATGATGAAGCTACCGACGAAGGGCTTCGCCTAAGCACCGCTACGATATGACCGAGGTGGATTATGGTGGAGGGGGGCACCGCACACGGCTAAGAGATCAATGATCAACTTGTGTCTATGGGTTGCCCCCTCCCCCGTATATAAAGTAGTGGAGGAGAGGGGAGGGCCGGCCCTCTATGGCGCGCCCTGGAGGAGTCCTACTCCCACCGGGAGTAGGATTCCCCCCTTCCCTAGTTGGACTAGGAGAGAAGGAAGGGGGAGAGAGGGAGGAAGGAAAGGGGGGCGCCGCCCCCCCTTCCTAGTCCAATTCGGACCAGAGGGAGAGGGGGCGCGCGGCCTGCCCTGGTCTCCTCTCTCTCTCTCCACTATGGCCCAATAAGGCCCATCCATTTACCGGGGGGTTCCTGTAACCTCCCGGTACTCCGGTAAATTCCTGAATTCACCCAGAACTATTCCGATGTCCAAATATAGGCTTGCAATATATTGATATTTATGTCTCGACCATTTCGAGACTCCTCGTCAGGTCTGTGATCATATCCGAGACTTCGAACTACCTTCAGTACATCAAAACACATAAACTCATATTACTGATCGTCACCGAACGTTAAGCGTGCGGACCCTACGGGTTCGAGAACTATGTAGACATGACCGAGACTCATCTCCGGTCAATAACCAATAGCGGAACCTGGATGCTCATATTGGTTCCTACATATTCTACGAAGATCTTTATCGGTCAAACCGCATAACAACATACGTTGTTCCCTTTGTCATCGGTATGTTACTTGCCCGAGATTCGACCGTCGGTATCTCATACCTAGTTCAATATCGTTACCGGCAAGTCTCTTTACTCGTTCCGTAATACATCATCCCGCAACTAACTCATTAGTTGCATTGCTTGCAAGGCTTATAGTGATGTGCATTACCGAGAGGGCCCAGAGATACCTCTCCGACAATCGGAGTGACAAATCCTAATCTCGATCTATGCCAACTCAACAAGTACCATCAGAGACACCTGTAGAGCACCTTTATGATCACCTAGTTACGTTGTGACGTTTGGTAGCACACAAAGTGTTCCTCCGGTATTCGGGAGTTGCATAACCTCATAGTCATAGGAACATGTATAAGTCATGAAGAAAGCAATAGCAACATACTAAACGATCAAGTGCTAAGCTAACGGAATGGGTCAAGTCAATCACATCATTCTCCAATGATGTGATCCCGTTAATCAAATGACAACTCATGTCTATGGTTAGGAAACATAACCATCTTTGATTCAACGAGCTAGTCAAGTAGAGGCATACTAGTGACATTCTGTTTGTCTATGTATTCACACATGTACTAAGTTTCCGGTTAATACAATTCTAGCATGAATAATAAACATTTATCATGATATAAGGAAATATAAATAAGAACTTTATTATTGCCTCTAGGGCATATTTCCTTCGGTCTCCCAGTTGTACTAGAGTCAATAATCTAGTTCACATCGCCATGTGATTTAACACCAATAGTTCACATCACCATGTGATTAATATCCATAGTTCACATCGCCATGTGGCCAACACTCAAAGGGTTTACTAGAGTCAGTAATCTAGTTCACATCGTCATGTGATTAACACCCAAAGAGTACTAAGGTGTGATCATGTTTTGCTTGTGAGAGAAGTTTAGTCAACGGGTCTGCCAAATTCAGATCCGTATGTATTTTGCAAATTTCTATGTCTACAATGCTCTGCACGGAGCTACTTTAGCTAATTGCTCCCACTTTCAATATGTATCCAGATTGAGACTTAGAGTCATCTGGATCAGTGTCAAAACATGCATCGACGTAACCCTTTACGACGAACCTTTTATCACCTCCATAATCGAGAAACATATCCTTATTCCATTAAGGATAATTTTGATCGATGTTCAGCGATCTACTCCTAGATCACTATTGTACTCCCTTGCCAAACTTAGTGTAGGGTATACAATAGATCTGGTACACAGCATGGCATACTTTGTAGAACCTATGGCTGAGGCATAGGGAATGACTTTCATTCTCTTTCTATCTTCTGCCGTGGTCGGGCTTTGAGTCTTACTCAATTTCACACCTTGTAACACCGGCAAGAACTCTTTCTTTGACTGTTCCATTTTGAACTACTTCAAAATCTTGTCAAGGTATGTACTCATTGAAAAAACTTATCAAGCGTCTTGATCTATCTCTATAGATCGTGATGCTCAATATGTAATCAGCTTCACCGAGGTCTTTCATTGAAAAACTCTTATTCAAGTATCCTTTTATGCTATCCAGAAATTCTATATCATTTCCAATCAACAATATGTCATCCACATATAATATTAGAAATGCTACAGAGCTCTCACTCACTTTCTTGTAAATACAGGCTTCTCCAAAAGTCTGTATAAAACCATATGCTTTGATCACACTATCAAAATGTTTATTCCAACTCCGAGATGCTTGCACCAGTCCATAAATGGATCGCTGGAGCTTACACACTTTGTTAGCACACTTTGGATCGATAAAACCTTCAGGTTGCATCATATACAACTCTTCCTCCAGAAATCCATTCAGGAATGCAGTCTTTACATCCATTTGCCAAATTTCATAATCATAAAATGCAGCAATTGCTAACATGATTCGGACGGACTTAAGCATCGCTATGGAGAAGGTCTCATCGTAGTCAACTCCTTGAACTTGTCAAAAACCTTTCACAACAAGTCGAGCTTTGTAGACAGTAACATTACCATCAGCGTCAGTCTTCTTCTTAAAGATCCATTTATTCTCGATGGCTTGCTGATCAATGGGAAAGTCAACCAAAGTCCACACTTTGTTCGCATACATGGATCCCATCTCAGATTTCATGGCCTCAAGCCATTTTGCGGAATCTGGGCTCATCATCGCTTCCTCATAGTTCGTAGGTTCGTCATGGTCAAGTAACATGACCTCCAGAACAGGATTACCGTACCACTCTGGTGCGGATCTTACTCTGGTTGACCTACGAGGTTTGGTAGTAACTTGATCTGAAGTTACATAATCATCAACATTAGCTTCCTCACTAATTGGTGTAGAAGTCACAGGAACAAAGTTCTGTGATGAACTACTTTCCAATAAGGGAGCAGGTACAACTACCTCATCAACTTCTACTTTCCTCCCACTCACTTCTTTCGAGAGAAACTCCTTCTCTAGAAAGGATCCATTCTTAGCAACGAATGTCTTGCCTTTGGATCTGTGATAGAAGGTGTACCCAACAGTCTCCTTTGGGTATCCTATGAAGACACATTTCTCCTATTTGGGTTTGAGCTTATCAGGTTGAAGCTTTTTCACATAAGCATCGCAACCCCAAACTTTAAGAAACGACAACTTTGGTTTCTTGCCAAACCATAGTTCATAAGGCGTCGTCTCAACGGATTTAGATGGTGCCCTATTTAATGTGAATGCAGCTGTCTCTAAAGCATAACCCCAAAACGATAGCGGTAAATCAGTAAGAGACATCATAGATCACACCATATCAAGTAAAGTACGATTACGACGTTCGGACACACCATTACGCTGTGGTGTTCCGGGTGGCGCGAGTTGCGAAACTATTCCGCATTGTTTCAAATGAAGACCAAACTCGTAACTCAAATATTCTCCTCCATGATCAGATCGTAGAAACTTTATTTTCTTGTTACGATGATTTTCCACTTCACTTTGAAATTCTTTGAACTTTTCAAATGTTTCAGACTTATGTTTCATCAAGTAGATATACCCATATCTGCTCAAATCATCTGTGAAGGTCAAAAAATAACGATACCCGCCGCGAGCCTTAAGACTCATCGGATTGCATACATTAGTATGTATTATTTCAAATAAGTCAGTTGCTCGCTCCATTGTTCCGGAGAACGGAGTCTTAGTCATCTTGCCCACGAGGCATGGTTCGCAAGCATCAAGTGATTCCAAAAACCCATCAGTATGGAGTTTCTTCATGCTTTACACCAATATGACCTAAACGGCAGTGCCACAAATAAGTTGCACTATCATTATTAACTTTGCATCTTTTGGCATCAATATTATGAATATGTGTATCACTACGATCGAGATTCAATAAACCATGCACCTTGGGTGTATGACCACAGAAGGTTTTATTCACGTAAACAGAATAAGAATTATTCTTTGACTTAAATGAATAACCGTATTGCAATAAACATGATCAAATCATATTCATGCTCAACGCAAACACCAAATAACATTTATTTAGGTTCAACACTAATCCCGAAAGTATAGGGAGTGTGCGATGATGATCATATCAATCTTGGAACCATTTCCAACACACATCGTCACTTCACCCTTAACTAGTCTATGTTCATTCTGCAACTCCTGTTTTGAGTTACTAATCTTAGCAACTGAACTAGTATCAAATACCGAGGGGTTGCTATAAACACTAGTAAAGTACACATCAATAAGAAGTATATCAAATATACCTTTGTTCACTTTGCCATCGTTCTTATCCGCCAAATACTTGGGGCAGTTCCGCTTCCAGTGACCATTCCCTTTGCAGTAGAAGCACTTAGTCTCATGCTTAGGTCCAGACTTGGGCTTCTTCACTTGAGCAGCAACTTGTTTGCCGTTGTTTTTGAAGTTCCCCTTCTTCCCTTTGCCCTTTTCTTGAAACTAGTGGTCTTGTCAACCATCAACACTTGATGCTTTTCTTGATTTCTACCTTCGTCGATTTCAGCATCACGAAGAGCTTGGGAATCGTTTCCGTTATCCCTTGCATATTATAGTTCATCACGAAGTTCTAGTAACTTGGTGATAGTGACTAGAGAACTCTGTCAATCACTATCTTATCTGTAAGATTAACTCCCACTTGATTCAAGTGATTGCAGTACTCAGACATTCTGAGCACATGCTCACTAGCTGAGCTATTCTCCTCCATTTTGTAGGCAAAGTACTTGTCAAAGGTCTCATACCTTTCGACATGGGCATGAGTCTGAAATACTAATTTCAACTCTTGGAACATCTCATATGCTCCGTGGCGTTTCAAAAACGTCTTTGAAGCCCCGATTCTAAGCCGTAAAGCATGGTTCACTAAACTATCAAGTAGTTATCTTATCGAGCTTGCCAAACGTTCATAACGTCTGCATTTGCTCCTGCAATCGGTCTGTCACCTAGCGGTGCATCAAGGACATAATTCTTCTGTGCAGCAATGAGGATAATCCTCAGATCACGGATCCAATCCGCATCATTGCTACTAACATCTTTCAACTTAGTTTTCTCTAGGAACATATCAAAAATAAAACAGGGGAGCTAAACGCGAGCTATTGATCTACAATATAGATATGTTAATACTACCAGGACTACGTTCATGATAAATTAAAGTTCAATTAATCATATTACTTAATAACTCCCACTTAGATAGACATCCCTCTAATCATCTAAGTGATCACGTGATCCATATCAACTAAACCATGTCCGATCATCACGTGAGATGGAGTAGTTTCAATGGTGAACATCACTATGTTGATCATATCTACTATATGATTCACGCTCGACCTTTCGGTCTCAGTGTTCCGAGGCCATATCTGCATATGCTAGGCTCGTCAAGTTTAACCCGAGTATTCTGCATGTGCAAAACTGGCTTGCACCCGTTGTATGTGAACGTAGAGCTTATCACACCCGATCATCACGTGGTGTCTCGGCACGACGAACTTTCGCAACGGTGCATACTCAGGGAGAACACTTATACCTTGAAATTTAGTGAGAGATCATCTTATAATGCCACCGTCGATCTAAGCAAAATAAGATGCATAAAAGATAAACATCACATGCAATCAATATAAGTGATATGATATGGCCATCATCATCTTGTGCCTTTGATCTCCATCTCCAAAGCACCATCATGATCACCATCGTCACCGGCGCGACACCTTGATCTCCATCGTAGCATCGTTGTCGTCTCGCCAACTATTGCTTCTACGACTATCGCTACCGCTTAGTGATAAAGTAAAGCAATTACATGGCGATTGCATTTCATACAATAAAGCGACAACCATATGGCTCCTGCCAGTTGCCGATAACTTCGTTACAAAACATGATCATCTCATACAATAAAATTTAGCATCATGTCTTGACCATATCACATCACAACATGCCCTGCAAAAACAAGTTAGACGTCCTCTACTTTGTTGTTGCAAGTTTTACGTGGCTGCTACGGGCTGAGCAAGAACCGTTCTTACCTACGCATCAAAACCACAACGATATTTCGTCAAGTATGTGCTGTTTTAACCTTCACAAGGACCGGGCGTAGCCACACTCGATTCAACTAAAGTTGGAGAAACTGACACCCGCCAGCCACCTGTGTGCGAAGCACGTAGGTAGAACCAGTCTCGGGTAAGCGTACGCGTAATGTCGGTCCGGGCCACTTCATCCAACAATACCACCGAATCAAAGTATGACATGCTGGTATGCAGTATGACTAGTATCGCCCACAACTCACTTGTGTTCTACTCGTGCATATAACATCTACGCATAAACCTGGCTCGGATGCCACTGTTGGGGAACGTAGTAATTTCAAAAAAATTCCTACGCACACGCAAGATCATCGTGATGCATAGCAACGAGAGGGGAGAGTGTTGTCCACGTACCCTCGTAGACCGAAAGCGGAAGCGTTATGACAACGCGGTTGATGTAGTCGTACGTCTTCACGATCGACCGATCCTAGTACCAAACGAACGGCACCTCCGCGATCTGCACACGTTCAGCTCGGTGACGTCCCACGAACTCATGATCCAGTAGAGCTTTGAGGGAGAGTTCTGTCAGCACGACGGCGTGTTGACGGTGATGATGAAGCTACCGACGCAGGGCTTCGCCTAAGCACCGCTACGATATGACCGAGGTGGATTATGGTGGATGGGGGCACCGCACACGGCTAAGAGATCAGTGATCAACTTGTGTCTATGGGGTGCCCCCTCCCCCATATATAAAGGAGTAGAGGAGGGGGGAGGGCCGGCCCTCTATGGCGCGCCCTGGAGGAGTCCTACTCCCACCGGGAGTAGGATCCCCCCTTCCCTAGTTGGACTAGGAGAGAAGGAAGGGGGAGAGAGGGAGGAAGGAAAGGGGGGCGCCGCCCCCCTTCCTAGTCCAATTTGGACCAGAGGGAGAGGGGGCGTGCGGCCTTCCCTGGTCTCCTCTCTCTCCCCACTATGGCCCAATAAGGCCCATACATTTACCGGGGGGTTCTGGTAACCTCCTCGTACTCCGGTAAATTACCGAATTCACCCGGAACTATTCCGATGTCCAAATATAGGCTTCCAATACATCGATCTTTATGTCTCGACCATTTTGAGACTCCTCGTTATGTCTGTGATCATATCCGAGACTCCGAACTACCTTCGGTACATCAAAACACATAAAGTCATATTACCGATCGTCAGCGAACGTTAAGCAGACCCTACGGGTTCGAGAACTATGTAGACATGACCGAGACTCATCTCCGGTCAATAACCATAGCGGAACCTGGATGCTCATATTGGTTCCTACATATTCTACGAAGATCTTTATCGGTCAAACCGCATAACAACATACGTTGTTCCCTTTATCATCGGTATGTTACTTGCCTGAGATTCGATCGTCGGTATCTCAATACCTAGTTCAATCTCGTTACCGGCAAGTCTCTTTACTCGTTCCGTAATACATCATCCCGCAACTAACTCATTAGTTGCATTGCTTGCAAGGCTTATAGTGATGTGCATTACCGAGAGGGCCCAGAGATACCTCTCCGACAATCGGAGTGACAAATCCTAATCTCGATCTATGCCAACTCAATAAGTACCATCGGAGACACCTGTAGAGCACCTTTATGATCACCCAGTTACGTTGTGATGTTTGGTAGCACACAAAGTGTTCCTCCGGTATTCGGGAGTTGCATAATCTCATAGTCATAGGAACATGTATAAGTCATGAAGAAAGCAATAGCAACATACTAAACGATCAAGTGCTAAGCTAACGGAATGGGTCAAGTCAATCACATCATTCTCCAATGATGTGATCCCGTTAATCAAATGACAACTCATGTCTATGGTTAGGAAACATAACCATCTTCGATTCAACGAGCTAGTCAAGTAGAGGCATACTAGTGACATTCTGTTTGTCTATGTATTCACACATGCACTAAGTTTCCGGTTAATACAATTCTAGCATGAATAATAAACATTTATCATGATATAAGGAAATATAAATAAGAACTTTATTATTGCCTCTAGGGCATATTTCCTTCACCAAGGCCGGCCATAATGGCTCCCTGGACAAGCACTCCACGCTCACACACTCACACACTCACATGCATGCATCTTGGCCATTAGAGCATGCCATGCACATGCATATACGAGATCATATGCCTGTGGCACTGATCTCAGATACAGCTCCAGGAGCGACTTTGTACTACAGATATACCACATATATACAGACATGCAGGAGTAGGGGTATTATCTCTCCGGAGAGCCCCAAACCTGGGTAAACTAGCGCGTGCTATTCGCATACCCGTCCCCGGATATTCCAGCGGCAGTCTTGCCCTCACCTCAAGCCACCTTGTGGCATCTGTCGTCTCGCAACCCCCCATGAGAATACCACGACAGAGAGCTTCTCTTGAGAGTAGTCTTGGGATGCTTGTTGGCAAAGATGTCGTATGTCCGTAGACGAAGATGCCTTGAAGTCGCTTGGCGAAGATGCCAAGGGAGATGGTGAAGTCGTTGAGCGGTTGTTGGTGTTGAGCTCTTGACCTTCACGTTCTTGTTGGTGATGGTGTCGATGCCAATGTGACCTTGCCGGAGATGGTAGCTCGAAAGCATGTGCTCTTGAACGTATTCTCGAAGATGATGAAGATCGCTTGTAGGCCTTGATGAGGGCTTTGATCTCTTCCATTTGAGCATCCATCTTGGCGTCGAAGTTGTTGTTCATGGCACCAAACTCGTCGTTGTTGTTGTTGACCGAAGGGGGTGTGCTTTGCCTATCCATCACAAGACTCGAGCAAATGTGAGTGGGAGAAAGAGAAGAACTAGACCAAATGTACCTTAACCAATGTTGAAGATGGATCAATGATCACTCAATAGTGTAACAAGGAAATAGCACAATTGGTACCAGATCTTGTCGATTCTCACACCTATACAAATAAGGCTTATGGAGTAGCTCGGTGAGGATAGTGGCACAAAAATTTGATGCAAAATGTTAGCAAGAGTCAATAATGTTGAAAGAGATTCACAAATTCGCAAGTGAAACAAGTAGACCAATAGCAATATGTGGCACAAGGAAACACACACACACAGATAGATAAATGGGGTCGTGCAACCAAGGAATGAGCTCAAAATGTGTAATCCACGGAAAATGCTCTTGTTGCACTACTCTAGAGAGACGCTAGCTCAATTTCTCAATAGGCGGATACGACACTTGTGCATTACCTATATGAGACAAAATGTAACGACTTCAATCCCAAGTATGCTATCTATATGATGTTCCAGGTGTTTCTCTCAAGATGATTCAAGATGATCGAATATGACAATCTTATGTGCAATGTAGTATGATGCTATGGCTCTTGCTTACAAGCTCTTTGTTCACTCTTTTTCTTTGCTTAAAAGCTTATTCTTCCTTTTTTTTGATATGGCCACAATGAAGGAAATATGCCCTAGAGGCAATAATAAAGTTGTTATTTATATTTCCTTATATCATGATAAATGTTTATTATTCATGCTAGAATTGTATTATCCCGGAACTTAGTACATGTGTGAATAAATAGACAAAACAGAGTGTCCCTAGTATGCCTCTACTTGACTAGCTCGTTAATCAAAGATGGTTAAGTTTCCTGACCATAGACATGTGTTGTCATTTGATGAACGGGACCACATCATTAGAGAATGATGTGATGGACAAGACCCATCCGTTAGCTTAGCGTTATGATCGTTTAGTTTTATTGCTACTACTTTCTTCATGACTTATACATATTCCTCTGACTATGAGATGCAACTCCCGAATACCGAAGGAACACTTTGTGTGCTATCAAACGTCACAACATAACTGGGTGATTATAAAGATGCTCTACAGGTGTCTCCAAAGGTGTTTGTTGAGTTGGCATAGATCAAGAGGATTTGTCACTCTATGTATCGGAGAGGTATCTCTGGGCCCTCTCGGTAATGCACATCATGATAAGCCTTGCAAGCAATGTGACTAATGAGTTAGTTACGGGATGATGCATTACGGAATGAGTAATGAGACTTGCTGGTAACGAGATTGAACTAGGTATGATGATACCGACGATCGAATCTCGGGCAAGTAACATACCGATGACAAAGGGAATGACGTATGTTGTTATGCGGTTTGACCGATAAAGATCTTTGTAGAATATGTAGGAACCAATATGAGCATCCAGGTTCCTCTATTGGAACCAATATGAGCATCCAGGTTCCGCTATTGGTTATTGACCGGAGATGTGTCTCGGTCATGTCTACATAGTTCTCAAATCCGTAGGGTCCGCATGCTTAACGTTTGATGATGATTTGTATTATGAGTTATGTGTTTTGGTGACCGAATTTTGTTCGGAGTCACGGATGAGATCACAGACATGACGAGGAGTCTCGAAATGGTCGAGAGGTAAAGATTGATATATTGGAAGGTTATATACGGACACTGGAATGGTTCCGATAAGGTTCGGGGATTTCTCGGAGTACCGGGAGGCTACCGGAACCCCCCGAGAAAGTTAATGTGCCTATTGGGCCATAGTGGAGAGAGGGAGGCTGCCACAGGAGGTGCCCCCCCAAGCCCAATCCGAATTGGACAAGGGGTGGGGGGCGCGGCCCCCCTTTCCTTCTCCTTCTCCCTCTCCCCCCTTTCCCCTTTCCCCTCTTCGTTGGAAGGAAGGGGGGGGCGAATCCTACTTGGACTGGGAGTCCAAGTAGGACTCCCCCTTGGCGCGTCCCCCTTGGGCCGGCCACCTCCTCCTCCCCTCCTTTATATGCGTGGGTAGGGGGCACCCCAAAGGCACAACAATTGTTTCTTAGCCGTGTGCGGTGCCCCCCTCCATAGTTTACTCCTCTGGTCATAGCGTCGTACTGCTTAGGCGAAGCCCTGCGCGGATCACATCACCATCATTGTCCTCACGCCGTCGTGCTGACGGAACTCTCCCTCGACCCTCTACTGGATCAAGAGTTCGAGGGACGTCATCGAGCTGAACGTGTGCTGAACACGGAGGTGCCGTACATTCGGTACTTGGATCGGTTGGATCATGAAGACGTTTGACTACATCAACCGCGTTAACATAACGCTTCCGCTTTCGGTCTAGGAGGGTATGTGGACACACTCTCCCCCTCTCGTTGCTATGCATCTCCTAGATAGATCTTGCATGATCGTAGGAATTTTTTTGAAATTGCATGCTACGTTCCCCAACAGTGGCATCCGAGCCAGGTCTATGCGTAGATGATATGCACGAGTAGAACACAAAGATTTGTGGGCGATAATAGTCATACTACTTACCACCAATGTCTTATTTTGATTTGGCGGTATTGTTGGATGAAGCGGCCCGGACCAACCTTACATGACCACGTTCATGAGACCGGTTCCACCGATAGACATGCAACTTGTTTTGCATAAAGGTGGCTGGCGGGTGTCTGTTTCTCCAACTTTAGTTGAATCGAATTTGACTACGGCCGGTCCTTGTTGAAGGTTAAAACAACACACATGACGAAAAATCGTTGTGGTTTTGATGCGTAGGTAAGAACGGTTCTTGTTGGAAGCCCGTAGCAGCCACGTAGAACTTGCAACAACAAAGTAGAGGACGTCTAACTTGTTTTTGCAGGGCATGTTGTGATGTGATATGGTCAAGACGTGATCATATATAAATTGTTGTATGAGATGATCATGTTTTGTAAAAGTTATCGGCAACTGGCACGAGCCTAATAGTTGTCGCTTTATTGTATGAAATGCAATCGCCATGTAATTGCTTTACTTTATCACTAAGCGGTAGCGATAGTCATGGAAGCAATAGTTGGCAAGACGACAACGACACTACGATGGAGATCAAGGTGTCAAGCCGGTGACGATGGAGATCATGACAGTGCTTTGGAGATGGAGATCAAAGGCACAAGATGATGATGGCCATATCATGTCACATATTTTGATTGCATTGATGTTTATCCTTTATGCATCTTATTTTGCTTAGCACGGCGGTAGCATTATAAGATGATCCCTCACTAAATTTCAAGGTATAAGTGTTCTCCCTGAGTATGCACCGTTGCTACAGTTCGTCATGCCGAGACACCACGTGATGATTGGGTGTGATAAGCTCTACGTTCACATACAACGGGTGCAAGCCAGTTTTGCACACGCAGAATACTTGGGTTAAACTTGACGAGCCTAGCATATGCAGATATGGCCTTGGAACACTAAGATCGAAAGATCGAATGTGAATCATATAGTAGATATGATCAACATAGAGATGTTCACCATTGAAAGCTATTCCATCTCACGTGATGATCAGACATGGTTTAGTTGATATGGATCACGTGATCATTTAGATGACTAGAGGGATGTCTATCTAAGTGGGAGTTCTTAAGTAATATGATTAATTGAACTTAAATTTATCATGAACTTAGTCCTGATAGTATTTGCATATCTATGTTGTAGATCAATAGCTTGCGCATAGCTTCCCCGTTTTATTTATGATATGTTCCTAGAGAAAACTAAGTTGAAAGATGATAGTAGCAATGATGCGAACTAGGTCCGTGATCTGAGGATTATCCTCATTGCTGCACAGAAATATTATGTCCTTGTTGCACCGCTAGGTGACAGAACTATTGCAGGAGCAGATGGAGACGTTATGAACGTTTGACACGCTCGGTATGATGACTACTTGATAGTTTAGTGCACCATGCTTTACGGCTTAGAAGCGGGACTTCAAAAATGTTTTGAATGACATGGAGCATATGAGATGTTCCAAGAGTTGAAATTGGTATTTCAGACTCATGCCCGTGTTAAGAGGTATGAGACCTCTGGCAAAGTACTTTGCCTACAAGATGGAGGAGAACAGCTCAGCTAGTGAGCATATGCTCAGAATGTTTGGGTACTACAATCGCTTGAATCAAGTGGGAGTTAATCTTCCAGATAAGATAGTGATTGACAGAGTTCTCTAGTCACTATCACCAAGTTACTAGAACTTTGTGATGAAGTATAATATGCGAGGGACGACAAAAACAATTCCCAAGCTCTTCGCAATGCTGAAATCAGCAAAGGTAGAAATCAAGAAAAAGCATCAAGTGTTGATGGTTAACAAGACCACTAGTTTCAAGAAAAGGGCAAGGGAAAGAAAGGGGAACTTCAAGAAGAATAGCAAACAAGTTGCTGCTCCCATGAAGAAGCTCAAAGCCAGACCCAAGCCTGAAACTGAGTGCTTCTACTGCAAAAGAAATGGTCATTGGAAGTGGAACTGCCCTAGATACTTGGCGGATAAGAAGGATGGCAAAGTGAACAAAGGTATATTTGATATACATATTATTGATGTATACTTTACTAGTGTTTATAGCAACCCCTTGGTATTTGATACTGGTTCAGTTGCTAAGAGTAGTAACTTGAAATAGGAGTTGCAAGATAAACAGAGACTAGTGAAGGACGAGGTGATGATGTGTGTTGGAAGTAATTCCAAGGTTGATATGATCACCATCGCACACTCCCTCTACCTTCGGGATTAGAATTGAATCTAAATAAATGTTATTTGGTGTTTGCGTTGAGCATTAATATGATTAGATCATGTTTATTGCAATACGGTTATTCATTTAAGTTAGAGAATAATTGTTGTTCTGTTTATATGAATAAAACCTTCTATGGTCATACACCCAATGTGAATGGTTTATTGAATCTCGATCGTAGTGATACACATATTCATAATATTGATGCCAAAACATGCAAAGTTGATAAATATAGTGCAACATATTTGTGGCACTGCCGTTTAGCTCATATTGGTGTAAAGCGCATGAAGAAACTCCATGCTGATGGGCTTTTGGAATCACTTGATGCTTGCGAACCATGCCTCATGGGCAAGATGACTAAGACTCCTTTCTCCGGAACAATGGAGCGAGCCATTGACTTATTGGAAATAATACATACCGATGTATGCGGTCCGATGAGTGTTGAGGCTCGCGGCGGGTATCATTATTTTCTGACCTTCACAAATGATTTGAGCAGATATGGGTATATCTACTTAATGAAACATAAGTCTGAAACATTTGAAAAGTTCAAAGAATTTCAGAGTGAAGTAGAAAATCATCATAACAAGAAAATAAAGTTTCTACGATCTGATCGCAGAGGCGAATATTTGAGTTACGAGTTTGGTCTTTATTTGAAACAATGTGGAATAGTTTCGCAACTCACGCCACCTGGAACACCACAATGCAATGGTGTGTCCGAACGTCGTAACCGCACTTTATTAGATATGGTGTGATCTATGATGTCTCTTACCGATTTACCACTATCGTTTTGGGGTTATGCATTAGAAACAGCTGCATTCACGTTAAATAGGGCACCATCTAAATCCGTTGAGATGACACCGTATGAACTGTGATTTGGCAAGAAACCTAGGCTGTCGTTTCTTAAAGTTTGGGGTTGCGATGCTTATGTGAAAAAGCTTCAGCCTGATATGCTCGAACCCAAATTGGAGAAGTGCGTCTTCATAGGATACCCAAAAGAAACTGTTGGGTACACCTTCTATCACAGATCCGAAGGCAAGATCTTTGTTGCTAAGAATGGATCCTTTCTAGAGAAGGAGTTTCTCTCAAAAGAAGTGAGTGGGAGGAAAGTAGAACTTGATGAGGTAATTGTACCTTCTCTCGAATTGGAAAGTAGCTCATCAGAGAAATCTGTTCTCGTGATGCCTACACCAACTAGAGAGGAAGCTAATGATAATGATCATGAAACTTCAGATCAAGTTACTACCAAACCTCGTAGGTCAATCAGAGCATGTTCCGCACCAGAGTGGTACGGTAATCCTGTTCTAGAAGTCATGTTACTAGACCATGACGAACCTACGAACTATGAGGAAGCGATGATGAGCCCAGATTCCGCAAAATGGCTTGAGGCCATGAAATCTTAGATGGGATCCATGTATGAGAACAAAGTATGGACTTTGGTTGACTTGCCCGATGATCGGCAAGCCATTGAGAATAAATGGATTTTCAAGAGGAAGACGGACGTTGATGGTAGTGTTACTATCTACAAAGCTCGAATTGTCGCAAAAAGGTTTTTCGACCAGTTCAAGGTGTTGACTACAATGAGATTTTCTCACTCGTATCGAAGCTTAAGTCTGTCCAAATCATGTTAGGAATTGCCGCATTTTAAGAAATCTGGCAAATGGATGTCAAAACTACATTCCTTAATGGATTTATTAAAGAAGATGTGTATATGATGCAACCAGAAGGTTTTGTTGATCCTAAAGGTGCTAACAAAGTGTGCAAGCTCCAGCGATCCATCTATGGACTGGTGCAAGCATCTCAGAGTTGGAATATACGCTTTGATGAGTTGATCAAAGCATATAGTTTTATACAGACTTGCGGTGAAGCCTTTATTTACAAGAAGTGAGTGGGAGCACTACAACCTTCCTGATAAGTATATGTGAATGACATATTGTTGATCGGAAATGATGTAGAATTTTTTGGAAAGCATAACGGAGTGTTTGAAAGGAGTTTTTCAAAGAAAGACCTCGGTGAAGCTGCTTACATATTGAGCATCAAGATCTATAGAGATAGATCAAGACGCTTGATAAGTTTTTTCAATTAGTACATACCTTGACAAGATTTTGAAGTAGTTCAAAATGGAACAGTCAAAGAAGGAGTTCTTGCCTGTGTTGCAAAGTGTGAAGTTGAGTAAAGACTCAAAGCCCGACCACGACAGGAAATAGAAGGAGAATGAAAAGTCATTCCCTATGCCTCAGTCATAGGTTCTATAAAGTATGCTATGATGTGTACCAGACTTATTGTATACCTCACCATGAGTTTGGCAAGAGGGTACAATAGTGATCCAGGAGTGGATCACTGGACATCAGTCAAAATTATCCTTAGTGGAATAAGGATATGTTTCTCGGTTATGGAGGTGAAAAAAAGTTTGTCGTAAAGGGTTACGTCGATGCAAGCTTTGACACTGATCCGGATGACTATAAGTAAAAAACCAGATACATATTTATATTGAATGGTGGAGCTGTAAGTTGGTGCAGTTCCAAGCAGAGCGTCGTGGCGGGATCTACGTGTGAAGCGGAGTACATGCTGCTTCGGAAGCAGCAAATGAAGGAGTCTGGATGAAGGAGTTCATATCCGATCTAGGTGTAATACCTAGTGCATCGGGTCCAATGAAAATCTTTTGTGACAATACTGGAGCAATTGCCTTGGCGAAGGAATCCAGATTTCACAAGAGAACTAAACACATCAAGTGACGCTTCAATTCCATCCACGATCAAGTCAAAGAGGGAGACATAGAGATTTGCAAAATACATACGGATCTGAATCTTGCAGACCCTTGACTAAGCCTCTTCCACAAGCAAAACATGATCAGCACCAAGACTCCATGGGTGTTAGAATCATTACTGTGTAATCTAGATTATTGACTCTAGTGCAAGTGGGAGACTGAAGGAAATATGCCCTAGAGGCAATAATAAAGTTGTTATTTATATTTCCTTATATCATGATAAATGTTTATTATTCATGCTAGAATTGTATTAACCGGAAACTTAGTACATGTGTGAATACATAGACAAAACAGAGTGTCCCTAGTATGCCTCTACTTGACTAGCTCGTTAATCAAAGATGGTTAAGTTTCCTGACCATAGACATGTGTTGTCATTTGATGAACGGGATCACATCATATGATGTGATGGAAAAGACCCATCCGTTAGCTTAGCATTATGATCATTTAGTTTTATTGCTATTGCTTTCTTCATGACTTATACATATTCCTCTGACTATGAGATTATGCAACTCCCTCCCGAATACCGGAGGAACACTTTATGTGCTATCAAACGTCACAACGTAACTGGGTGATTATAAAGATGTTCTACAGGTGTCTCCAAAGGTGTTTGTTGAGTGGGCATATATCAAGATTAGGATTTGTCACTCTGTGTATCGGAGAGGTATCTCTGGGCCCTCTCGGTAATGCACATCACGATAAGCCTTGCAAGCAATGTGACTAATAAGTTAGTTATGGGATGATGCATTACGGAACGAGTAAAGGGACTTGCCGGTAATGAGATTGAACTAGGTATGATGATACCGACGATCGAATCTCGGGCAAGTAACATACCGATGAAAAAGGGAATGACGTATGTTGTTATGCGGTTTGACGGATAAAGATCTTTTTAGAATATGTAGGAACCAATATGAGCATCCAGGTTCCGCTATTGGTTATTGACCGGAGATGTGTCTCGGTCATGTCTACATAGTTCTCGAACCCGCAGGGTCCGCACGCTTAACGTTCGATGACGATTTGTATTATGAGTTATGTGTTTTGGTGACCGAAGTTTGTTTGGATTCCCGGATGAGATCACGGACATGACGAGGAGTCTCGAAATGGTCGAGAGGTAAAGATTGCTATATTGGAAGGTTATATACGGACACCGGAATGGTTCCGATAAGGTTCGGATATTTCTCGAAGTATTGGGAGGCTACCGGAACCCCCCGGGAAAGTTAATGGGCCTATTGGGCCATAGTGGAGAGAGGGAGGCTGCCACAGGAGGTGCCCCCCAAGCCCAATCCGAATTGGACAAGAGGTGGGGGGCGCGGCCCCCTTTCCTTCTCCCTCTCCCCCTTTCCCCTTTCCCCTCTTCGTTGGAAGGAAGGGGGGGATCCTACTTGGACTGGGAGTCCAAGTAGGACTCCTCCCTTGGCGCGCCCCCCTTGGGCCGGCCACATCCTCCTCCCCTCCTTTATATACGTGGGCAGGGGGCACCCCAAAGGCACAACAGTTGTTTCTTAGCCGTGTGCAGTGCCCCCCTCCACAGTTTACTCCTCCGGTCATATTGTCCTAGTGCTTAGGCGAAGCCCTGCGCGGATCACATCACCATCACCGTCATCACGCCATCGTGCTAATGGAACTCTCCCTTGACCCTCTACTGGATCAAGAGTTTGAGGGACATCATCGAGCTAAACGTGTGCTGAACACGGAGGTGCCGTACATTCGGTACTTGGATCGGTTGGATCGTGAAGACATTCGACTACATCAACCGCGTTAACATAACGCTTCCGCTTTCGGTCTACGAGGGTACGTGGACACACTCTCCCCCTCTTGTTGCTATGCATCTCCTAGATAGATCTTGCATGATCGTAGGAATTTTTTTGAAATTGCGTGCTACGTTCCCCAACACACAATGCAAAATGCACAAACCAAGATAACAATTGTGTATATACGGGAACAATCTTGTGACACAAGGGATGATATGATACCAATATGATATGATATGTATGCAAGGGATGGTGTAGATCACTAATGTGCACAAGTAACGTTGCCTTCAATACTCAAAGGCTAGTCTCGATAGGAAAGTGACGCAAAATGGCCTAGGGGTTATCAATGCAATCGCAAGGGGAATATACAATGGTGTCGTCAAGGTTATCATCAATGGTTTGTCGGGTGTACATAAGGAGGGATAATGATGAAGTGGTCAATGTCGATGACAACCTCATGGCGATGATGAGCGGCGGTGTTCTTGATGTAGAACCGTTCCTAATTAGCCGAAACACCTTAGGAAACGGAAAAACCGCAACTCAAAATCTCAAAGGCAAATGTCAAATGAGTGTAGCGGAATGCGGTGGTGGTTGCGAAAGTATTGGTGGAAACCCGGTCATAATGGGTTAAGGTGGGGTGGAATGGTATGATGGGCTATACACGGTGTTGGAGTTGAAAGCACGGTCCCTAAGTAGCCGAAACACCTTAGGAGACACAACTCACAACACAAACAAAATTGGGTTAAGTTGGGGTGGCGGAAGTGTATGGTGGTCAAGCCTATGCAGAAGTTATGGTGGTGGTTGATGAAGAAGAAACCGTCCCTAAGTAGGCAAAACACCTTAGGAGACTCGAATCACAACTCAAACAACCACAAATGCGATGGGGAATAAAATGGGTTAGGTTGCGGAAGTCGGTGGTGGTTATGCAGATGATATGGTGGAAGCCCTAGGCAAAGATGCCAAAATTTCAAAAATTTGATGGAGTCAAATTATTATGATGATGGTATTTTTCTGGGATGGGGGATGTCAATAGCTTCAAAACGAGCTAAAGAACGTCAAAATCGGACTCCGGATGAATTAGTTATGGTTAAAACGGTGAAACACGGGAGGCTGAATTCCCAGGGTCCGGATGTCCGGGGTGGAGCCCGGATTTACGGGGTTGTCTGTCCGGAGAGCACCTGATTTTGCGTTCCAGGAGCCGGATGTCCGGCTGGGGACCCGGATGTCCGGCCCGATGGCCCGCCTGTAGCCCGGATGTCCGGCCCGACGAATCCAGATCTCGTTTGGGGCGGAAATTTTCGAATTGGGGGCGGAAAATAGATGATTTCGGGGTCAAAATTGATGAGATTTCGTGGATGGAAGGTGGGGAAACTTGGGGAGATGCTAGATCCACTTGAAACCAAGCAAATCCATGGATCAAAATCAACAAAACATCATCAAACCAACAAACCAAAAAAAATTGGGGGCTATTTTTGGTGGGGATTTTCGAATTTAGGACGAAATCAACAAAATCAGGCTAGAAAACAAGGGGGTAGGGGCTCCAAATTCATGATCAACCTTGCTCCGATCCCAAGATGATGTAGGGTGGAACCCTAGATGCCCGATCTTTCACGATTGGAGTAGATCCTACGAAGAACACGAGGGGAAACACGAGAGGAATCACTCAAACCAACAAGATTCGATTACACATGTGCTAGATCCTCGAAACACAAAGAGATACACGATCCACAATCAACAAAGGACGATACAAATGGTAACTAGTTCATCTCCGTGAGGAGGCCTTGAATCCGCGAGGGATCTTCCCGTGAGGGGTCTTGAATCCAAGCGTGGATCTTCTCCGAAGAGGCCGCGGTCTCTCGATCGAGAAGAACCACAAGGATGAGCAAAGCTCTATATCTATAATGAGCTAAACCATTGCTAACCCTAACTAGAGGAAGGGGAATGAGTATATATAGGCTAGTCCACGAAGAGGTAAGTGAGGATGGGATACATGGGCCTCCGGCCCGGTTAGGCACGCGCAGGTGCCGGACGTCCGGGTTGGGGGCCGGATGTCCGGGGCTTCGGGGCGAGCCGGATGTCCAGGGTCTCGGCCTGATGTCCGGGCTGAAGTGGAGGTTCGGTTGCTCTCTGGATACGTCGCTGCTGGATTTCTGGAGGAAGGGTCGGATGTCCGGGCATGGGCCGGATGTCCGGGGCGTGGAGCTGGCTTGCGGCTGGTCGGCTGTTGGGGCATCTCCTATGCGGCTGCCCAGGCGCCAGATGTCCGGCCGCTATAGCTTCAGTAGCTCCGTCTTCTTCCGTGTCGCTTCCAGGCGTCCCTCGCGGATGGTGTAGTTGTTCCTTGGCGCTTGCACTCCTCCTCAACATCCGTGAAGCTCCGACAATACCCATGCATGCTCACAGGAGAAGTGTCAAGTAGTATACCATCCTCGAATGGATCAAGTGAGCACGTGTAAAGGAGATGATTCACCTTTGTGTATGTGAAGTAGATGTCGCACGTGTCACTCGTCGAACAGACTCTTGACATGGTGATGTCCATAGGATGCTCTGCATCATCGGGGTCCTATTCATCTAGCGCCAACTGCCTACGACCTCCAAGGGGTCCTGTTCATCGCCCCCCTCCGAAAGGGCTGGGGCATACGCATGTGCGGTAGCAACGTGGACTGTACATCGAGAGCCAACACTGACTGGCTTAACTCTATGTATCGCGCGCGGGGGCTCTATGCAACAACCGGATGGTCTTGACTCTACGTATCGCATGCAGGGGCTCGTTGCAACTACTACACACTCACGCATAAGAAGAACGGGGCCTCCTACACTACCGTGCAAGATCGATCAGGGCCTCCTACACTACCATGCACGGTCGCAACGACTCGCCCATCCAAGATTCTTGCACCACACACACCAGCTACAAAGGCTAGCGAGAGACTCGCATCAATTGACTGGGCTAGCAAACTACATATGCGCACGACAAACGATCGATCGATCAAGTCTCCCGTCGATTGGTCGGGCCAGTAATGCGAGGGATCGATCGGGTTCAGAATGCGAAGGGCTCGCATGGGTTCAGTAATGCGAAGGGCTCGCTCGGGTTCAGTAATGTGAAGGGCTCGGTCACACACACATGTGCACGAAAGAAACGTGCAAACCACCCTTCATTGCTTGAGCCTGACACCCACCGTATACCGTGCGAGGCAAAGAAACCCCGAGAAATTCTCTGCCACACTTCTACCACTATCTTTAACGTCAAGGAAGGCCCAAAGAAGGTCATGCAGGTGCGCTGCCAGCTTCGCCCAGGATGAAAATCGCACTTTCTATCATAATTTTTTGCCAGACAAGTAGATGCCCACCATGCCATTTGTATACATGTTTTTGTCACTATTATCGCCATGCAAGTGTCACTTCCATGACATAAAATATTTTATTTGGACCAAAATGTCACGGATGTGTCTTTTTCTTACAGTGTGTACATTGTCGCCATGGAGGGGGCGAAGGAGTTAGACTGTGCTTGTATGTTGATGACATGTTTTATATGGAACCAACCTCAAAGTCATTGAGGAGGTTAAGTCATTTCTATCTCATAACTTCAAGATGAAAGATCTTGGTGTGGCTGATGTTATCTTGAACATCAAGCTATTGAGAGATAATGAAGGTGAGATTACACTTCTGCAATCCCACTATGTTGAGAAGATTTTGAGTCTCTTTGGATATTCAGACTACAAACCTTCTCCAACACCATATAATCCAAGTGTGCGGATTCGAAAGTTCGAAGGCATAGATAAATATCTATTGAGATATTGTCAAGTTATTGGTTCACTCATGTACCTAACTTGCGCTACGAGGCCAGACATCACGTTTGTTGTGAGCAAACTTAGTCGGTTTGTTTCCAACCCGGGAGATGCACATTGACATGTTGAAAGAGTTATGCGCTAGCTGAGAGGTACGACGAGTCATGAACTTCACTATACCGGATACCCGACGGTGCTTGAAGGGTATAGTGTCGCGAATTGGATCTCAGATGCTGATGAGATGGAGGCCACAAGTGGATATGTGTTTACACCTGGGGTTGGTGTCATTTCCTAGATGTCTTGCAAGCATACTATCTTGATGGAGTAGACAATGGAAGCGGAACTCACATCACTAGATAAATCATGTACAAAAGCAAAATGGCTTCGAGAATTTTTGATGGATTTGCCAGTGGTTGAAAAACCAATCCCGGCCATCCTTATGAACTATGACACTTAGACAGGTATTGTCAAGGCAAAAATTTCAAAGGACAACATGAAATTCACAAAGCATATAAGGAGATTAAAGCCTGTTAGACATTTAAGAAACTCCAGAGTATCGTTGGATTACATCAATCGGCTAAGAATCGGGCATATCCTTTCACAAAAGGGATATCACGTGTTGTGATAAAAAAATGCATCGATGGATATGGGTGTGAGACCCACATGAGTTGACATGGTAGTCAAGCAACCTATGTGACCGGAGATCCCCGTGAAGTAGGACCTGATAAAACATGCCACTGGTAACTGAGGAGAGTAACCTAATGACCCACTATGTTGAAGATGCAATACTCTTGGAAACTATATGGCAAGTTGACTTGTGTCTTAATAAGCGAGATGCTATCCTACAGAGCAATATTTGGAAGGACACATCTATACGGGCGAGGAGTGTGACTAACATGCTCCACCCGCGGGGTTAGCCTTTGACAGCCTAGTACCACCAAGACAATGGGTGAAACTTCTTTACGCCAATCTGACAATTCAAGGCATAGTCCATTGTTCAGTTATGGAGTGTAGCTCTGAGCTCTATGTGGATTGAAAGATCGAGAACATAGGTCTAGAGGGAGGGGGGGTGAATAGACACTTAACAAGGCAAATATGCAATTTTTAGATTCTCTTGGAATTTAGGCAGATTTTAGCATAAGTTAAATGGCAACCAATACATTCTACACATGCATATCTAGAGATTGAGCAGCAAAAAATGAACAACATGCAAGTGTAAGAAAGTAAAGGGAGGTAGAGATATGAAGATCAAACGCAATGAAGACACAATGATTTTGGCGTGGTTCCGATAGGTGTTGCTATCGCACATCCACGTTGAAGGAGACTTCAACCCACGGAGGGTAACGGCTGTGCGAGTCTAGGGGGGATACACCCACAAAGGCTCCACGAAGAAGCAACATTGTCTATTCCATCATGGCTTACGCCCACGAAGGACTAGCCTCACTTGGGGTAGTTTTTCACGAAGTAGGTGATCTCCTTGCCCTTACAAACTCTTGGTTCAACTCCACATGATTTGGAGGCTTCCAAGTGACACCTAACCAATGTAGGAGACACCACTCTACAAAAGGTAATAGATGTTGTTGTTGATGATGAACTCCTTGCTATTGTGCTTCGAAAGATAGTCTCTTTAACACTCAATCACTCTTTCACAGATTTGGCTTGGGGTAGGAGAATGATTAGAGTGGAAAGCAACTTGAAGGGGCTAGAAATCAAGGATCAAATGGTTGGAGTGAAATGCCTTGATCTCAACACAAGTGTAGCTAGGTGGTTCTCTCTTAGAAAATGGATATGGGTAGTAGTGGTTTCGTCCTGGTTGCTCTCTTTGAGAGTAGGTAGTGGGTGGCAGTATATATAGCCATCACTAAGGATATGTTAGAGGAACTATGTCGAGCTCTAATTGGATCAACTAAGATCAACTAGAACTAGATGAACTAGAGGAGGATCCAAAACTTGTATCACAAAAGGGCCTAATACCCCAAGTATATATAGGTTAGAGGGGGGGGGGAAGGGCTTCCACCAAGGAGGGAAAGACCCTCCTTGGGGCGTGATATGTCTCCAACATATCTATATTTTTTTATTGTTCCATGCTATATAGTATCAATCTTGGATGTTTTATATGCAATAATATATCATTTTTTGGGACTAACCTATTAAACCTCTGCCAAGTGCCACTTGCTGTTTTTTGGCCTATTTTTGCTTTTCCAGGAAATCAGTACCAAACGAAGTCCAAATACCACGAAACTTTTTGATGATTTTTTTTGGACAAGAGCGACCCTAGAAGCTTGGGGAGGAGACTAGAAGGCAAATGAATAGACGACAAGGCTCTAGGGCGCGGCATGGGGGGTGCCCCGTAGTACCTTGTGGGTCCCTCAGGGCTCCGTCTGACATAATACTAGCTCTATAAATTCTCTAAAATTGGGAAACCAACATAGAGCCACCCAAAATACTTTTTCCGCTGCCGCAAGTTTCTGTTCTTCCACGATCCCATCTGGAGGCCTTTTCCGGTACTCTGTCGGAGGGGAATCAATCACGGAGGGCTTCTACATGAACCTTGTTTCCCTTCTGATGACGTGTGAGTAGTTTACCACAGACCTACAATCCATAGCTAGTAGCTAGATGGCTTCTTCTCTCTCTACACCGTGCGCGAGACGAGCTCGATCCTACAACACCGTGCACGAGACGAGGTCGGTCCTGCCGCACCGGACGCGAGCGATGGACCGCAGCTGGGAGCGGGCCAGCCCTTCGACAGAAGTAGAGCCCGGACGACGAGAAGATGAAGCAAAGGTCGACACGGTCCGACCGCAGATGAGCCGACGCCGGAGTAGAGCCGGCCATCGCCGCGGGAAGAGCCGCCAAGCCACCGTGTAGCCGCCGCACCACCGAGAGGCCACCGCCCATGTGCCGGACCTCCCCGCGCCGCCGCCCACGGCCGAAGCAACAGCCACGCTTGGCCGCTGCTCAACCGCGCCGCCCGCCCCGATCCCAAGCCAGATTCAGGACAAGCGCGCCGCCACCCACCTCCACATGCCACAGCCCACCTCCGGGCCCGACCAAAAATCAGAGGAGAGGTAAGCGAGACCCACCCCCGCCGCGCCGCCACCTCCGCCACCAGATCCACGACGAGGACGACCGCCTACAGCCCAGGCCACCCGTAGCCCGCACCCACCATGACTGGATCCGGCCGCCAGCCTTCACCACGTGGCCGTGCACCACCAGGACGTGGCCCGTCGCGCCGCCACCGCACCCACACGCCACCACCAGCGTCGGTGGGACGCTGCGCGGAGGAGCCCCATGGGAGCGCCACCACCCAGTCCGGGGCTGACGGCCCGCGCCGGCCTCCCCGCACGAAGGGACGAAAGGGGCCCCGCCTGGGCTTCGCCCGGCCCCGCCCTCTGGCGGCGGCGAGGGAGGAGGAGGCGTGAGGAGGGGGGCGCTGGCGGCGGTGGCTAGGTCGCCCTTTCCGTCGCCCGTGGGAGCGATGCGGGAGGGGATAAGGTTCCCTTCACTCCTTGTTTAATCTTCCTTAGTGTTACCTGAACATAAATCACAATTATAACTGTTCAGATGCATGGTCTTTCTATTGAGAAGGTTCCTTGTGTTGATCCATAGGAGTCATAGAAAGATCCTGTGCTTCAGTCTGCAGGATGTCTTCCAGATGTGCTGAAAGAGAGGATGGACAGTACTAGGTCCCATCAAGTGGCGAAAACGATGAGCAAGCTGCCAACATTGCTAGCCTAAAAAATAAATGCTGCCAGCATTCGTTAGTTTATCGTGTTAATCCACGCGCTTTGGCTTTGAGAGCTAAACTGCAACCGTCGGCGGCACCAAACGGCGACGAGAATTAGTAATGGAGGAAAGCAATGCATCGCTCGCATTGCTAGCTGGACGTGACTCGGCATGATTTCGCCACAAAAGCGGACGCGGTTGTGTAGCCCACCGGCGCGCACGAGCACCGCCGGCCGAATCATTCTCTGGCGCTGCTAAGCTACATCATCACCCCCCGCATATGTACACGCAAAACGGAATATATAAAAGTTCAGTTCCTTCTTGTCAGCTGCGAACTCATAAATTTCTTGCACGGATCCATCGCGCCGGGTCTATTACTTTTTGGAAACGGCTGGCAATAGTCAATAGGGGCGAAGCCATTGCACGGGCCGAATCTCACTGTGCAGCCGGACCCCGTGATCGGATGGTAGGCCTTTTTTTGACAGGATGATAGGCCTCTTTCTGATGTACCGTAGCGCATGTGGCTGGGTGCAGCTGCAGCTTGCACAGAGCAACAGTACTGCGCCGAACGAATCCATGTGTGGGAGCATTGTTGAAATATATTGCCCATCTTTCTCCATTAGTTCCGACTTTTGAATGAGTTGGCTGGAGCATGAATTCAATATGGTATCCGAGCCAAGAGGTCTTGAATTCAAGATCCTGCCAACGCAGTTCGTAGCGCTCAAGGCTAAGAGCATCTCACCATCACGTATATTCATAAAATAATCGCTGTTTGGGGAAAGTTGAGAGCCAAAAATATTTTCTTAACAGTTTTCGTAACACATAAATTTTTATGGGACCTGTACATTCTTCAAAACTTTCCATGCATCAACTGGAAGATGCGCCTTTCCCGTAAAAGTGTCACGTCGGCTGACAGTCACATAAACCGCCACCTAAGTGACCACCGCGCCGTGCTGACCGCCGCCGCCGATTGTCGCGCCACCCCCGCTAACCATCGCCGTGGCGTCGCTCGCTCGCTCGCCTGTCGTCGCCGACCATCGTCGTCAGCTATCAGCTGCTGTCAGAGTTCATCGTCGTTGTCGCGCTACCACCAAAAACCACTTTAGAGGAAGTTTTACAAGAATTGAAAAAACAACACATATGTTAGCTTTCCCAAAATTGTATGGGAATCCCGTAAAACCACTTTACGGAAAGTCTTTTTACCGAAGCTGTTGGAGATGCTCCAAAAACACTTCTACACTGGCGATTTTGTGGTTGGATGGTTAGAGGGATTGTGGTATCCCAGCTCACCAGGGTTTAAGTCCTGGTGCTCCCATTTATTTTTGAATTTATTTTAGAATTTCTGGTGATGTGCATTCAGTGGGAGCAGACGTTTCCGTCGATGACGAGGTGCCTATGGTGGCTTCGTAAATTACAAGATGATATGCCGGCTCTGTCTTTTGAAGGTAGGATATGCATGTGTATATTTATAGCGGTAAGTGTATGCGCGTGTATATGAACGCTTGCGTTTGTACTACGTTCAAAGAAAAAACTTCTACACGGCTATGCCTGTTTAAGTGTCTACGCAATTAGTCGGGTGTGATTACGGAGGCAAGGAACTCCGATATGTATCCATTCAAATCCCTGAAAGACCGAAAGAATGATTCCAATCTGCCAAAGCCATCAGGCAGGTCATGTGTAGTTTTGTTTTTGACCCCGATATCCTCTGACCACAGTCTGAAACACTCCAATTCCGAACAAATCATTCGCTAGGTAACTATCAGCCTAGCGAGAAAAAACGTACGATCCTTTTTTTTAGGGGAGCAAAAACGTACTCCTTCGTCTGGAAATACTTGTTGAAGGAACGAATGCATCTAGACGTATTTTAGTTCTAGATACATCAATTTTTATGCATTTCTCCGATAAGTATTTCCGAACGGAGGGAGTACGATCTAAGGGAGGGGCTGCAATGAACAATTTGTTGACCCCAGACCTCAGGAGCGAACTGGTACCCTTTTCCATGAAAAAACAGAGATCCCTCGTTCGAGCCTCAAATTGGGCAGAAAAGGCCCAGTTTTCATGTGGCGATCACACGAGTCTTAAAAAACCGGTGTTTGGACTTCATTTTGATAAGCTAATAACCGAACCCAACGACGTACAAAAAAGAGAAATTTTCCATGTGGTGAGCCATCAAATGCCAAGGCATAAAAATAGAATAAAGGTAAATGGACTTTTGGACACGTGGCTATCTAATACCCATTTAGTAAAAAAACTGGTACTACATTTTTTATTTTCTATAAAAATGTAGTTTTCCCAAAAAAATGCCACTCCAGCAGAACATTTTTTTACAATTTGCCATGATGTTATTTTGTGCACAATGGCAAGTTTTACAACATTTTTTATTTCTTCAAAAAAGCATGACAACAAATTTTATAAACAATATCTTTGGTAATGCTCACACGTTGCCATGACAAAAATATGTTAGGAAATTGCCATGAAAAATGTCATAAAAAACTAGAAATGAACCGTACAAACACAATATTACAAAAAAAATGGCATGTCATATTCATTTGAAAAATTGCTATGGTATTTTAGTTAAAAGTGCTATCTTTGGTATGAGAAATTTGCCATGATGTGAAAAAAATAAAAAAATGCCATGGCAAATGCATACTAAAATTGCAAAAGCTTCATGGGTTTGTGTATGAAAAACAGACAAAAATTGCCATGACCCCACTAGTTTGTCATGGCAACAAACTTTCGAAAAATAGCATGGAAACCACACGGTAATTAACATGGTGTGATGCCTTATAAGTTTATGGTTGCTAGAGTTATGTTATAGTTTGTATATTTCCCCATTCTATGAGGGGTTTTCTGCATATTTACCCCACATATGTAATTAACATGCCTTATAAGTTTATGGTTGCTAGAGTTATGTTATTCCTCTACTACACATCATCCCATTCGCCCCTGATCGGACTTCCTGCCCTGATCGAGTCACCCGCTCTCCTGATCGAGCAGAGAGCCTCCCTCCCGCCCGGATTGAGCCGCCTGCTCTCCTGATCGGGTCGCCCGCACCAGATTGGCCCCCTGTCCAGATCGAGCTTGCTGCTCTCCCGAGCTACTCTCCAGACCGGGCCTCCTCTCCACTTGCGCCCCGATCTCGCCACCAACTACTGTTGCGGTTCTCGTGGGGACACCTCTGATACTTGCGCCTGAGCACTCGTCTGCCGCCGGTTGATCAGCCAAAAAAAAGAAAAAAATTCTACACCGTCCGGCTATGTTGTTGTTCCTCGTTGTCCGGTGATTTTTGATGGTACCAACTACATCGAGTTCGTTGGTTTCATGCGCATACATATGCGTGGCATTTGTCTCTAGGTCGTTCTTTCTGGCAAGGTCTCCTATCCGTCATGTCCGATTTCTCATGTGGCTTCTATTCCGCCAACCCCACCTGTTCTTGTTGTGGGTGGTGTCGTGGTAGCAAGTCTGACAGTAAGAATAGGGGGTACGTAGGAGGAGGCAAGGCCCTAGCTACGGCGAGGTTGTGCACGCCAGGTTTACGAGTTCAGGCCCTTCTCGAAGGAAGTAATAGCCCTACGTCTCGGTGCCCAGAGGCTTGGTCGACTGGATTATGCGTGAGAGTTACAGGGGTTGCGAACCCTTGTGCCAGAGGAGGGGGGTGGCTTATATAGAGTGCGCCAAGCCCCTCCAGCCCTCAGTTACATAGGGTTCAATGTACGTTAAGGCAGGAGTGTTACTAGTAACGCTAGCAATAAATGACTATAATGATCTTTAAGACTACGGAGTGAACGCCTAACTGTTGCCATCCTGGGGTGGCTTTAGACCTTCTGTACTCCGGGTGGTTCTTCGTGTGGTCGAGTGATTCTATCTTGGTCGAGTGGAATTGGGGTATCTGAGTGAAATAACTGGTCGAGTGGATTGCACTCCAAGGTGATTTCAGTCGGTTTCTTCTGTTGCACTCTGAATGTCCTTGATTCTAGGGCTCTGTCCTTGGGAAGGACGTCTAGGTCAGGCCTATGACCCTACCCTATGTATATGTCATCATCATTAGCCCCCGGATGGATTGAGGTTCGAGTGAAGAAGGGTTGAAGTTGGTTCCGACACGATTCCATGCTTCGAAGGCATTTCACGGGAGTTTGGAAATCATGCCGAAGCTTCAACCTTGTTTCAGTTGCCTTGATCAATTCAGAGGTCGTCAAGTGAATTATGCTGATAATCTTCGAGTGGGTCATAGCGCGAAAAATTTGGTGCAATTGATTGCCTTGCGGTTCCCGGATCTTGCGGGATTCGAAATTTTGGAGAAGTGCGCAGGACGGAGCGTGCCGCAGTAATCGGAGCGAAAAGACATGGACGCCTCGATCCTTGCACCGCCTTTTTCGGCACGTATCGGGCGAGCGCCTGTTGCGGGATGTGATAAGATCGCTCGGGTCCACAGGTCAGACACTCGGAAGCAGCCCCATAAACAGTGCTCGGGTCGCTGCGATGCACAATGTTCCTCATTAGTTCCTCTTCTCCTCCGCTTCTCCACCTCGCCCTCCTCTGCTCTCGACGCCTCCACCACCATGGTGAAGGACAAGACTGCGGCCCTGGAGCACGCAAAGAAGGTGACGGCGGCGGCGAAAGGCAAGAAGACGGGTCGGGGGATGTCGTCGCGGTCCGGTCTGCCACCCGGTTGGATCCAGGGGGACTGGATCCGCTCCACCGTCAAGCGGGATGATTTGGAGAGGCTCACCGAGGACGGCATGATTGCTGTTGGATCTTGGAGGTTACCGGAGGGGGAATCTGAGCCCCAGCCACGCGAGGGTGAGCGTGTCCTCCTCACCACACACGTCGATCGAGGTCTTTCTCTTCCCCCAATCCGTTCTTTCGGGGTTTCTTGAACTTTTTCGGTGCTCAAATTCACCATCCCCCCAAACACAATCACGTATCTTGCTGCATGCATCTCGTTGTGCGAAAATTTCTTGGGCTGTCAACCACACTGGGGTCTGTTCAAGCACATATTCACTTGTCGTTCCCAGTCGGTGAAGAAAGCAAACCCGACTGATGAAAAGACACATGCGATCCAGATGTGCGGGGGTTTAGGGATCCAAACTAGGGGTAGGAGCACTTTTCCTTCTATGACCCTTCCCGAGTCAGTTCGTGGATGACAGTCGACCTGGTTCTACCGCAAAGACGTCCCGACTCCTGGTCAATCGACCGGTCTTCCCCCTTTCACTATGGAGTGACTCCGCCAACCTTCTTCATTGACTGTGACCCCAGAGGAGAAAGGCGAGGTGTCTCTTTTAGTCGACCAGGTCATTAACTTAGTCCGGGAGGGCGTGACTGGCATGGATCTTCTAGAAGTGTTCCTCAGTCAACGTATCCAGCCTCTCCAAGCCCGTGATCACCCGATGTGGATGTACTCGGGCCCTAGAGACACCGCTCCGGTCCACCTAGAGGAGGTTTTACCGAGGAGATTGACTCACCGCCTCGTTCCGAGCGTCGTTCCAAACAGTCGCAAGATCCTGCGGGGGGACATGGCAAGGCGACTGCGTCGAGTGCTAAGATTCCCAAACGCACTCGGACGTTCACTCCTGAGCCATCAGAGAAGGCCCCGAAGCAGGCCAAAGTTGCCCCATCCAAGCCCCGGAAGGCCCTGCCCAAGATCAAGGTGGATGTTCCTGTAGCTTCTGCGTAAGTGTTTCTCTCTTCTCTTTGTCTTCTGTGTTATTGGCGACTCAATCGTTTGCTTGACCGGGTGAGTTTTGGAGCTTTCAGTGCCGCTACTTCTGGGACGTCCATGGACATTGACAAGGACTTGGATGACGCGGAAACCGTGGACGTGGCCACTTCACGGGCAGGTACAGCTCCACAACCGCGCTCTTACTTTGCCAATTGTTCAGATGGTCGACTGAATACAGATACGGTCGAGTGTTTTGTAGTGCCACCAAATGTTATTGAATTTCCAGATGATGATGACCATGAAGAGGTGCCGGAAAAGAACACAGGGAGAAGGGGCAGGACTCTGAGCAAGAAGGTGTCTGCCAGCAAAGTGTCTCACTCGACATCAGCATCAGAACCAGTCATTCAACAACTTGGAGATCCAATTCGGACTTCTGTTTCTTTTGCTGATCCTATGTCGACTGATCGTCCTCCGGTGTCAACTGCTTAGGACCCTGCTCCGACTGTGCAACCCCAGGCTTCAGCTCCTCTGGCTACCTCGTCTGTTCCACCAGCTCCACTTTTTGTTGCTCATCATGTCCCGGAGGCCCAGGTAGGCGCTGCCAAGGAAGCCATGATCCAAGCAGGTCTAATGATGGACCGAATGAAGGTGGTGTATGAAACCAGCAAGGCCGCCTATGATGCCAGCTCTGCTCTTCAAACCAACGTCCGAGTGGGATTGTAAGTTGATTTCTGATTGGCTTTCAGCTTGACCTTTGCTCTGTTAGGATATGCTACTTGAAACTGCTGCTTTATTATTCGTAAGATGTCCGTGGATGAGCGTTTTGGAACCTTATGTGCATCCATCATGAGTTTGCGCCTAGTATCTGTACACCCACTGGGTGTTTCTCTTTTGCTTTGTAGCTCTTTCATTTTGAGTCGAGTGAACTCTTGAACTAGTGGGGCACGCTGAGTGCACCCACTGGGTGTAGTCCCGAGAACACCGTCGAATGTTTGATTCGGCGGGGGTCTTTGCGAAGTGTTTGTCTGCAGTACTTCCACTCGGTCTAGACAGGTCGTGCCGAGTGAGAACTGAACCAATGGGGGCATGCTAAGTGCACCCACTGGGTGTAGTCCTCGAGACCGCAGTCGACTGCGGGCAGTCGGCGGTGGTCTGAGAACAGATGTTGTTGTTGTGTTGTTTGTTTTTTTACTCCTTCCACTCGCGCTGGGCGGACCGTGTCGAGTGGGCAATCAAACCAGTGGGGGCACGCCAAGTGCACCCGCTGGGTGTAGTCCCTGAGACTGCTGTTGAATGTTTGATTCGGCAGTAGTCTTAGAACTCTTTTTGTCATAACAATCTGACTTTGCATCTTATCACTCGGAAGTGACCAATCCTTGTTTCTGTCGACTGACATATCTTGTTTTATTGATTGCATAAATCTTGTGAGCTTGGATCTAAGTTTGCTGAGTTGGAGAAGAAACAGATTCAGCTCAACCTCTGGAGTTGGCCAAGGAGAACTTGAAGAAGGCCCGAAATGAAGCAACCATCATGGGAGGTAACAATTTGTCGACTCCTAGCCTTGGCATCTTTTCCTTTCAACCTTTAAACCGAGTGATTCCACTCGAGCAGATGTGCATAGTGAAAACCGTCAACTCCAAGCTCGTCTGAAGAATGTCATTTCTTTAGACAAAATGAAGCAGCCTCTGGAGCAGAAGGATCTTGACCTTGCTACGGCTCAGAAGACGGCGTGTGAAAAGACCGAACTCGCTGACAAGAAGCTGGCTTCAGTTGGGAAGTTGGAAGAAGAGAACGCCAAGTAGAAAACCGTTGTTGATGAAGTGAAGAAAGAGGTCGTGCAGCTGACGGAGGAGAAGGTGGCCTTGGCAGACAAAGTTGATGTTCTCACTCGAAAGAGAGACCAACTGGAAACTTATCTGGGAAATCTTGCCAAGAAGATGTTCCTCATGCTTGAAGGTACCTTTCCTTATCCGACTGGTTGCATGGAACTTTTCCAATATGCAACTGTCGACTCATTATTTTTATGTGCGTGCAGAATTCTGTCAAAATTTCGAGGAAGAGACTGGGCAGATGGAGACGAGTATGTATCCCATCAACTCCCCTGCTACCTCTTGAGCATGCGTTGGTTTTCCCTTGAAGAAGAAAGGGTGATGCAGCAAAGTAGCATAAGTATTTCCCTTAGTTTTTGAGAACCAATGTATCAATCAGTAGGAGACTACACGCAAATCGCCTAGTACCTGCACAAACAATTAAGAACCTTGCAACCAACGCGATTAAGGGGTTGTCAATCCCTTCACGGCCACTTGAAAAAGTGAGATCTGATAAAGATAGTAAGATAAATTAGTATTTTTGTTGTATAGATTGGAAAATAAAGATTGCAAAATAAATAGTAAACTAGAATTGTAGATTGGAAACTTATATGATGTAAAGTAGACCCGGGGGCCATAGGTTTCACTAGTGGCTTCTCTCAAGATAGTATATATTACGGTGGGTGAACAAATTAATGCCGAGCAATTGATAGAAAAGTGCATAGTTATGATGATATCTAAGGCAATGATCATGAATATATGCATCATGTCCGTGTCAAGTAGACCGAAACGATTCTGCATCTACTACTAGTAATCCACACATCGACCGCTATCCAGCATGCATCTAGAGTATTAACTTCATAAGAACGAAGTAACGCATTAGGCAAGATGACATGATGTAGAGGGATAAACTCAAGCAATATGATATAAACCCCATCTTTTTATCCTCGATGACAATAATACAATATGTGTCGTTTCCCTTTCTGTCACTGGGATCGAGCACCGCAAGATTGAACCCAAAGCTAAGCACTTCTCCCATTGCAAGAAAGATCAACCTAGTAGGCCAAACTAAACCGATAATTCGAAGAGACTTGCAAAGATATCAAATCATGCATATAAGAATTCAGAGAAGAATCAAATAATATTCATAGATAATCAAGTACATAGACCCACAATTCATCGCATCTCGGCAAACACATCGCAAAAAGTATTACATCAAATAGATCTCCAAGAAGATCGAGGAGAACTTTGTATTGAGATCCAAAGAGAGAGAAGAAGCCATCTAGCTAATAACTATGGACCCGAAGGTCTGTGGTAAACTACTCACACATCATCGGAGAGGCTATGCTGTCGATGTAGAAGCCCTCCGTGATCAAATTCCCCTTCGGCAGATCGCCGGAAAAGGCCCCAAGATGGGATCTCATGGGTACAGAAGGTTGCGGCGGTGGAAAAGTGGTTTCGTGGCTCCCCTGGATGTTTTCAGGGTATAAGAGTATATATAGGTGAAATAAGTAGGTCGTTGGAGCTACGAGGGGCCCACGAGGGTGGGGGCGCGCCCACCCCCCTGGGGCGCACCCTCCTGCCTCGTTGCTTGCTTGACGTCCACTCCAAGTCTCCTGGATTGCGTTTGTTCCAAAAAAGATCCTCGCGAAGGTTTCGTTCCGTTTGATATTCCTTTTCTGCGAAACACTGAAATAGGCAAAAAAACAGCAAATTGCGCTGGGCCTTCGGTTAATAGGTTAGTCCCAAAAATAATATAAAGAGGTATATTAAAGCCCATTAAACATCCAAAACAGATAATATAATAGCATGGAACAATAAAAAATTATAGATACGTTGGAGACGTATCAAGCATCCCCAAGCTTAATTCCTGCTCGTCCTCAAGTAGGTAAATGATAAAACAGAATTTTTGAAGTGGAATGCTACCTAACATAATTTTTCAATGTAATTCTCTTTATTGTGGCATGAATGTTAGATCCAAAAGATTCTAGACAAAGTTTTAATATTGACATAAAAATAGTAATACTTCAAGCATGCTAACCAAGCAATTATGTCTTATCAAAATAAAATAGCCAAAGAAAGCTTATCCCTACAAAATCATATAGTTTGGCCATGCTTCATTTTCGTCACACAAAATGCTCCCATCATGCACAACCCCGATGACAAGCCGAGCAATTGGTTCATACTTTTTAACGCGCATCAGCCTTTTCAATCCTTACGCAATACATGAGCGCAAGCCATGGATATAGCACTATAGGTGGAATAGCATATGATGATGGGGGTTATGTGAGAAGACAAAAAGGAGAAAGTCTCACATTGACGCGGCTAATCAACGGGCTATGGAGATGCCCATCAATTGATGTTAATGCGAGGAGTAGGGATTGTCATGCAACGGATGCACTAGAGCTATAAATATATGAAAGCTCATCAAAAGAAACTAAGTGGGTGTGCATCCAACTTGCTTGCTCACGGAGACCTAGGGCATTTTGAGGAAGCCCATCATTGGAATATACAAGCCAAGTTCTATGATGAAAAATTCCCACTAGTATATGAAAGTGACAAAATAAGAAACTCTCTATCATGAAGATCATGGTGCTATTTTCAAGCACAAGTGTGGAAAAAGGATATTAACATTGTCCCTTCTCTCTTTTTCTCTCATATTTTTGTTTGGGCTTCTTTGGCCTCTTTTTTTATTTGGGCTTCTTTGGCCTCCTTTTTCTCGTCCGGTGTCTCATCCCGACTTGTGGGGAAATCATAGTCTCCATCATCCTTTCCTCACATGGGACAATGCTCTAATAATGATGATCATCACACTTTTGTTTACTCATAACTCAATATTACAACTCGATACTAGAACAAAATATGACTCTATGTGAATGCCTCTGGCGGTGTACCGGGATATGCAATGAATCAAGAGCGACATGTATGAAAGAATTATGAGGGTGGCTTTGCCACAAATACGATGTAAACTACATGATCATGCAAAGCAATATGACAATGATGGAGCGTGTCATAATAAACGGAACGGTGGAAAGTTGCATGGAAATATATCTCGGAATGGCTATGGAAATGCCATAATAGGTGGGTATGGTGGCTGTTTTGAGGAAGATATAAGGAGGCTTATGTGTGATAGAGCGTATCGTATCACGGGGTTTGGATGCACCGGCGAAGTTTGCACCACCTCTCGAAGTGAGAAAGGGCAATGCACGGTATCGTAGAGGCTAGCAAATTGTGAAAAGGTAAGAGTGCGTATAATCCATGGACTCACATTAGTCATAAAGAACTCATATACTTATTGCAAAAGTTTATTAGCCAACAAAGCAAAGTACTACTACGCACTCCCCTAGAGGGATAGATTGGTAGGAAAATACCATCGCTCGTCCCCGACCGCCACTCATAAGGAAAGCAATCAAAGAACACCCCATGCTTCAAATTTGTCACACAACGTTTACCATACGTGCATTACGGGACTTGCAATCCTCAACACAAGTATTTCTCAATTCCACAATTACCCAACTAGCATGACTCTAACATTACCACCTTTATATCTCAAAACAACTATCAAGTATCATAGTATTCTATGCACTCTATATGAAAGTTTCTTATTATACCATCTTGGATGCCTATCATATTATGACTAATTTTATAGCCAAAGAAAATTACCATGCTGTTCTAAAAGACTCTCAAAATAATATAAGTGAAGCATGAGAGATCAATAATTTCTATAAAATAAAACCACCACCGTGCTCTAAAATATATAGGTGAAGCACTAGAGCAAAATTATCGAGCTCAAAAGATATAAGTGAAGCATATAGAGTATTCTAATAAATTCTGATTCATGTGTGTCTCTCCCAAAAGGTGTGTACAGCAAGGATGATTGTGGTAAACTAAAAAACAAAGACTCAAATCATACAAGATGCTCCAAGCAAAACACATATCATGTGGTGAATAAAAATATAGCCTCAAGTAAAGTTACCGATAGACGAAGACGAAAGAGGGGATGCCTTCCGGGGCATCCTCAAGCTTAGGCTTTTGGTTGTCCTTGAATTTTACCTTGGGGTGCCTTGGGCATCCCCAATCTTAGGCTATTGCCACTCCTTATTCCATAATCCATCAAATCTTTACCCAAAAACTTGAAAACTTCACAACACAAAACTCAACAGAAAATCTCATGAGCTCCGTTAGTATAAGAAAACAAACCACCACCTTAAGGTACTATAATGAACTCATTCTTTATTTATATTTGTGTTAAAACTACTGTATTCCAACTTCTCTATGGTTCATACCCCCCGATACTAGTCATAGATTCATCAAAATAAACAAACAACACACGAAAAACAAAATCTGTCAAAAACAGAACAGTCTGTAGCAATCTGATTTGTTCGAATACTTCTGGAACTACAAAAATTCTTAAAAACTAGGATAACCTGGATAATTTGTATACTGATCTACTACAAAAAGAGTTGGTATTTTATCACGTTCTGGTGAGTTTTTACAATTATTTTCGTGAGCGCAAAGTTTCTGTCTTTTTCAGCAAGATCAAACAACTATCACCCAAGAAGATCCTATTAGTTCTTCTTGGCACAAACACTAATTAAAACATAAAACCAAATCTAAACAGAGGCTAGATGAATTTTTTATTACTAAACATAAACAAAAAGCAAGGAACAAAAATAAAATTGGGTTGCCTCCCGACACGCGCTATCGTTTAACGCCCCTAGCTAGGCATAAAAACAAGAATAGATCTAGGGATTGTCATCTTTGGTATGCAATCCATAAGTGGCTCTCATAATAGATTCATAAGGTAATTTAATTTTCTTCCTAGGAAAGTGTTCCATGCCTTTCCTTAATGGGAATTGGAATCTAATATTTCCTTCTTTC
Organism: Triticum aestivum; assembly: GCF_018294505.1. NCBI lineage: Eukaryota > Viridiplantae > Streptophyta > Magnoliopsida > Poales > Poaceae > Triticum > Triticum aestivum. The sequence continues at coordinate 146,937,913 of NC_057796.1, forward strand.
ATATCAATAATTGCACCAATCGTTCTAAGGAAAGGTCTACCAAGAATAATAGGACATGTAGGATTGCAATCTATATCAAGAACAATGAAATCTACGGGCACATAATTCTTATTTGCAACAATAAGAACATCATTAATCCTTCCCATAGGTTTCTTAATGGTGGAATCCGCAAGATGCAAATTTAAAGAACAGTCATCAAATTCACGGAAACCTAGCACATCACACAAAGTTTTTGGAATCGTGGAAACACTAGCACCCAAATCACATAAAGCATAACATTCATTATTTTTAATCTTAATTTTAATAGTAGGTTCCCACTCATCATAGAGTTTTCTAGGGATAGAAACTTCTAATTCAAGATTTTCTTCATAGGATTGCATTAAAGCATCAACGATATGTTTGGTAAAAGCTTTATTTTGACTATAAGCATGAGGAGAATTTAACACGGATTGCAACAAGGAAATACAATCTATCAAAAAACAATTATCATGATTAAATTCCTTGAAATCCAAAATAGTGGGTTCATTGCTATGTAAAGTTTTGACCTCTTCAATCCCAATTTTACCAATTTTTGCATCAAGATCTAAAAACTCCGAATCATTGGGACGCCTTTTAACTAAAGTTGACTCATCTCCAGTCCCATCTTTATCAAGATTCATATTGGAAGACAAAGATTTAATTGGAGACACATCAATTACTTTTAGATCTTCATTATTATTGTCATGAAAACTAGAAGAACATGCTTTTACAAAGCAATCTTTTTAGCACGCATCCTAGCGGTTCTTTCTTTGCACTCATCAAAGGAAATTCTCATGGCTTTCAGAGACTCATTGATATCATGCTTAGGTGGAATAGATCTAAGTTTCAAAGAATCAACATCAAGAGAAATTCTATCCACGTTCCTAGCCAACTCATCAATCTTAGGCAATTTTTCTTCAAGCAAAGCATTGAAATTCTTTTACGAAATCAGAAATTGTTTAACACTAGTCTCAAAATTAGAGGGCATCTTATTAAAATTTCCATAAGAGTTGTTGTAGGAATTACCATAATTATTAGAGGAATTACTAGGGAACGACCTAGAATTAAAGTTTCCTCTATACCCGTTATTACCAAAGTTGTTCCTACCAACAAAATTCACATCCAAAGATTCATTATTATTCTCAATAATAGTGGAAAAAGGCATATCATTAGGATCATAAGAAACACTCTTATTAGCAAACAATTTCATAAGTTCATCCATCTTTCCACTCAAAACATTAATCTCTTCTATCGCATGAACCTTTTTACTAGTAGATCTTTTGGTGTGCCATTGAGAATAATTAACCATAATATTATCTAGGAGTTTAGTAGCTTCTCCTAAAGTGATTTCCATAAAAGTGCCTCCCGCGGCCGAATCTAAAAGATTTCTAGAAGCAAAATTCAATCCGGCATATTTTTTTTATAATCATCCATAAATTCAAACCATGTGTAGGGCGATTACGTATCATTAATTTCATCCTCTCCCAAGCTTGTGCAACATGCTCATGATCATGTTGCTTAAAATTCATAATATCGTTTCTAAGAGAGATGATCTTAGCGGGAGGAAAATACTTAGAGATAAAAGCATCTTTGCACTTATTCCACGAATCAATACTGTTTTTAGGCAAAGAAGAGAACCAAGTTTTAGCACGATCTCTAAGAGAAAACGGAAATAGCTTCAATTTAACAATATCATTATCCACATCTTTCTTCTTTTGGATATCACACAAATCAACAAAGTTGTTTAGATGGGTAGCGGCATCTTCACTAGGAAGGCCAGAAAATTGATCTTTCATGACAAGATTCAATAGAGCAACATTAATTTCACAAGATTCAGCATCGGTAATAGGAGCAATCGGAGTGCTAATAAAATCATTATTTTTGGTATTGGAAAAGTCACACAATTTAGTATTATCTTGAGCCATCGTGACAAACAATCAATCCAACACACAAGCAAACAAGAAGCGATCGGAAAGAAGCGGACGGAAAAGGGCGAATAAAACTGCAAGGGTGAAGTGGGGGAGAGGAAAACGAGAGGCAAATGGCAAATAATGTAATGCGAGGGATAAGAGTTTGTGATGGGTAATTGGTATGTCGTGACTTGTGCGTAGATCTCCCCGGCAACGGCGCCAGAAATCCTTCTTGCTACCTCTTGAGCATGCTTTGGTTTTCCCTTGAAGAGGAAAGGGTGATGCAGCAAAGTAGCGTAAGTATTTCCCTCAGTTTTTGAGAATCAAGGTATCAATCCAGTAGGAGACTACACGCAAATCGCCTAGTACCTACACAAACAATCAAGAACCTTGCAACCAACGCGATAAAGGGGTTGTCAATCCCTTCACGGCCACTTGCAAAAGTGAGATCTGATAAAGATAATAAGATAAATATTTTGGTATTTTTTTTGTATAGACTGGAAAATAAAGATTGCAAAATAAATAGTAAACTAGAATTGTAGATTGGAAACTTATATGATGTAAAGTAGACCCGGGGGCCACAGGTTTCACTCGTGGCTTCTCTCAAGATAGCATATATTATGGTGGGTGAACAAATTACTGCCGAGCAATTGATAGAAAAGCGCATAGTTATGATGATATCTAAGGCAATGATCATGAATATAGGTATCACGTCTGTGTCAAGTAGAACGAAACGATTCTGCATCTACTACTATTACTCCACACATCGACCACTATCCAGCATGCATCTAGAGTATTAAGTTCATAAGAACGGAGGAACGCATTAGGCAAGATGACATGATGTAGATGGATAAACTCAAGCAATATGATATAAACCCCATCTTTTTATCCTCGATGGCTACAATACAATACGTGTCGTTTCCCTTTCTGTCACTGGATCGAGCACCACAAGATTGAACCCAAAGCTAAGCACTTCTCCCATTGCAAGAAAGGTCAATCTAGTAGGCCAAACTAAACCGATAATTCGAAGAGACTTGCAAAGATATCAAATCATGCATATAAGAATTCAGAGAAGGATCAAATAATATTCATAGATAATCAAGTTCATAAACCCACAATTCATTTGATCTCGGCAAACACCGCAAAAAGTATTACATTGAATAGATCTCCAAGAAGATCGAGGAGAACTTTGTATTGAGATCCAAAGAGAGAGAAGAAGCCATCTAGCTAATAACTATGGACCTGAAGGTCTGTGGTAAACTACTCACACATCATCGGAGAGGCTATGGTGTTGATGTAGAAGCCCTCCGTGATCGAATCCCCCTCCGGCAGATCGCTGGAAAAGGCCCCAAGGTGGGATCTCACAGGTACAGAAGGTTGCGGCGGTGGAAAAGTGGTTTCGTGGCTCCCCTCGATGTTTTCAGGGTATAAGAGTATATATATAGGTGAAAGAAGTAGGTCGGTGGAGCTACGAGGGGCCCACGAGGGTGGGGGCTGCGCCCACCCCCCTGGGGCGTGCCCTCCTGCCTCGTGGCCGCCTCGTTGCTTCCTTGACGTCCACTCCAAGTCTCCTGGATTGCGTTTGTTACAAAAAAGATCCTCGCGAAGGTTTTGTTCCGTTTGGATTCCGTTTGATATTCCTTGTCTGCGAAACACTGAAATAGGCATAAAAACAGCAAATTGCACTGGGCCTTCGGTTAATAGGTTATTCCCAAAAATAATATAAAAAGGTATATTAAAGCCCATTAAACATCCAAAACAGATAATATATTAGAATGGAACAATAAAAAATTATAGATACGTTGGAGACGTATCATCCCCCGTCAAGGACGAAGCCGCGATGAACGTGCTGCGACTGGAATTCCGCCTCGCCAGCGTTTTGGACTATCTTACTCGACTGAAAGTGGCAATGTCGCGGATCGACACGGAGCTTTGGCTAGGCCCGATGTTCCAGAATGATCTCAAGTCTCTGATGACTCGACTCGATGAAATCCCTGGCTGAGTGCAGGCGTGGAAGAAGTCATCTGCCCGCTGCGGCAGTGACATGGCTCTGTCTCTGGTCCGTGTTCATTGCAAGGAAGTCAAAGAAGAGAAGCTGGCGTCTCTCAAAGTCGCCAACACCAAGAATCTTCAATTCCAATCCTTCATGGAGACCTTCAACGACGCTGCTACTCGTATTGCAGACGGCATTGACCTTGACAATTTCGTCGAGCCAGCAAGCCCTACTCCCGCCGAGTGAAAACTTGAAAACTTGATTCTATTTGCCTCGGAATGCCGAGTGATCCTGTAATCATTAAAACTCTTTCGGGCTTAACGCCCGAGTACTTCTGCTGATGGTTTTGAACCTTCATGGATTTATCCGAGCTTGGTTGCTATATTTGTATCGCCTTCTGATTTTTGACTTAGGCGAATCTAGGATCGTGGCTGAATCTCTGAGTGAGAGGATTGCTCTCTACTCGGAGTAGTCGTTGTACTTGTGGTGCAGCTCGGAGTGCAACTGTACGTTGTACTTGTGGTGCAGCTCGGAGTGCAACCATACGTTGTACTTGCGGCGCAGCCCAGAGCGCAACCATACATTGTGCTTGTGGCGCAGCTCAGAGTGCAACCATACGTTGTACTTGTGGCGCAGCTCAGAGTACGCGGTCAAGCCTCCGAGTGAGAAGGTTGCTCTTCATTCGGAGGGTTTTTGTAACTTAGGCCAGTACAGGATCGCAGCTAAGCCCCCGAGTGGGAGGGTTGCTCTTCACTCAGAGTGTTTTTGTAATTTAGGCAAGTACGGGATCATAGCTAAGCCCCCGAGTGAGAGGGTTGCTCTTCACTTGGAGTGTGTTTGTAACTTAGGCGAGTACGGGATCGCAGCTAAGCCCCCGAGTGAGAGGGTTGCTCTTCACTCAGAGTGTGTTTGTAACTTAGGCGAGTACGGGATCGCAGCTAAGCCCCTGAGTGAGAGGGTTGCTCTTCACTTGGAGTGTTTTTATATCTTAGGCGAGTACGAGATCGCAGCTAAGCCCCCGAGTGAGAGGGTTGCTCTTCACTCGGAGTGTTTTTGTAACTTAGGCGAGTACAGGATCGCAGCTAAGCCCCCGAGTGAGAGGCTTGCTCTTCACTTGGAGTGTGTTTGTAACTTAGGCGAGTACGGGATCGCAGCTATGCCCTGAGTGAGAGGGTTGCTCTTCACTCAGATTGTTTTTGTAACTTAGGCAAGTACGGGATCGCAGCTAAGCCCCCGAGCGAGAGGGTTGCTCTTCACTCGGAGTGTTTTTGTAACTTAGGCGAGTACGGGATCACAGCTAAGCCCCCGAGTGAGAGGGTTGCTCTTCACTCGGATTGTGTTTGCAACTTAGGCGAGTACGGGATCGCAGCTAAGCCCCCCGAGTGAGAGGGTTGCTCTTCACTTGGAGTGTTTTTGAAACTTAGGCGAATCGGGTTCGCGGCTAAGCCACCCACTGGGGGATTTGAATTCACATGCTTATGTGATAACAATCATTAAGATACTACAAAAACCATGTCTTTGATAAGCAAACTGAAGGATTCTTATTACAACTCGTCGATCCGAGTGTTTAGGTATAAAAACGGCAGAGTAGATCCGCATTCCACGAGCGTGGCTCGTCTTCTTTCTTGGCTACGTTGTAGAGGTGATACGCCCCGTTGTGGAGCACATTGGTTATGATGAAGGGCCCTTCCCAGGCCGAAGCAAGCTTGTGAGGCTGTTTCTGATGCACTCGGAGCACAAGGTCTCCTTCCTAAAATGCTCAGCCTCTGACATTTCGGGCATGGAATCGACGCAGGTCCAGCTGATAGATGGTCGACCGGATCAGAGCCATCTCTCGTTCTTCCTCTAGGAGATCAACTGCGTCTTGGCGTGCCTGTTTTGCTTCTGCTTCTGAGAAGAGCTCTACTCGGGGAGCATTGTGCAACAAATCACTTGGAAGTACAGCTTCAACACCATATACCATGAAAAAAGGGGTTCGGTCAGTCGACCGATTGGGAGTCACTCTCAGTCCCCATAGGACAGATGGCAACTCAGTCACCCAAGCTCCAGCTGCATGCTTGAGATCACGCATCAATCGGGGTTCAACCCTTGAAGGATTAAGCCATTTTCCCTTTCCGCCTGCCCATTTGACTGCGGGTGCGCAACAGATGCATAATCGACCCGAGTGCCTTGGGATGCGCAAAACGTTCTGAACTCATCAGAATCAAAGTTGTAGCCGTTATCTGTGATAATGCTGTGAGGGACTCCATATCTAAATATCAGCTCTCTGATGAAACTAATGGCAGTGCTTGAGTCAAGATTCTTGATAGGCTTGGCTTCGATCCACTTGGTGAATTTGTCGACTGCTACAAGCAAATGAGTGAAGCCGCTTCTGCCGGTCTTGAAAGGTCCAACCATGTCCAGCCCCCAAACTGCAAATGGCCAGACGAGTGGGATAGTATTCAAGGCAGACGCAGGCTTGTGGGACATGTTCGAGTAAAACTGATAGCCTTCGCATTTGTCGACTATATCTTTAGCCATCTCATTTGCACGCGGCCAGTAAAATCCTGCTCGGTATGCTTTGGCCACGATGGTCCGAGAGGATGCATGGTGACCATAGGTCCCCGAGTGGATCTTATTTAGGACCAGTCGACCTTCTTCTGGAGAGATGCAACACTGAGCAACTCCGGTAACACTTTCTCTGTAAAGCTATCCACTTATCACTGTGAAGGCTTTGGATCGGCGGAAAATCTGGCGGGCCTCATCTTCATCCTCTGGGAGCTCCTGCCTGAGCAGGTATGCAATATATGGCACCATCCAGTCAGGGGTGAGCACTAAAACCTCCATGATTAAGTCGACTACAGCTGGGACTTCGATCTCAGTCAGATTGGTTGAGCTTATCGGTTGCGGGGGTTCCTTTGTAACAGGATCTTCTTGAACTGACGGGGTGTGGAGATGCTCCAAGAACACATTACTGGGGATAGGTTTCCGAGTGGAACCTATTTTCGCCAGATCATCAGCTGCTTGATTCTTGATTTGGGGTATGTGGTGGAGCTCTAACCCCTCAAACTTCTTCTCTAATTTCCTCACTGCATTGTAGTAACCAGTCATAGCTGGGCTCCTGATATCCCATTCCTTCATTACCTGATTGACCACCAGGTCTGAGTCACTGTAGACCATCAGGCACCGGACGCTGAGTGAGATGGCCATACACAGCCCATATAGGAGTGCCTCATACTCAGCCTCATTGTTTGAAGAGTCGGAGTGAATTTGGAGGACATAACTGAGCTTTTCGCCTCTTGGGGACACCAGGACCACTCCAGCACCAGAACCATTCAACATCTTGGACCCATCAAAGAACATGGTCCAATGTTCCAAGTGAATCTGAGTTGGTTGCTACTGTTCGATCCACTCGGCCAGGTAATCTGCTATTGCCTGAGACTTGATCACCTTTTTTGCTTCGAACTTGATATCCAAAGGGAGGAGTTCAATTGCCCACTTGGCCACTCGACCGGTTGCATCTTGATTGTTCAAGATTTCTGATAATGGAGCATCGCTGACAACTGAAACCGAGTGGTCTGCGAAGTAATGTGCAATTTTCTTCGTGGTCATATAAATCCCGTAGACAAGCTCTCGTAATGTGGATACCTTTGCTTGGACGGAGTCGATACTTCAGAGATATAGTACACTGGGCATTGAACTTTATAGGCTTTGCCTTCTTCCTCCCGCTCGACTGTGAGCACCGTGCTGACAACTTGTCCGGTGGCTGCGATATATAGTAGTAGAGGCTCTTTGCTGATTTGGGCGGCAAGCACCGACTGGGTGGAAAGCAGGGCTTTGAGCTCTACAAGCGCTGCTTCAGCTTCGGGAGTCCACTCGAACTTGTCAGATTTCTTCATCAGTCAGTAAAGAGGAAGTGCCTTTTCATCGAGACGAGAAATGAATCGAGTCAATGTAGCCAAACAACCAGTAAGCTTCTGCACATCATGCACACACACAGGGCGTTTCATTCAGAGAATTGCTCCAATTTTTTCTGGGTTTGTGTCGATTCCTCGTTTGGAAACGAGAAAACCGAGTAACTTTCCACCTAGGACTCCGAATGTGCACTTTGACGGATTGAGCTTGATATCATATCTTCTTAAGTTGGTAAATGTTTCAGCGAGGTCAGTCAGCAGGTCGGAACCTTTACGTGACTTGACCACAATATTATCCATGTATGCTTCCATGTTCCGACTGATTTGAGTGAGCAGGCACTTCTGGACCATGCGCATGAATGTGGCGTCAGCATTCTTGAGACCAAAGGGCATGGTAACATAGCAAAAGCACCGAAATGGGGTGATGAAGGCTGTGGCCCGATTGATGTGCTTGAAATCAATACACATACGAAGTGAATCATCTTTCTTGGGGACCATGACAACATTGGCGAGCCACTCGGAGTGGTATATCTCTCGGATGGACTCTGCTGCCAGAAGTCGAGCTACCTCTTCAGCAATTGCCATCCTCTTCTCCACGGCGAACCGACGGAGATGTTCCTGAATGGGTTTTGCTTTTGGGTCAACGCACAAATGGTGCTCAGCCAGTCCCCTGGGTACACCCGACATGTGAGATGGTTTCCATGCGAAGATGTCCCAGTTCTCATGGAGGAACTGGATGAGCGCTTCTTCCTATTTGCTATCGAGTGTTGTTGAGATGTGGGTCGGAGCAGCATTGAGATCAGTTGGGTGAATATGAACATGCTTTGTTTCACCGGCCGACTGAAATGCGGACTCCGAAGCAGGCTTCTTAGCACGCAACAAGTCACTCGGATCTGCATTCTTCTGATATTCTTCCCACTCTACTGCCGCCATCTGCTCATCGGCAATCTTTGAGCCCTTCTGGAGGCACTCTTCTGCTCTTTGCCGATTCCCTGTGACCGTGATCACACCTCTAGGACCAGGCATCTTCAATTTGAGGTAAACGTAACATGGTCGAGCCATAAAACGAGCATATGCAAGCCTGCCTAGAATAGCATGGTAGGCACTATGAAAATCCACCACCTCAAATGTCAACTTTTCCTTGCGGTAATTCTTTGAATCACCGATAACCACGTCAAGGGTGATCTGACCGAGTGAATCTGCTTTCTTTCCTGGGATGACTCCATGGAATCGCATGTTGCTCTCAATGAGCTTGGACATCAGGATGCCCATCCCTCTGAGGGTCTTGGCGTACAGAATGTTCAAGCCACCGCCACCATCCATCAGAACCTTGGTCAGTCGGGTGCCCCCAACGACTAGGTCGACCACCAACGCTCGCCCGGGGGGTAGCAACATGTGCTGGGTGATCGGACTGGTCGAATGTTATGGGAGTTTTTGACCACTTCAAATACATCGTAGTTGCCGGAGCAACCATGTTCACTTCTCTATTGATAACTTTTAGTCGACTTTTGCTCTCGATGTCAGCAAAAATCACCAAAGTAGCATTTACATTGGGGTAATCGTCATCTTCCTCTTTGTCCTCTTCCTTGTCAGATTCTTTCTCCTTCTCACTGGGCTGACCCTCTCGGAAACTCTGAATCAGGATTTGGCACTGTCGAGTGGTATGCTTGGGCAGAATCAAGTTACCCTCTTCATCTTTTTTAGTGTGTATGTGACACGGTAAATCAAGAACGTCATTTCCCGTTTGATCTTCCACTTTTTTAGGTGTCCATGGACCTTTAGGCTTTCCTTTGAACTTCCCTTGATTCAGAACTACATCCTCAGCAGGACCTGCAGGTTCTGCTTTGCGCTGATGTCGCTTGAAGCTACGTAGGTATTTCCCTCAGATATGAAACCAAGGTTATCGAACCAGTAGGAGAACCAAGCAACACAACGTAAACAGCCCCTGCACACAGATAACAAATCCTTGCAACCCGACGTGTTAAAGGGGTTGTCAATGCCTTCTGGGGTACGACGCCTCAAGATAAGCAAACGGACGTGAGATAAATTGTAGTAGATTGATAGATCGAATGCCAAACAAAGTAAATAGAAATAAAACACAGCTAGGTATTTTTGTATTTTTGGTTTAATAGATCTGAAAATAAATGCAAGGAAAAAGTAGATCGCAAAGGCAAATATATGAGAAAGAGACCCGGGGGCCGCAGGTTTCACTAGTGGCTTCTCTCGAGAAAAATAGAAAATGGTGGGTGAACAAATTACTGTTGGGCAATTGATAGAACTTCAAATAATCATGAGGATATCCAGGCAATGATCATTATATAGGCATCATGTCCAAGATTAGTAGACCGACTCCTGCCTGCATCTACTACTATTACTCCACACATTGACCGCTATCCAGCATGCATCTAGTGTATTAAGTTCATGGAGAAACAGAGTAATGCAATAAGAACGATGACATGATGTAGACAAGATCTATCTATGTAGAGATAGACCCCATCGTTTTATCTTTAGTAGCAACGATACATACGTGTTGGTTCCCCTTCTGTCACTGGGATCAAGCACCATAAGATCGAACCCACTACAAAGCACCTCTTCCCATTGCAAGATAAATAGATCAAGTTCGCCAAACAAAACCCAAATATCGGAGAAGAAATACGAGGCTATAAGCAATCATGCAAATAAGAGATCAAAGAAACTCAAATATCTTTCATGGATATAAAAAGATATATCTGATCATAAACTCAAAGTTCATCCGATCCCAACAAACACACCGCAAAAGAGTTACATCATATGGATCTCCAAGAGACCATTGTATTGAGAATTCAGCGAGAGAGAGGAAGCCATCTAGCTACTAACTAGGGACCAGAAGGTCTACAAAGAACTACTCACGCATCATCGGAGAGGCACCAATGGAGGTGGTGAACCCCATCCGAGATGGTGTCTAGATTGGATCTGGTGGTTCTGGACTCTGCGGCGGCTGGATGAATATTTCGTCCACTCCCCTAGGGTTTTGGGAATATTGGGGTATTTATAGAGCAAAGAGGTGGTCCGGGGGGCACCCGAGGTGGGCACAACCCACCAGGGCGCGCCTGGGCCTCCTGGCGCGCCCTGGTGGGTTGTGCCCTCCTCGAGGCACCCCCAGGCGCAGCCAGGGCCCATTATGTTCCTTCTGGTCCCAAAAAATCTTCGTGGAGTTTTGTTGAGTTTGGACTCCGTCTGATATTGATTTCCTGTGATGTAAAAAACATGCATAAAATAGCAACTGGCACTTAGCACTATGTCAATAGGTTAGTACCAAAAAATGATATAAACTGACTATAAAATGATTATAAAACATCCAAGATTGATAATATAACAGCATGGAACAATAAAAAATTATAGATACGTTGGAGACGTATCATGCGCTTCTGCTTTCGACTGGAATTTCCGCCTCCGGCGTCTTGGGCGACTGGTTTGCTCTTGCCACTGCGGAGTCGATCTTCTTCTTCACCATTAGCGTAACGAGTGGCTGTTTCCATCATTCGACCCAGGGACATATCCCCCGTCTGACCGAATTTCAGGTTGAGCTCTCTTTATCGAACGCCCTCTTTGAAGGCGGACACTGCCTGGTGCTCTGATACATTTTCTACAGTATGATGAAGGGTAGTGCATCTCTAAATAAAGTCTCTCAGAGTCTCATTCTGCTTCTGAACGCAGTGCTGCAACTCAGCCAACCCAGCTGGTTGCTTGCAGGTGCCCTCAAATGTTTTGACAAACACTCGGGCCAACTCTTCCCAATAGAAAATACTTCCAGGGGGCAACTGATTCAACCAGGCCCCGGCTGAACCTTCAAGCATCAGGGGGAGGTGCTTCATGGCTACATCATCATTGCCTCCACCAATCTGTACTGCCACTCGGAAGTCTTCTAGCCATGTGTCGGCCTTCGACTCACCGGTGAACTTACTTACGCCCGTCGCCAACCTGAAGTTGGGAGATATCTCAGCAGCTCGGATGGCTCTGCTGAAAAATTCAGGCCCAGAAACATGTACTCTGCCTCCAGTCGAACGGTTTCTGTCTTGTCCGTCTCTGTGTGCCCGGCCTCTTCGACCAAACCTTGTACGAGAAGTGATCTTGCATCAAACCCAGGCTCGCTTGGGTCGGCTGGAGCTCTCCGCTCATCACCATACGGACGCCTGTCATCATATCGCCGAGGCACATATGACCCGCCCCTCAGAGGGGGCGTAGGCACTCGACGGTGGTCATCACGGGCATATCGATGATCATACTGTCCCTAGCCTCGATCCAGGTACTGATCCTGGTAGGGACCACGATCGTCATGTCGCAGAGGCGATCTTGGACTGTGTGCCGACTGAACTGTGTCGGCAACCATAGATCTGCCGTGGATTCTGTTGCGCGATTGAGAAACAACTGAGTTTTGCTCACCCGCCGCTCGGAGCAATGCTCGGATCTACAGCAAACCTCTACCAGCTTATGAATGAGATGGATGAATTGACTCTGCTATACGTGCTGTAGCTGCAAGATTTTGGACCGGAGTGCGATATACCTGAGTTTCAGGCGGGAACAATTGTCGTGGCCGTCGACTGGATTCGGGGATTTGCCAACGGGCGCGTTCGTCGAGTGAATGTTGGAGATTCTCCAGACGTGTGCGCTCAGCTAAAGTAGCCAGGCGCGCAGCCTCTAAGGCTCGAGCCTTAGATGTCTCCCCAACGATGGGGGTATGGAGTGCCTCCACGTTGCGATGATGCAGCTCTTCCCTCTGCTCTGAAGTGATGGCTTGGGGATGGTACTCGTCATGACCATGCGACGGGCCGCCGCTGCCATCGCCACCGCCATCGCGATGGAACCCAGGCGGACTGCACGGTGAGTCGACCATGAGGACTTCCGCCGCAGGGTCACAACTCCTACACTCGGAGAGAGTATCTGCGGAACCAGTCGACAGATCAAATGGTCCATAGAGAGATTCGTCCGGCTCAATAGCCGCAACTTGAGGGGTGGCCGACTGGCAAGCCACCGCATGCTTCACCCACCGCTGAAGCCGCGAACGCTCGGATCGCCTGCGGCGGCTTACGGCGGGAGAGTAGATGACACGGGAGCCAACCGATACTGGGTCGATGGCTGCCGCAGGAGGACGCCGCAGGCACTCGCGCGGAAATGCGCTGCCCCACGGACGGGAAGTGCCTCGATGTCGAGGGGGGCTCTTGGAGCCAGGCGGAGTCGTCGGCGACGAAGAAGAGTGCGCCAAGACGGATCTCGCAGCCCAAGGCCAAACCACCACCGGAAACCATATTGATGGAGATCAGAAAAACTGCAACCTCACCGGAAGTCGCTAAGACGCCGGCCCCAAGGTGGGCACCAACTGTCGTGGTAGCAAGTCTGACAGTAAGAATAGGGGGTACGTAGGAGGAGGCAAGGCCCTAGCTACGTCGAGGTCGTGCACGCCAGGTTTACGAGTTCAGGCCCTTCTCGGAGGAAGTAATAGCCCTACGTCTTGGTGCCCAGAGGCTTGGTCGACTGGATTATGCGTGAGAGTTATAGGGGGTGCGAACCCTTGTGCCAGAGGAGGGGGTGGCTTTTATAGAGTGCGGCAAGCCCCTCCAGCCCTCAGTTACACAGGGTTCAATGTACGTTAAGGCAGGAGTGTTACTAGTAACGCTAGCAATAAATGACTATAATGATCTTTAAGACTACGGAGTGAACGCCTGACCGTTGCCATCCTGGGGTGGCTTTAGACCTTCTGTACTCCGAGTTGTTCTTCATGTGGTCGAGTGATTCTATCTTGGTCGAGTGGAATTGGGGTATTTGAGTGAAATAACTAGTCGAGTGGATTGCACTCCAAGGTGATTTCAGTCGGTTTCTTCTGTTGCACTCCGAATGTCCCTGATTCTAGGGTTGTGTCCTTGGGTAGGACGTCTAGGTCAGGCCTATGACCCTACCCTAGGTATATGTCATCATCAAGTGGTAATCAGGCTGCGAAGGATGCAGCTAAGCTTGCTGAGGAGGCTGCCATTCGTGTTTGTGATTAGCAGGTTTTGACTTATGAGGAGGCTCTTCACACTTATCATGAGGCTCTGTCTGGTTACACTCAGTGGCTTGATGATGATGCTCATGCCGTGGCTATTCTCACTGCTAGTGTTCTGCCTCAGTTTGCCTCTGAGTTCCTTGGCCTCCCTACCATATTTGAGATGTGGACCCATCTTCATCAGCGCTATCAGCCCTCTAGTGATACCTTTTACCTGTTCGTGGTCCATCAGGAGCATGCTTCTTCAGCAGGATGACTCCACTGCTATCTAACGTCAACTTGATTCTCTCCGCACTGCTGGTCATCATACTTGCCAGTGTTGCCAGTCTATGCAGGCTGATTTGGAGTTTCATCGTGTCTATGAGTTTTTATCTCGGCTTCGTAATGAGTTTGAGCCATGACACGCTCAGTTGTTTGCTCGTGGCCGTATTTCTCTCATGGAGGTGCTTTCTGAGATTCGTGCTGAGGAGATTCGCTTACGTGGCGCTAGTTTACTTGAGGTTCCCTCTGTGCTTGCTGCTCAAGCTCCTGCTATGCAACCTGCTACACCGACTCCTTCCCGCTGCAGTGCTCCATCGCTCTTGCCCACCCCTACTGGCGGTCAGGGTCGCACTCGTCCTCATTGCGCTTACTACAACCAGGATGGTCATGTTGAGTCTCAATGCTTCCATAAGAAGCGACACATGCGTAAGGCGTGGGCATCATCTTTAGGGACTTCTACTTCGACTTCGACATCTTCAGCCACTGCCTTTACTGGGTAGGATAATCTAAGACTTAAACGTCTGCTTGCTGCTTCAGGATCTTCTTCGACGGGTACTGCAGGTCCTATGAATGACGCTTCCCGCATTGAGCAACCACCCTCTACACAGTCAAGTACATCCCTGTGGGTACTGGACTCCGGAGCTTCTTTTCGTATGTCTTCTCATTCTTCCAATTTGTCCTCTCTTGGATCTCTTGATTTTCCTATTCATGTACCCACCGCTGATGGTACTCCTCTTTCTGTTGCTAGTCGAGGCAATCTTACCACTCCTTCTTATTCTTCCCTAATGTTACTCATGTTCCTCGACTTACCATGAATCCATTTTTTGTTGGTCAACTTACTGATTCTTGTTGTCGTGTCATCCTTGACGTTGACTCTTGTTCTGTTCAGGATCGTCGCATGCACACTTTGGTTGGGGCTGGCCCTCGCCGCCGTGACTCTCCCGCTGCGACCACTATCGCTAGTCCATCCGCTTCTGTCGCTTCAGCTACCGGCTCCTTCCAACAGTGGCATCATCGACTTGGTCATCTTTTTTTGATAAAAGGACAGCAGGAAAGGCTCCTACTGTGTTTTCATATAAATGGGGGGGGGGGTATTTTACATAGTTACAAGGGTGTACAAGCCCAACTCTCCACATCACGTCAACAGTGAGACATGTTACAATCTCAGAGGGGAGATCGGATGAGAGTGTTGCTAATAGCTGCTAAAGTGGACCTATGGGCCTCTCACACCCTATGTTGCACTAAACCAAAGTCCTCCTTGAACCTACTGAGCCAGGAGACCAAGCTCGGGCACACCCCTCTGAAGTGTTTGTTATTTCTCTCTTTACACTAGCTCCAAGCAGTGTTAGGAAGATCTCAATGAAGAGTGAATTATGCCATGCACCTTGGGTCGATTGGACAAGATCAAGCCAAGAAGTGAATGTGGGCCAACTGATACCAAGCTTTCTCCAACAGGTTTGGCTGAACGGGCAGGTGAAAATCATGTGATCCACCGTTTCTTCAATGTGTTGGCCACATAGGAGGCAGTCAAAGTCATCACCGATGTTGTAATGACAATGTTTCAGCATATTTCTTGTGTCCAGTCTATCATGGAGGAGTACCCAGTTGAAGCCCTTAATATTCATGGTGCATTTCGAGCGCCAAAGCAGATAGAGCAACAGATGGCTTGCACATCTTTGAAGCAAAATTTATAGTAATCAACTGCCTTGAATTCTTTTTCCCCCACACGTAGTGCTAGACATTAGTGTTTGTGGAGGAGGGGCTTAATCTCACCAAGAGTGTTTGAAGGTCACGATCCTCATCAAGGGTTTGGGGGGAAAGGCGTAGGCAAAAGGTTTCATGCAGCGACGTGCCCTCCAAGAAATCCTTAACAGAAACATCCTCATGCATGGCGTAAGAGAAAGCTTGTGGCTGGGTGTTTTCCAAGACATTATCTAGCCAAAGGTCCTTCCAAAAGAGGGCCGTCTTACCATCAACTACTTAGATACTGGAAACCCCTCAAAAAGTGGGTGTGAGTTTTTGAACATCTCGCCACCAAAACGAGCCCACTTGGTCCGAGGCATGTGGGATCTTGTCAGTATAATATGCGTCCTAGATCAGGTGCACCCATGGGACATCCCTCTTGTTGTAAAACTTGTGCAGAAATTTCATGAGCAGTTCTTCGTTTTGATTCTTGAGGTAGATCACCCCGAGCCCCCCTTGCTTCTTGGGTTTACATACCATATCCCAAGCTGCGAGAGAGTTGCATTTTTCTCCTTGCTCAGTTCTTTTGGTCCAAAGGAATCTGCATCTAATCTTGTCCAGTCCAGAATCTTGGGATGGATTCTCAAAGTACACACGGGGTATATAAGCAGAGAGGTGACAATGGTGTTCAGCCAAAAGAGTTTACCCCCATACGACATCATGACGATTGTGGAAGTAAGGCATCACTTGACACTACAAACCAATGGCATGAGGTCTTGAACGGTGGGTCTCGAGGTGCCGAGAGGCAGGCCGAGGTACGTGAAAGGCATCTTACCAACCAAGCAGCCAAAGATGCAAGCCAGGTACCAGTAGAGGCCTCATCAAGATTGATCGGGATCAACGTCGATCTGTGGAAGTTAATTTTGAGGCCAACCGAGGATGCATGGTAAGATAGGATCCCCTTGATAAGGGAGCTTGTCGTGGACAGGCAAGGAGGACCAGGATCGTGTCATCAACGTATTGGATAACTGGGTAGCCAGTCTGTCCCCTGCAAGGAAACAACAGGTCAATCTTGCCTTGTCTGAAAGCGTCCTTAATTGCAGCCTGCAGAAGGTCCGCGCTAGAACAAAGAGGAGGGGAGACAAGGGGTCTCCTTGTCACACTCCGGTGTGGAAGTGAAATTGTCGGCCGATGACACGATTAAGGAGGACCGAAGAACACCCGAAGGAGAATATGCATTTGATTCAAGTAATCCATTTGTCATTAAAGCCCATGTGTTTCGTGATGTTGATCATAGGTTCATGTCCAATTGTGTCAAAGGCCTTGGAAAAGTATAGCTTGAGTAGGATGGTCCCCCTTTTTGATGTCTGACATTGGTGAATGTATTGGAATGCCCATGCAAGATAGTCTTGTATATTCATGCCTCTTATAAAACCATATTTGTCGTGGTTTTGTCACGGCAGATGTCCTAGAGAAAGGACTTAGTCGTGGAGCCATCGCTACGGGTTAACTTAAAGGGGTTAAAGAGAATAGAAATCCTGTTTGATAATGGGCCAACACGCTTTAAGGAATGGTCCACTAAAACCATCAGGTTCAGGGGCTTGATCGGCCGGCATATCTTTCACCACTGTGTTGATCTCGGTGTGTGTAAATGGTTCAGTCAGATGATCCAAATCGGTAGCGCGTTTAATAATGGCATGAAGATCAAATTTCATCTCAGAGGGGGAGACGATGCCCAGGCGGTTTTTATAAGTCTGGAACAGTAAGGCCTCTTTGCCCGGGTGGTCCTCCACATGGTTTCCAATATCATCACGGAAAACAAGCTATATTATTATTGCGATATCGTTCCGCAGCAACTGCCTGAAATTTTTGGTATTTTCGTCCCCAAATTTGATCCAACGGATCGTACACCGCCTTTTACAATACTGCTTCTGAAGTTGGTTTTGATATTGAAGGAGTCTTATCAGGAGTTTCATAAGAATGTTTCTGAAGTTGGTTTCTGGTATGGAGAGGCTTCTCTTGTTTTCCATTTCATCCATGTCAGCCAAGACCTTATTGCAGTTATCAATGGCGATCGAGAGGCGGGAGACTCGTTTGCTCCAGATTTTCATTGCATGTCTTAGTACTTTGAACTTGCGGCAAAGTACAGTGGCAACATTAGTTGATCGTACCTGTTTGTCCCAAGTTTCCCATACAATATCCATGAATCCAGGATGTAGTATCCAGTAGGGATGAAATCGGAACAACTTGCACTACAAAAAAACCACTTCCGTGATGATACGTGTTTGTCACAGTAGGTCACGTTTTTTGTCATGCATGTACATCCATGACGATTTTATGACAGAATCAAGATAGTCATACATGTTCTGTCATAGAAGTGTTCCCTGACAATACCAAAATTATCATCACGGTAGTGTCCACTTTCATGAAGACAAATGGCGTGTCATGGAAGCGCTTTCGTCAAGGGTAACCGACACGTGGCATCCACCGTAATGGGTCGCCGTTAAGCTATCGGGTTCCGATTTGGATCCGATAACCCGTTAATAGCCCAGACCAATGGGGATTTTCCACGTGTAAAATCATCATTGGCTCCTCGGTGGGCCAGATGTCGTCCATCCAACGGAGGAGACGTGCCTATGATACGTCGACACGTGGCAGGGCCCAACAGAGGCCCATATAGGTTAAAAAGGTCGGCCCAGTCAAAGGCCCGCATTATTTACTTAGGTACTAGTGGGCCAACCCACTAACAGCCTGTTTAAATATGGCCCATTTACGGCCCAAAGCCAGACTGGCCCGTTAATTTTTCACCGAATATTTGGGCCCAATTACGGCCCAGTGACATTTCAGCCTGTAGAGGCCCGATGTAGACATGGGCCCATTTCAGCCTGGTGTGTCTTTCGGCCTGGGAATGGCCCGTGCTGCCCATGGGCCATATATGGTCCAACACGACATCCGACCCACTAACGGCCCGTCATCAAGGTGGCAATAGTTCAGCCCAACGTGACTTTCGGCATGTTAAAGGCCCGTCATATAATTCGGCCCGTTGATGCCTCTACTAAGCTTTCGACCTCTTAAAGGCCCATGATATTAATGGGCCAACTAAGGCCCGAGATATGTTTTGGCCTGGTAATGGCCCGTCATATAACTGGGCCAATAATGGCCAGGTCTACATTTCAGCCTGTTGAAGGCCCGTCGACGGCTAGTGAAAATTGAGGCCCGACATGCATTTTGGCCTACTAAAGGCCCATGGTATCTTTTGGGCCCTAACAAGCCAGCAGAATATTCAGCCTGTTAATGGCCTGAAGCTACATGGGCCCAACTAAGCGCTGGGTCTACTAAAGGCCCAACTAAACTTTGGGCCAAATATAGGCCCGTGTAAGTTGTGGGCCTGGCGCAAAGTGTGAAGGCCCCAATGGCCTTTCAGGCCCAAGAAAGTTGTAGGCCGACCCAATTGTGGCCCGCTAAAATGCAGGCCAGTTAGAGGTGAATGTTTCGGCCCGGTCGACTACATCAGATTTTCACCGTTTTTTCCAGATAGCGAATGATGGCATATACGTTAAGTAGTAGGAATTAAGAACAAACCTACTCTATACAATAAAGAAATTACGGCATAGTAACTTAGAATAAACCTACACTATACAATAGAGGATTTATGGTATATTACATCCACTGGGCATCGAAGTTCGCCACTAGTGATCATAAAGCGCAGCGAAGAAGCATATTACAAAAACTGTGCGCCATTGCAGCGTAACAAAATAATACTGAACCAATACCACTTCCAAGACAGTTCAAGAAAGGTTAGCCTTGCTCGGGAACTGCTGCGCAAGATGCTGAGCAAGGTTGTGTGACCTGCCTAGCATGTCAGTCATAGCTTCCAGGTGTAGCTGTTTAGCAATGAGGTTCTCATTGGTGTATTGCGCGATCTTTCTTAGAGATAGGACTTCCAGTCGAAGTTGAGTTACAGAATGCCTTTCTGCTAGAACTTGGGACTGAAGAAGTCGAACTGATTCAGACAGCGAATTCTATGAGCTTGTTTGACTGCTAGTCTCAAGTAACTTGAACACTGCATCAAGACATGACTTTGGGGTTGTCTAGCTATCTTCAAGATGTTTTGCCTTCTTTGCTGCAATATATGTTGGGTTTGTCTCACAGCCTTCAGCATACTTGTGCACGCCATCAGGCATATCACCCTGAAACAAGTAGAGAGATGACAGGTTTTGCACATGTATAAACAAAGATGGTAACTGTGCGGTCAATTCCATCCAATTTCAAATTAGAAAATAAAGAGTCAGTTCAAAATATCAATAGAATAATTTGGCATTGTTCATAATGCGGGGAGCTTCACCACACTACTGGATTTCCATGTCAACAAAACAAGCATAGATGAAGGGCAAATACAATCATTGTACCTATATTAGTTAATGTGCATGGCATATTGTTCATATCATAAGCCACATCAGTAAGAGAACACATGAGATGACAAGGTGCAAGTGTGGGCTACTTCACCACACACTGGATTATAGATCCACAAAAACAAGCATACATATAGGGAGTATTGAGTAATGTGAATGGTATGAATAATGAATTTGGTTTTACAACTAAAACTTGGAACTTACAGTTGTTGCGAACATGCATTTTGATAGAAACAGCAAACTAAACAGTAGTTGATGATAGGGAGTGTGAGCAAATTAAACAACAGTTGAGGATAAAGGCTTTAGAAGGACTGACTTACATTAACAGTTAACACCAGCTTTATAATGCCCTTCTCCATGTCAAGGGAAGGATAACTCAAGAATTTTAGCATAGAATCTGTTGGGGATGTAACCCTGAGGTATGGCCCGCCCAAAGGGGGCTGGGTTATACTGTTGGCGACTCAATAGAAGAAAGCCCAAGTAGGTCCAAGAAGATGATATATGAAGACTGGTGGCGTCTTACAAGGTGGGCCTGCTGAAGGGCCAAGACCTGGTGGTAAAATCATGACCCGAAAGGTGTGAGTTGCCATGATGGCGACTTGCCTAGCAAGGCAGGGTGACTTAGAAGCCGAGTTGGTCACGTTGTGTGATCCGACTTGGACTATTGTAAGCCCAGGGCCTCGACCTGTGTATATAAAGGCGAGACCCTGCGGCAGGTTAACTTAAGAAACAACCAATCGATAGCTCGGTCAAGCGATTCCACTCCCGTGTAATCAATATTCAATCAATACAACTCGGAGCAGGACGTAGGCTTTTACCTCGTTGTGAGGGGCCGAACCTGTGTAAACTTTGTGTCTTTCACACCGCTCAACCCCTTCAAGGTAACCTACATTGTGATGGCTCCACACCTAAGTCCTTTCACAAGGGCATCTGCCGTGACAGAACCATGACAGTTGGCGCCCACTGTGGGGCCAGCGCACAGTGGTTTCGAGTTCTTGAAGGGATCTCTCTCGGGGATCAAAGGATATGTTGTTGGCAGGATGACCAAGAGTCGTCGCGGCAAGCTTTACATCGCTGACGCTGGCTGGGGCCCCGAGGCCGAATCAATAGAGTACGGGTACTAGGTCCCCTTCGGCGGGATTCATGTTTTCATTGGCAAGATTGGCGAATCAGAGCCTGCTACCTCTTGAGCACTTAGTTGGTTTTCCCTTGAAGAGGAAAGGGTGATGCAGCAAAGTAGCGTAAGTATTTCCCTCAGTTTTGAGAACCAAGGTATCAATCCAGTAGGAGGCTACGCGCGAGTCCCTCGCACCTACACAAAACAAATAAATCCTCGCAACCAACACGATAAGGGGTTGTCAATCCCTTCACGGTCACTTACGAGAGTGAGATCTGATAGATATGATAGGATAATATTTTTGGTATTTTTATGATAAAGATGCAAAGTAAAATAAAAGCAAAGGAAATAACTAAGTGTTGGAACATTAATATGATGAAGATAGACCCGTGGGCCATAGGTTTGACTAGTGGCTTCTCTCAAGAGCATAAGTATTTTACGGTGGGTGAACAAATTACTATTGAGCAATTGACATAATTGAGCATAGTTATGAGAATATCTAGGTATGATCATGTATATAGGCATCACGTCCGAGACAAGTAGACCGACTCCTGCCTGCATCTACTACTATTACTCCACTCATCAACCGCTATCCAGCATGCATCTAGAGTATTAAGTTCATGAAAACAGAGTAACGCCTTAAGCAACATGACATGATGTAGAGGGATAAATTCATGCAATATGATAAAAACCCCATCTTGTTATCCTCGATGGCAACAATACAATACGTGCCTTGCTGCCCCATACTGTCACTGGGAAAGGACACCGCAAGATTGAACCCAAAGCTAAGCACTTCTCCCATTGCAAGAAAGATCAATCTAGTAGGCCAAACCAAACTGATAATTCGAAGAGACTTGCAAAGATAACCAATCATACATAAAAGAATTCAGAGAAGATTCAAATATTGTTCATAGATAATCTTGATCATAAACCCACAATTCATCGGTCTCAACAAACACACCACAAAAAGAAGATTACATCGAATAGATCTCCACGAGAGAGGGGGAGAACATTGTATTGAGATCCAAAAAGAGAGAAGAAGCCATCTAGCTAATAACTATGGACCCGAAGGTCTGAGGTGAACTACTCACACATCATCGGAGAGGCTATGGTGTTGATGTAGAAGCCCTCCGTGATCGATGCCCCCTCCGATGGAGCTCCAGAACAGGCCCCAAGATGGGATCTCATGGGTACAGAAGGTTGCGGCGGTGGAATTAGGTTTTTGGCTCCGTATCTGATTGTTTGGGGGTACGTAGGTATATATAGGAGGAAGGAGTACGTCGGTGGAGCAATAGGGGGCCCACAAGGGTGGAGGGCGCGCCCTGGGGAGGTAGGCGCCCCCCCTACCTCATGGCCTCCTCTTTTGTTTCTTGACGTAGGGTCCAAGTCTCCTGGATCATATTCTTCCTAAAAATCACGTTCTCGAAGGTTTCATTCCGTTTGGACTTCGTTTGGTATTCCTTTTCTGCGAAACTCTGAAATAGGCAAAAACAGCAATTCTGGGCTGGGCCTCCGGTTAATAGGTTAGTCCCAAAATAATATAAAAGTGAATAATAAAGCCCAATAATGTCCAAAACAGTAGATAATATAGCATGGAGCAATCAAAAATTATATATACGTTGGAGACGTATCAAGCACCCCCAAGCTTAATTCCCGCAAAAAAACAGAATTTTTTATGCGGAGTGCTACTTGGCATAATTTCAATGTAATTCTTCTTAATTGTGGTATGAATATTCAGATCCGAAAGATTCAAGCCAAAAGTTTAATATTGACATAAAAATAATAATACTTCAAGCATACTAACAAAGCAATTATGTCTTCTCAAAATAACATGGCCAAAGAAAGTTATCCCTACAAAATCATATAGTCTGGCTATGCTCTATCTTCACCACACAAAGTATTTAAATCATGCACAACCCCAATGACAAGCCAAGCAATTGTTTCATACTTTTGACGCTCTCAAACTTTTTCAATCTTCACGCAATACATGAGCGTGAGCCATGGACATAGCACTTTATGTGGAATAGAATGGTGTTTGTGGAGAAGACAAAAAGGAGAAGATAGTCTCACATTAACTAGGCATATCAACGGGCTATGGAGATGCCCATCAATAGATATCAATGTGAGTGAGTAGGGATTGCCATGCAACGGATGCACTAGAGCTATAAGTATATGAAAGCTCAACAAAAGAAACTAAGTGGGTGTGCATCCAACTCGCTTGCTCACGAAGACCTAGGGCATTTTGAGGAAGCCCATCATTGGAATATACAAGCCAAGTTCTATAATGAAAAATCCCACTAGTATATGAAAGTGACAAAATGAGAGACTCTCTATCATGAAGATCATGGTGCTACTTTGAAGCACAAGTATGGTAAAAGGATAGTAACACTGTCCCTTCTCTCTTTTTCTCTCATTTTTTTAATTTTATTTGGGCCTTTTCTCTTTTTTTATGGCCTCTTTTTTTTCGTCCGGAGTCTCATCCCGACTTGTGGGGGAATCATAGTCTCCATCATCCTTTCCTCACTTGGGACAATGCTCTAAAAATGAAGATCATCACACTTTTATTTTCTTAGAACTCAACAATTACAACTCGATACTTAGAACAAAATATGACTCTATATGAATGCCTCCGACGGTGTACCGGGATATGCAATGAATCAAGAGTGACATGTATCAAAGAATTATGAACGGTGGCTTTGCCACAAATACGATGTCAACTACATGATCATGCAAAGCAATATGACAATGATGGAGCGTGTCATAATAAACGAAACTGTGGAGAGTTGCATGGCAATATATCTCGGAATGGCTATGGAAATGCCATGATAGGTATTTATGGTGGCTGTTTTGAGGAAGGTTTATGGTGGGTGTATGATACCGGCGAAAAGTGCGCGATATTAGAGAGGCTAGCAATGTTGGAAGGAAGAAGGGTGCGTATAATCCATGGACTCAACATTAGTCATAAAGAACTCATATACTTATTGCAAAAATCTACAAGTTATCAAAGCAAAGTATTACGCGCATGCTCCAAGGGGGATAGATTGGTAGGAAAATACCATCGCTCGTCCCGACCGCCACTCATAAGGAAGACGATCAATAAATAAATCATGCTCCAACTTCATCACATAACGGTTCACCATACATGCATGCTACGGGAATCACAAACTTTAACACAAGTATTTCTCAAATTCACAACTACTCAACTAGCATGACTCTAATATCACCATCTTTATATCTCAAAACAATTATCAAGCATCAAACTTTTCTTAGTATTCAACACACTCATAAGAAAGTTTTTACTAATCTTGAATACCAAGCATATTAGGATTATTTAAGCAATTTACCATGCTATTTAAGACTCTCAAAATAATCTAAGTGAAGCATGAGAGATCAATAGTTTCTATAAAACAAATCCACCACCGTGCTCTAAAAGATATAAGTGAAGTACTAGAGCAAAACTATATAACTCAAAAGATATAAGCGAAGCACATAGAGTATTCTAACAAATTCCAAATCATGTATGACTCTCTCAAAAGGTGTGTACAGCAAGGATGATTGTGGTAAACTAAAAAGAAAAGACTCATATCATACAAAACGCTCCAAGCAAAACACATATCATGTGGTGAATAAAAATATAGCTCCAAGTAAAGTTACCGATGTAAGTAGACGAAAGAGGGGATGCCTTCCGGGGCATCCCCAAGGTTTGGCTTTATGGTGTCCTTAGATTATCTTGGGGGTGCCATGGGCTTCCCCAAGCTTAGGCTCTTGCCACTCCTTTTTCCAAAATCCATCAAATCTTTCACCCAAAACTTGAAAACTTCACAACATAAAACTCAACAGAAAATCTCGTGAGCTCCGTTAGCGAAAGAAAACAAAAGACCACTTCAAGGTACTGTAATGAACTCATTCTTTATTTATATTGGTGTTAAACCTAGTGTATTCCAACTTCTCTAGGGTTTATAAACTATTTTACTAGCCATAGATTCATCAAAATAAGCAAACAACACACGAAAAACAGAACAATCTGTAGTAATCTGTAACTAACGTAAACTTCTGGAACTCCAAAAAATCAGAAAAAATAGGACGACCTAGAAAATTTGTTTATTGATCAGCAGCAATTAGAATCAGTATTTTATCACGTTCTGGTGATTTTTAACAATTATTTTCGTGAACCGAAAGTTTCTGGTAATTTCTGCAAGATCAAATAACTATCATCCAAGAAGATCCTATAGGTTTAACTTGGCACAAACACTAATTAAAACATAAAAACACATCTAACCAGAGGCTAGATCAATTATTTATTCCTAAACAGAAGCAAAAAGAAAAAAAAACTAAAAATAAAATTGGGTTGCCTCCCAACAAGCGTATCGTTTAACGCCCCTAGCTAGGCATAAAAGCAAGGATAGATCTAGGTATTGCCATCTTTGGTAGGCAATCCATAAGTGGCTCTCATGATAGATTCATATGGTAATTTTATTTTCTTCCTAGGGAAGTGTTCCATGCCTTTCTTTAATGGAAATTGGAATCTAATATTCCCTTCCTTCATATCAATAATTGCACCAATCGTTCTAAGGAAAGGTCTACCAAGAATAATATGACATGAAGGATTGCAATCTATGTCGAAGAACGATAAAATCTACGGGCACATAGTTCCTATTTGCAACAATAAGAACATCATTAATTCTTCCCATAGGTTTCTTAATAGTGGAATCCGCAAGGTGCAAGTTTAGAGAGCAATCATCAAAATCATGGAAATCTAGCAAATCACACAAAGTTTTGGGAATAGTGGAAACACTAGCACCCAAATCACATAAAGCATAGAACTCATGATCTTTAATCTTAATTTTAATAGTAGGTTCCCACTCATCATAAAGTTTTCTAGGGATAGAAATTCCAACTCAAGCTTTTCTTCATAGGATTGCATCAATGCATCAATGATATGTTTGGTAAAAGCTTTATTTTGACTATAAGAATGAGGAGAATTTAGCACGGATTGCAACAAGGAAATACAATCTATCAAAGAGCAATTTTCATAATTAAATTCCATGAAATCCAAAATAGTGGGTTTATTAACATCTAGTGTTTTGATTTCTTCAATCCCACTTTTATCAAATTTAGCATCAAGATCTAAAAACTCCGAATTTTTGGAACGCCTTCTAGGTAAAGGTGGATCATATTAAGTCCCATCATTATCAAGATTCATATTGCAAAACAAAGATTTAATAGGGGACACATCAATAACTTTTAGATCTTCATCTTTATTTTCATAGAAATTAGAAGAACACACTTTCATAAAGCAATCTTTCTTAGCATGCATCCTAGCGGTTCTTTCTTTGCACTTATCAATGGAAATTCTCATGGCTTTGAGAGACTCATTGATATCATGCTTAGGAGGAATAGATCTAAGCTTTAAAGAATCAACATCAAGAGAAATTCTATCAACATTCCTAGCCAATTCATCAACTTTAAGTAATTTCTCTTCAAGCAAAGCATTGAAATTCTTTTGTGAATTCATAAACTCTGTAACACTAGTCTCAAATTCAGAGGGCATCTTATTAAAATTTCCATAAGAGTTGTTGCAGGAATTACCATAATTATTAGAGGAATTGCTAGGATATGGCCTAGTATTAAAGTTTCATCGATACGCGTTGTTACCAAAATTATTCCTACCAACAAAATTCACATCCATAGATTCATTATTATTCTCAATCAAAGTAGACAAAGGCATATCATTAGGATCAGAAGAAACACTCTTAGTAGCAAATAATTTCATAAGTTCATCCATCTTTCCACTCAAAACATTAATTTCTTCTATCGCATGCACTTTTTTATTAGTAGATCTTTCAGTGTGCCATTGAGAATAATTAACCATAATATTATCTAGGAGTTTAGTAGCTTCTCCTAAAGTGATTTCCATAAAAGTGCCTCCCGCGGCCGAATCTAAAAGATTTCTAGAAGCAAAATTCAATCCGGCATAAATTTTTTGTATAATCATCCATAGATTCAAACCATGAGTAGGGCAATTACGTATCATTAATTTCATCCTCTCCCAAGCTTGTGCAACATGTTCATGATCAAGTTGCTTAAAATTCATGATTTCGTTTCTAAGGGAGATGATCTTAGCGGGAGGAAAATACTTAAGAGATAAAAGCATCTTTGCACTTATTCCATGAATCAATACTATTTTTAGGCAAAGACGAAAACCAAGCTTTAGCACGATCTCTAAGCGAAAAAGGAAATAGCTTCAATTTAACAATATCATAATCAACATCTTTCTTCTTTTTCATATCACACAAATCAACGAAGCTATTTAGATGAGTAGCGGCATCTTCACTAGGAAGGCCGGCGAATTGATCTTTCATGACAAGATTCAACAAAGCAGCATTGATTTCACAAGATTCAGTATCAGTAAGAGGAGCAATCGGAGTGCTAAGGAAATCATTATTGTTGGTGTTGGTAAAGTCACATAATTTGGTATTATCTTGAGCCATCGTGACAAACAAGCAATCCAACACACGAGCAAACAAAAAGCAAGCGAAAAAGAGGCGAACGAAAAAGAGAGGGCGAATAAAACGGCAAGGGTGAAGTGGGGGAGAGGAAAACGAGAGGCAAATGGCAAATAATGTAATGCGGGAGATAAGGGATTGTGATGGGTACTTGGTATGTTGACTTTTGCATAGACCTCCCCGGCAACGGCGCCAGAAATCCTTCTTGCTACCTCTTGAGCACTGCGTTGGTTTTCCCTTAAAGAGGAAAGGGTGAAGTAGCAAAGTAGCGTAAGTATCTCCCTCAGTTTTGAGAACCAAGGAATCAATCCAGTAGGAGGCTACGCGCGAGTCCCTCGCACCTACACAAAACAAATAATCCTCGCAACCAACGTGATAAGGGGTTGTCAATCCCTTCACGGTCACTTACGAGAGTGAGATCTGATAGATATGATAGGATAATATTTTTGGTATTTTTATGATAAAGATGCAAAGTAAAATAAAACCAAAGTAAAAAGCAAAGGAAATAACTAAGTGTTGGAAGATTAATATGATGAAGATAGACCCGGGGGCCATAGGTTTCACTAGTGGCTTCTCTCAAGAGCATAAGTATTTTACGGTGGGTGAACAAATTACTGTTGAGCAATTGACAGAATTGAGCATAGTTATGAGAATATCTAGGTATGATCATGTATATAGGCATCACGTCCGAGACAAGTAGACCGGCTCCTGCCTGCATCTACTACTATTACTCCACTCATCGACCGCTATCCAGCATGCATCTAGAGTATTAAGTTCATGAAAACAGAGTAACGCCTTAAGCAAGATGACATGATGTAGAGGGATAAATTCATGCAATATGATAAAGAAAACCATCTTGTTATCCTCGATGGCAACAATACAATACGTGCCTTGCTGCCTCTACTGTCACTGGGAAAGGACACCGCAAGATTGAACCCAAAGCTAAGCACTTCTCCCATTGCAAGAAAGATCAATCTAGTAGGCCAAACCAAACTGATAATTCGAAGAGACTTGCAAAGATAACCAATCATACATAAAAGAATTCAGAGAAGATTCAAATATTGTTCATAGATAATCTTGATCATAAACCCACAATTCATCGGTCTTAACAAACACACCGCAAAAAGAAGATTACATCGAATAGATCTCCACAAGAGAGGGGGAGAACATTGTATTGAGATCCAAAAAGAGGGAAGAAGCCATCTAGCTACTAACTATGGACCCGAAGGTCTGAAGTAAACTACTCACACTTCATCGGAGGGGCTATGGTGTTGATGTAGAAGCCCTCCGTGATCGATGCCCCCTCCGGCGGAGCTCCGGAACAGGCCCCAAGATGGGATCTTGTGGGTACAGAAGGTTGCGGCGGTGGAATGAGGTTTTTGGCTCCGTATCTGATCGTTTGGGGGTACGTAGGTATATATAGGAGGAAGGAGTACGTCGGTGGAGCAACAGGGGGCCCACGAGGGTGGAGGGCGCGCCTTGGGGGGGGGGGGTAGGCGCGCCCCCTACGTCGTGGCCTCCTCTTTTGTTTCTTGACATAGGGTCCAAGTCTCCTGGATCATATTCTTCCTAAAAATCACATTCCCGAAGGTTTCATTCCGTTTGGACTTCGTTTGGTATTCCTTTTCTGCGAAACTCTGAAATAGGCAAAAAACAACAATTCTGGGCTGGGCCTCCGGTTAATAGGTTAGTCTCAAAAATAATATAAAAGTTAATAATAAAGCCCAATAATGTCCAAAACAGTAGATAATATAGCATGGAGCAATCAAAAATTATAGATACGTTGGAGACGTATCAGAGCCTAAGCCGGACATCTGCATCGACATCGTCGAGCTGGCTCGGCGCGTGCGACCTGCCAGGGTTCAACCCGGGTGGAGGCATGTTTTCATCGGATTCACGCAAGGCATGGAGCTTGCGGAAGGTTCCGAATCAGGAGGATAGACTGCCATCTATTCATGTGACGAGTCCTTGACTGGAGAGAAGGAATCGATCTATCAGCTTCAAGACGACGGGCTTGGGGGCTACTCCGATGGCAACGGTATTCCAGACCCCTATGAGCCGCCATCCAGGGTTGCGATCTTCATGGCTGGCACGGTGATACGGGGCTGACCCGGTGTAGGCCGATCTTTCACGATTGGAGTGGGCTCCCTCGAAGAACACGATGAACACGGGGAAGAACGGAGAGAAATCAAAAGGGGAAACACTCAAGAACAAGTCCAATCACACATCCACTAGACAATCAAACACACAAGATCCAAACGGTACATGAACAACAAAGGGAAAGATACAAGGCAAAGTTCATCCCAATCCTTGGAGGAGTTGGGGTCTTGATGATATCCCGTAGGATCTTCTCACATGCTCACATGGAGGGCTTGAACTCCATGGGAGTGGTAGTCTCTCTCTTTCAAGAGTAGAGGTAGGTAGGAGCAAAGCTCACATACAAATGAGCTATCACTTTGCTAACCCTAGAAAGGAGGTGGAGGAGGTCTATTTATAGTCTAAGGGGCGAAGGGGTAAGTGAGGGGGTGAAACAGGTACATGGGCCTCGGCCCGAAACGTTGCACGCAGGCAAAGCCCGGATGATCCGGCTTCACACGAGGCCTTCGGGTGTCTTCAGTTGCGAGTTATCCGGACGATCCAGGAGAGGGTCCGGATGATCCGGCTGAGCCCAGATGATCCGGACGGCGGTCCGGATGTCCGGCCTGGCTGCAGCAGCCGCTCCGTCTTCTCTTCCACGCTTCCCTCGCGGATGGTGTAGTTGTACACTTGCGCTCGCACTCCTCCTTGTCATCGGTAGTGTTCTGACAATACCTATGCATGCACACGAGAGGGGTGTCAAGTAGTATACCATCCTCGTAGGGGTCAAGTGAGCACGTGTAAAGGAGATGATTCACCTTTATGTATGTGAAGTAGAGGCCGCACGTGTCACTTGCCAAACGGACTCTTGACATGGTGATGTCCGTAGGATGCTCCGCATCATCCCCTCCCCCTTGGGAAAGATCCAACCTCGGATCGAAAACCAAATCACCATGGGAAAGAGATGGTGTCGCCATGTAGAAGTGGTCGATCACCAAGTTCTTGTCATCTTGAAGCTTGAAATGGGCACTCTCCAATGTCGCACCGTCTTGGGATTCCTTCAAAAGGAGCATATAAAACAAACACTTGTAAAAACAAATGTGGTTCGCGTTAGTGCAAAACCAAGCATTCAAGCGGTGATTCACCCAACATGTGTCGTCATCATGCAAAGCGTATGGTGTGACAAGGGATTGTGTCATGGCATGTAAGCATATGAATATAGCACAAGCAAAGATATCATGGGGTCAAGCATGTAAATGTGAGGTAGAGGTGCGAATATGTTTGACAAGAGAATAAGCATCTACCTCAAGGTCATAGCAAGCATTCACAAATTGCTCAATGAAAGGTCTATGGTAGGCATAAGAATCATTCACAACACCAAATAAAATGAAGTGTCTAAACACATGGGTCAAGTGCAAGACAATCCAAGCATAACGTGCATAGGGTGTAGTGAAGATAGCATGGCACTCAACACAATAGAAAGAGCAATTGTTCATCATGTGTGAGGCAATCAAGTCAATCATGTGACAAGCAATGGGATATGGCATATGTGAAGAAGTGACATTGTTGCAACCAAACATATGATAGGAGCAAGTAATCCAAGAATTGGATGCAACACACAAGGTATATATGTCATGAGGCACGGAAAGGTGAAAATGACAAGTCGAAGTAAGATCTCTAACATGTGCGCAATCAAGTGGTCCAAGATGAACAATAAGTCTCATGGTGCAAGCAACACAAGTAGTATGATCCATAATATCCATGCTCATGGTTTGGAGGTTCTCAAAAGAGAAGGATATCACCTTGAAAGTGTGTCCCTGTGCATCCTTCACAATGCCGAAGCACAAACAAGTGCGATGTAGAAGCGAGTCGGTCGCAAGTGGTTCGCTCTCAAGAGCTCGACTGGTCAACTCACGTGAAGTGGAAGTCAACACAAAGTCCAAGTATCCTACACATGCACACAACAAAACAAAGAACGTATGCGCATGGTAGATAAACACATCATCCATCATGATGCTTTTCTTCTCTTGCACATAACCATTAGAAGCACAAGTGCATGAATAATATGATGCAACAATGGCAATATTCATGTCACTAAGTATATGGTGCAAAGAGGTAAGACAAGCATGCTTCACAAGAAATATGTCAAAATCTCCACATATATGTGAGAATGCTATGGGGGCAATCTCATGAGCAAGCCTATAATCATTGTTGCACTCAATACATGGAAAAGTATCTAGCATGAGAGAGGCAACACATGGAGATATATGAAAAGAAGCAATAACAATCATGTGCAAAACATGTAGATGGTTGCCATTAACCGCATGAAATGAGCAAGTATGAATCATCGGTGATGCAACAAGGCAAGAAATCATAGTAATCAAGTCGTGCAAGCTAGTAGTGCGAAGATGTAACATACTAGAGGAAATCATGGCAATCATGTCATGTGAGCAAATAATAGGCATAGGCAATGCACGGCATATCGCAAGCACAAACACAAAGCAAGATCATAGTATCATCATAGGCATGGGGCACAAAGCAAACATGGCAATAACAAGTGATATCTCCAGCAAGCTTGAAAATACACATACAAGTACTAGAATCAATCATCATGTGTAATGCAAAGCATGGGTCACAAATGCATGTCAAAGGCATATGAATGAGCATATCATGCAAAGTGAACATGGCAAGATGGGCATATAATATGTAATGGACAATAACCCATAGCCAAGTGAGGGCCATGTAGAAGAAATGCGCAAAGTATTTGCGCGAAGAGAGCGGTGGGGAAAACATTCCATGGGATCCCAAATCATCGTTGCTCTCTAGAGCTCATTTTGTCAACTAATGGGATTGTGAGGTTGACAAGTAAGCATGGGTACCTACACAACAAATACACAAGCGAAAGAAATTGTGTGTGTGGTAAATGTACACATCATCCATCATGATGTGTATGTGTATGTGTGAGTTAGCACAAGATAAGCATCGCTCAAAGAAATTTGATGCATGGTATAAGAACATGTCATCCATCATGAAAGAATAGTTATTCTGTATGACACGATGGGGACATAAATTGAGAGTGCAAGTATATGGCTCATCAATAACATGTTTATTCATGGGGAGCATATTGTGCACACAAGTATTGGGATCATGCAATGGATGGGATTGATCAAATTCTCTTAACATGAATGAGGAAACTATGGGGGTCTCCTCATGAGCAATATGGGAAACATCATATGGAGAAAATGGACAATATCCAAAACAATGCATATCCGAAGCTAGGTGGTCATGGCATGGCATATGAGATAAATGATGCAACGGGAGCATATCAATATCATCACAAGAAAAACAAATGCCAATAACCATGGGCTTGTCATCTATGCCATATGCAAATTGGGTTTATTTTAATGGATATGCATAGTCACTACGATGAGATTGCAAATATGACATCTGGGTGATCTCATTCATAGCATATGACAAGTCAAGCGGGTTGTCAAACATGGCACAAGAAATCCTATGTATCATGGCATCACAACTAATAGACTCCACATGAGAATCATCATATTCATCATAAATGGGCAAGAAATCATCACATGAGGAAGTCGCACTAGCATGAAGCATGGAGATAGGTTGATGAACATCATGCAAGCAATCAATGTCAAGAATGTCCACTAGTGGGACTAGAGCATCACCTTCACCTATGTTACCTTGTTCATTCCACTCAAGTGGTGTAGGTGAGGTGGCAAAGACCAAATGGTGGTCATCTTCATCTTGATGGAACCATGTGGGGGGGGGGGTGCATCATATTCCACCATGGCCATCGTCTTGTCCAAAGAGAGGACAAAGTTGTTGAGGATCGGTACGTCATCATATATGGGACCTAGCACCAAATGAGAAGACACAATAGAGGTAGAGTTTAAGTCGTTAGAGTTCAAAATGTCCTCACATGACCTATTGACTATCACACTCTCTCTATGTGGTGCCTCACTCACTCCCTCAAAATAGGTGCACTCAAGCTCACATATGGTGGAGTCACTCATCTCACTCAAGTGGTGGGGGTTGTGGCTCTCCTCACATGGGAATTGTGGCAACACATTATATATGGGGCTAGTGGTGAAGTCACTCTCGCTCTCAATATGGTGGCACAAGTTACTCAAGCCATCATACGTCCCCGTGGTCGAGGTGAAATACTCAACCATCTCATCGCCGTCGCCATGGATGAGGGCCGAAGATGGCACATCATCACTCTCCTCCATGACCGAAGGGAAAATCCCATGCTCGATCATCTCATCACCGTCGCCGTGGATGAAGGCCGAAGATGGCACATCATCACTCTCACCTCCTAAGATGGAAGCATCATCCTTGCTCATCACCATGTCGCTTCCAAAGCTTGGTCCTTGATGGTCTCCGTAGTCATAGTCGTCACCGCACTGTCTTGAAAAAGAGTCGTGGTAGACTTGGCATCATCAATGCCACAAACAGGGATGGCGGTGAAGTCAAACTTGGGAGCATTGTCTTGGAGCTCATCGGGCTTGGACATCTTGGTGGTACTATGCTCATGCTCGCCTTCTTGGAGCTTGGTCTTCGAGAAGTGTGCTTGTGGTGGAGAAGCCTTGGCCTTCATGAGTTCTTGTTCCGCCTTGAGAGCACCAATGTAGTTGTCGTCGAGGGACTTGTAGTTGTCGAGGAAGATTGTCTTGGAGATGTCGTTGTGCAATCCCATCGTGAAGTGGAACTTCATCAAATGGGGTCGGCCATGCCGGCTCGTCGCAAGGCATTCTTCATCTCCTTGAAGTACTCGTCGATGGACTTGGATCGTTGTATGGTGTTCTCCAATTGGCGTAGAAGTTGTTCCGTGTAGGTTGGAGGCACGAACTCTCGCCGCAAAGCTCTCTTCGTCTTGGGCCAACTCATGTCGTGGCTCGCCGAAGGTGTGTGAAGCCACCATGTCGAGGCGTAGTCGTGGAAGTTTCTTGTGGCGCACTTCACTTGATCTTCGAGAGGAACTTGATGTAGCTTGAGGTAGTCGTCCGTTAGGTGCTCCCACTCGAGATACTCCTCGGGTTCTTGAGTCCCATATAAAGGAATCTTGTGGTCAGTGTCGAGGTCGTAGTAGCTCGTGGAAGTCATGGACTTGAGTCTGGGGAGCTTCTCTTGAGCGTAGTATTGGGGTGCTTGTTGGCGAAGATGCCGTATGTATGTAGGCGAAGATGCCTTGAAGTCGCTTGGCGAAGATGCCATGGGAGATGGTGAAGTCGTTGAGCGGTTGTTGGTGTTGAGCTCTTGACCTTCACGTTCTTGTTGGTGATGGTGTCGATGCCGATGTGATCTTGCTGGAGATGGTAGCTTGGAAGCATGTGCTCTTGAGCGTCTTCTCGAAGATGAGGAAGATCGCTTGTAGGACTTGATGAGGGCTTTGATCTCCTCCATTTGAGCTTGCATCTTGGCGTCGGTGGAGTTTTTCATGGCATCGAACTCGTCGTTGTTGTTGTAGACCTAAGGTGAAATGCCTTGCCTATCCATCACAAGACTCGAGTAGAGGTGAGTAGGAAATTAGATAAACAATACCAAGTTACCTTTTCCCAAAGTTGAGGATGTATACCGTTTCACTCAATGTGAGATGAAAGAATAGTGGAATTGGTACCGGACTTGTTCACTCACACCTATCAAGTAAAGCTTATGGAGTGGCTCGGTGAGGATAGTGGCACAAAAATTTGATGCAAAATGTTAGTAAGAGTCAATAATGTTGAAAGAGATTCACAAATTCGCAAGTGAATCAAGTACACCAATAGCAACGAATGGCACACGGAAACACACACACGGATAGATAAATGGGGTCGTGCAACCAAGGAGTGAGCACAAAATGTGGAATCCACGGAAAACGCTTCTGTTGCACAACTCAAGAGAGACGCTAGCACGATTGCTCAATAGGCGGATACGACACTTGTGCACAACCTATAAGATGCAAAGATATATCAACTTCTATCCCAAGTATGCTATTATGTATGGTTCCCGGTGTTTCTCAAGATGATCCAAGATGATCGGATATGAAAATCTTATATGCAATGTGTTATGATGCTATGGCTATTGCTTACAAGCTTCTTTGCTCTTTCTCTTTTGCTTATAAGCTTTATTCTTTTTTTTTGATATGGCCACAATGCGAAATGCACAAACCAAGATAGAAATTGTGTATATACGGGAACAATATCTTGTGACACAAGGGATGATATGATGATACCAATATGATATGGTATGTATGCAATGGAAGAGTGGATCAATAATGTGCACAAGTAACGTTGCCGACAATACTCAATGGCTAGTCTCGATAGGCAAGTAACGCAAAATGGGCTAGGGGTTAACAATGCAATGGCAAGGGGAATATACAATGCTTGTTGGCGTTTTGGGAACGGGGGTCCCCGGACTTGCCTGCCTGCGGCCCACGGCGTGGCTCTGCGAGTGGGCTCGTACGGCCCATCTTCACCAACAAGCTTTCAAGACCCTCGCGAGGGGCCAAGTCTCGAGAGGCGGACAACACAAGACCTCCTCGGGAGGAACCTCATCGGGCCGGCTCGCGAGGGGCGGAGAGATCAAGGCAAGACAAACCTCGCGAGGTTCTCGTGACGTGAGCCATGACGATCGAGACCAGGCGGGCGCCAACACACGCAGTGTCCTTGTTTCCTCTTTGGTGCTAAGGAGGCAAGCGCAGGCGAGGATTTCCGAGGCGTCAGGCAAAGGTTTCCGCATCGGTGCAATGAGACCAAGACCAGCAGGACGGCAGGACGAAGGTCACCGTGGAGCCCAAGACAGCGTCACCACCAGAGCCTTTAGCAGGCGAAGACTACTTTTGTCAGGATAAGCTGTACTAGTTGTCCCCTTTCAAATTGGTCGTTGTGGAATCCCTTCCCGCTCAATATTTGGGAAGAGGACCAGGGCCTCTATAAATAGGACTAGCCACCATAGTAGGAGGCAACGGGATCGGATCCTCACACCCTCAAGTTCACCAAGCACAAGAACACCTCTCCTCAGGAGGCTGTTCTTCCCCTTGTACTGTTCATCCCTAGCCCAAGAGGCAATCCACCACCACCACACTAGAGTAGGGTATTACACTACAATGGTGGCCCGAACCATTATAAATCTTGTGTCCCTTGTGTTGCGAGTTCGTCGAGCTAGCCTAGAGATCGCGAAGCGTGTGAGGGCGTGATCTGTGAGGGAGAGATCTTCGCGTGCACCCCAGAGTTCGAACCTTAAGGGTTTTGCCGGAACCCGAGATCCGACATTTGGCGCGCCAGGGAGGGGTGCGCCGAAGTCTTCCTTCCGTCGCTCCGCGCCCTGTTGCTTCGTCATCTCCATGGCGGACGCTCGCCGAGCTCGCGCTGAGCGCCGGGCTGCCATCGCCACCCGCGTCGCCCAGACGGCTCCCGTCGGCGGGCCACCTCGTCGTTCTCCGTCACCTGCCGCCAACGCCGCCACCGGCCCGGCGGGGAACGAGTAGCAAGCCTCCTCACTGCACCCCTCGGTGCGGCGGGACGGCCGCACCGCCACTCCATCGCTGACCCCGGCCGGCTCGTCGTCCCACGCCCATCGCGCTCCCACGGACGCACAGGCCACGCTGTGCATGGCGCGCGAACTCCTGCACTACCGCCCCATCAACGACCTCTACGAGGACTGGCTGGACCGCATCGCCGAGCTTGTCAGCGCCGCAGGGGGTCCCCTGCACTGTCCCTCTCGCTGCTTCGTCCACCGTCGGCTACGGGCGACGTGGCTCACGGAGCACCTCCACCGCCTCTGCACCAAGACGGCGCCCTGGCGCCAAGGCGTGCGGCTCCGCGGCGCGACCCTCCGCGTCCAGTGCCCTTGTGCTAAGAAGGAAGCTGCCAAGAAGTCCCTCGCCCGCAAGAGAACGCTCCACCGCTCCCCGCACCGCCACGTCAGGACCGCTTGCTGCGGCAGGGCCCCGCGCCGCTTGCCATGGCGGCGCGCGGGCGGCAAGACCAAGCTTCACCTCCAAGACGGGCCCCGGTGACCACGGCCGGCTGCCGCGCCTTCACCCCCGAGCTATGTAGCATCGCATGGCCGGGCAAGTTCAAGCCGGATATGCCTCCTCGTTACGACGGCACCCCCGACCCCGCAGAGTTCTTGCAGCTCTACGAGCTGAGCATCGAGGCAGCTAACGGCGACGAGAAAGTCATGGCGAACTAGTTCCCCATGGCGCTCAAATACGGTGCTCGTTCGTGGCTCCTGAACCTGCCACCAAGCTCGATCTCCTCCTGGGACGAGATGCGCGACCGCTGCGTCGGCAACTTCCAGGTCACTCGCGACCGCCCCTGGCCGCGGGTGACGTGCGCCGCGTCAAGCAACAACCAGGAGAGACCCTCCAGAAGTACATCCAGCGCTTCAACAACGTTCGTCTCAAGATCCCCAAGGTGACGGACGAGGCCATCATCTCTGTGTTCTCCGATGGCGTCCGCGACGTCAAAATGAAGGAGGAGCTCGCCATCCACGAGGAGCTGTGCACATCCCTGGAGCTGTTCAACCTGGCGACCAAGTGCGCAAGGGCTGAGGAAGGGCGCCTTTCCCTTCTCGAGCTCCCAACTGCCGACCTGGAGGAGAAGAGAGCCAAGGCCAAGGACGTGAAGCACAAGGGAGCAGCCGTGCTCGCGGCAGAGCCAGACACGAAGCGTGGCAGAGACCAGCCCGAGTCATCCAAGAGCATCCGACCGTTCTGCGCCTTCCACAACGTGCACAGTCACAACACCAATGATTGTCAGGAGCTCATGGCCATTCGTGATGGACGCTTCGGTCGATGCCCCGAGGGCAACGACCGGGGCTATGGCCGAGGAGGAGGATGCGGCGGAGGACGCTGGGACGACCATGGCCCACGCCAGGAGTGGCGCGACTGGCCTCGTGAGGACCGTTGGGAGGATCAGCCTCGCGAGGGTGCCTGGAGGGATCAGCCTCGCGAGGACCGTCCTCAAGGCAATGCTGGGCTTCCTCCGCTACCGCCACCACCAAGAAGGAACGATAACCACCATCAAGACGAGAGGGCTGGGGGCTTCCAGGAGCCGCGTGCTATCGCCTGCATCTTGGGCGGAGCTCAAGCCCCAGCCTCACAACGAATCTTCAAGCAGTTTGCCCGCGAGGTGAACGCAGTCCTCCCCAGGCTCGAGGCCACTCGCCCGCTCAGGTGGTCCAAGTGCGCCATCACTTTCAGTTCGGCAGATCAGCTCAAGTGCGCGGCTACCGCTGGTGCTCTCCCAATGCTTTGTTCACCCGTCATCAGCAACGTACAAGTCACCAAGACCCTCATCGACGGTGGCGCAGGACTCAACGTCTTGTCCGTCGACACGTTCGACAACCTTCAAGTGCCCTACGACCAACTTCAGCCTACCAAGCCTTTCTCAGGAGTGACCGACAGTTCCACCACACCGATAGGGCAGGTCCGCCTCCCTGTCACCTTCGGAGAACGCATCAACTACCGCACTGAGCTCATTGACTTCGATGTCGCACACATCCGTCTGTCGTACAATGCCATCCTCGGGTATCCAGCCCTGGCCAAGTTCATGGCGGTGACGCACCACGGCTACAACGTCCTCAAGATGCCAGGGAGCGGCGGGATCATCACAGTCCCCTGCGAAGAAAGAGATGCGGTGTGCTCCCTAGAGTGCGCCTTCCAAGCAACGTCAATCGAAGACCCCAACAACAGCGCAGCTCGATACCCTCCTGAGGTTGTCCCCAAGAAGAAGAAGCAGCTACTCCATGCAGGACCTCAGGAGGGTGGCGTCGCGAGTGGTACCTCCTCAGGATCAGCGCCCGCACTTGGGGCGCCTCCCTCCCTTGCATAGGAAGGTGCGCCAAGCGCCCTCCTTGGGCAGGACTTGGGAGCTCTCTTCTGGAGGGCTTTAGACCTTGCCAACGTCACGAGGGAGGCGCTCGGGCACCACTTGGAGGCGTGCTTCATGGCACGTTTCCCTCAGGAGGACACAAGGCGAGGAGCGCCCACCGCTCAGGAGTTCATTACCAAGACCACGCAGGAACTGCAGGACGCGAGAGCCATGCGCAGCGACCGCTGCTCACCGGGCGCAGCTCCCCATCCAGGCAAGGATGCCGGGCTGCGCGTCTGCGTCGATGTCCCAGGGCTCAACCAGGCCGCGTCTCAGGAGCTCTTCTAGCCTTCGCGTGTGGGACGCTGCAAGGGCCCACTGCACAGCTACGTTCGCATGCCATTCGGCCTGCCGAGCATGGCATCCGCCTTTCAGCGCAACTTGCGGCGCGTCCTGGCGGCTCAGGAGGCCAGGCACCGCGCCGTCCTGACAGATATGGAGACGGTCCTCAAGGAACCGCCTGGACCCCCAGAGCCTCCTGAGGCTCAGGGACCTGGAGGCTCGTGAAGAGCAACCCCTTCGCCATGCATCTTCACCTGCCTCAACATCCCTTCTGCAACGGAACCAGGTGACATTTTCCAAGTTTATTTAGCTGGGAGCGCCCCCAGGGTTGCATTATTCCCAGGCCGCATGGGTCCATACCTGCGGCATGTATCCCTTTCCTATGTCTTTAAAGCTTACCTTGCTGGGGGTGCCCCTCGGGCTGCATCATCCCCAAGCCGCTCGGGCCTGACCCAGTGGCATGTATCTTCCCTACATTTACTTGAGCCAGTTTGCTTTCCATGCTTAATCTATCTATGACTATCACCTGCCTGATTGTCCCCAGCACGGGAGCCGCGCACCGATCGTCTTTCTCTAGGACCCTTCGCGTGAGAAAGGTTAGGCACGGCGTCTGTGCTCGGGCCCGTCCCTGCAACGTCGATAAATCCAACAGCTGAGCTCTGTCTGGTGGGCCGGCCCCGTTCATGTCACCTCCTGGGGTCGTTGGTGCTTGGCCTCCTCACGCGATAACCTCGGGAGATTCGTTCGGCGCAGGTTATCTGACCACCTCGCAGGACCCACACAGCAAACAAGAACCAAGACCAGGCGCAACCCGCCTTGAGGTAGGGCCTCGTGAGTCCCACGCTGGCTCATGAGTGCCCAGACACAACTCGTCTAGCCCTGCCGTGCAAGCCACGTGTCAGGGCGGGGCTGTACACGCCCCGGGGGCTCTCCGCAGTAGGGAGTCCCCTCCCACGTACCAGTGGAAGCACCATGCTCGTGCTGGCCGTCGACACTGCCGAGGAGCGGCTATGCCCGTGCAAGTGCAGAAGCGCTATGCTCCGCGCTGGTGATAAACAACTGAGGGCGGCCCCACGGCCGCATCAACCTTAGGGAGCCCCTGAGCTCTGTGTCCGGCCTCACCACAACACCTCCCCTCGGGAGAGTCGCGCGAGGGGGCTAGGCACGTGGGCTGCGCTCGGGTCACGCCCAAGCGTACGCCACCCAACCAGGTCCCCCGGACCTGGTCGTCGCGCGCCCCTCCCGAGGTGAGCCTCGGGGAGGGCAAAGGTATGAAGGTTGTTTGCACCTCAAGGGGGACTCCTGAGCATCGTGACTCAGGAGCCTAACTGGTCACGTAGCCCCTCACTCCTTGGGTCCGTCCTGGTCTCCGGTCGGCTCAACGGCGGTTGAGGTATGCGCGGGGCCGGGCTCTGCCGACGTAGAACACTAAACCTATCCTCGCATCTCCTTCCTATAAGCTGTTTGCGCGTCAACGGGGACTCCTGAGCATCGCGACTCAGGAGCCTAACTGGTCACGTAGCCCCTCACTCCTTGGTTCCTTCCTAGTCTCCGGTCGGCCCAACGGCGGTTGAGGTTTGCGCGGGGCCGGGATCTGCCGACGTAGAACGTAAAGCAAATAGGAAGAAAATCGCTAAATCTCAAAGCAAATATTACAAGACATATTGTTCTCCCAAATATCAAGCACAAGTCTAAGCGCCTCCACGAGGCATGATGCGTGTTGCAAGAATAAAACGGGAAAGCAGCCGCAGGTCACCCCTGGAGACCGCCGTCGCCCACAAGAGGTGATCCTCCCTTGGCGGCGTCGCCTTCATCTGT
This sequence comes from Triticum aestivum, assembly GCF_018294505.1. Classification (NCBI taxonomy): domain Eukaryota; kingdom Viridiplantae; phylum Streptophyta; class Magnoliopsida; order Poales; family Poaceae; genus Triticum; species Triticum aestivum. Next base: position 146,979,779 of record NC_057796.1, read on the forward strand.
ACCACCAGCCAGAGCCGCAGGGTCGGTAGCACCGCCGGTCGAAGGCGCGAGAGCGAGGCCGCGGAACTTTTTCAGCAGGGCCTCCACCTGGCCCTTCACGGCTGCGGCAGTGGCCGCACAATGCTCCTCGTCCACAGGCTCCAGCAGATCGTCCAGGCGGGCAGCTGGATCGTGAAGATGGAGGTGGCTGAAGACCCGCGTCAGCGCGGCTGAGGAAAGAACGCGGGCCTCTTCCTCCGCCATGGGACCGATGCCGATCACGACCTCCTCAAGCGCGTAAACCAAGTAGGGAAGCAGCTTGGCGGGGCCGTCCTCGTCGGTGGTCAGCGGCCTCTCCAAGCCCTTCTCGTAGAGCGCCTTCAGCGCCGTGCGGGACCTCTTCTCGAGGAGCGCGAAGGCCTCACGGTCTTCGGCCAGGACCTTCGCCTTGGCGTCAAGACTGGCCTCCCTTGCCTCCACCTTCCGCTCCAGCTCCTCCAGCCGGCTGCGTTCCGCGGCCTGCGCCTTCGCCAGCTCCCCCAGCTCAGCATCACGATCCTTGATGGCGTCCCCCCGGGCCCTCATCTTCTCCTCCTCCACCTGGCGGCCACAAGCTTCTTCCACGCGCAGATTGCGCAGATTCTTCAGTTCGACCTCCAGCGCCCGGCAGCGATCCTGGGCGGCTTTGGCATCCTTCAGCGCCTCTTCACGAGCAGCCGCAACTTGGGCGGTGGCTTGCTTCTCCTTTTCGGAGGCCGCCGCGGCTTGGCTCAGCGTCGCTCGTACGGACACGTTGGAATGAAGCCAGCCAGAGGCCAGCTCCAGGCACCCGGCTACCAGGTGGGAGTCGGCGCCCTGGAGATCTTCTCGCAGCTGGGCCATCTCCAAAAGGGCGCGCTCCAAGACATCAGGAGAAACAGAGGGACCTGGAAGCACTGGCGCAGCAGGAGGAGGCGACGTCGTCACCAGGGCCTGGGAGACCAAGGGATCCTGAGCCTTCGGGACCTCAGCAGCCGAGCCGGACATCAGCACTTCCGGAGCCAGCAGGACCTTGGGGGCTGACTCCTCCGGACGACGCCCCTCCAGGCTTCGCGAGGGCGACTGGACCGGAGAGGTGCGAGTGCTGCCGCTTCCTTTCTTCGCAGAGGGGGGTGCGGCCGCTGTAGATGGTTCAGTCCCAGGCGTGGCTGCTGCATCCTCCTTCCTCTTCTTTGCCACAGATGGCGGCCTGGTCAACCAAGGACGAACGTCAGGTAGCAGCAGTATAAGCAAGAACAAGATGAAGCTCGAGCACTTACTGGTCCACCGCAGCGTAGTCCACCCTGCGCTTGGTAAGCTTGAAGCCCGAGAGCTTCAAAGCCTAAGGAGTGGGCGCGCGGACTCCGGGAGCAGAAGACGGCGCAACAGAGGGCCGGAAGCAGCTTCAGGCGGCGTCAAAGCCGGGGCAACATCTCGAGAGACCAGCGACGACCTGCCCCTCGTCGGGATAATGGGAGGCTCCCCCTTCTCCTGGCGGGCGTCGGCCTCGTTGTCGTCTGGCAGGGTGTGGAGGATGTCGGCCTTACTCAAGGGGGAGGTCCCCCCATCCCTTCAGGGGTCACCTCCAAGTCCCCCTCCTCTTCTTCCTCCCCGCGGGACTCACCAGAAGACAGCTCCACCGGCGCCGGCACCGCAGGGGCCCCGGTGGGCACCGGCGGCACCAGCCCGCGCCCGTCGAAGGTAGGCCTGGCGGCCATGACCTGCTCCCAGTCCTTGCGACGGAACAAGGGAATGAAGACGCTTGGCGGGTAATCCTGGTCGTCCCCGACCAGGAGGCGGAGAGTTGCAGCCAGCTCACCGTCAGGCAAGGCCTCCGAGCTCAGGTGAACCTTGTCCTCTTCATCCCCAAGCCTCCACAAGGGGCGCGTACGCGCAGCATCAAGAATTCCCTCAGAAGCATGGCCCCAGTCACCTTTGCCGCCTTTGCGTTGCCCGGCTTCTGGTCAGATTTCATCTGCTCCAACACCAACGCCACCCGCTCATCACTGAGCTTCACTCAAGACCACCCCTTGTCGGACTGGGGCATCTCCATTGGTAGCATCAAGCATGGGTAGACGCACTTGGCGTCCATCGGGACCCACTTGCTCCGGAAGCCGTCGGCCTTCTTTCCGGTCTTCGAGATCGGGTTGGCCTTGCCGGCCGCGATGAAGTTGGCACACCCGGAGGTATGACCCTCGTTGACGTGGAGGAAGAAGAAGTGGCGCAGAAGAGCCACGGACGGCATCACGCCGAGGTACGCCTCGCAGTTGTAGGCGAAGATCGACAGAAGAAGGATGGAGTTGGGATGAAGATGAAGCGCCTGCAGCCCGTAGTGGCCGAGGACCTCGTAGAAGAAGTCAGAGAAGGGGGGAACCAGCCCCGCGTCGATGCTGCTCGTGAAGAAGGGAAAGAAGGTGCTTCCCTCGGGCTTCGGCACGGCGGAGCCGGCCTGGAGCTCAGTCCTTCCCCTTTCGTTGCTTTCCCCCGCCGTCAGCAGACGGGTGGCGGCGAGGCTCTTCTCCGAGACGTTGGGTGCGTCGAGAGCCGGCTCGAACCAGGCCGGCGACGAGGCAGGCTTGACCTTCCGGGGTGCCATTGGTCGCTGATGGGAAAGAGGATGGGAGCAGATCTGGAGATTTTGGAAGCAAGGAGCAAGGAAGGGGATCTGGAGCAAGGAGAAAGGAAGCAATGAAGGCACGCGTTGTCTGCACCAGCCTTTTGACAATCGGGCAGTTGCCGAGGCAGTGTGGGGAAGCGGAGACGCCCACGCCCAATCAACCGCCACGTGTCGACCAAGGCCGCAAGCTGTTGGGGCCCGCAGCGCTCTGCACTTACCATTTGGCTTCGCCTCGAAGCCAAGTCCGAGCGCGCGTTGGGCCCGGGGGCTACTGTCAACATTCTGGGAACGGGGGTCCCCAGACTTGCCTGCCTATAGCCCACGGCGTGGCTCTGCGAGCGGGCCCGTACGACCCATCTTCACCAACGAGCTTTCAAGACCCTCGCGAGGGGCCAAGCCTCGCGAGGCGGACGACACAAGACCTCCTCGGGAGCAGCCTCATCGGGCCGGCTCGCGAGGGGCGGAGAGATCAAGGCAAGACAAACCTCGCGAGGTTCTTGTGACGTGAGCCATGACAGGCGGGCGCCAGGCGGGTGCCAGCACACGTAGTGTCCTTGTTTCCTCTTTGGTGCTAAGGAGGCAAGCGCAGGTGAGGAGTTCCGAGGCGTCAGGCAAAGGTTTCCGCATCGGTGCAACGAGACCAAGACCAGCAGGACGGCAGGACGAAGGTCACCGTGGAGCCCAAGACGGCGTCACCACCAGAGCCTTTAGCAGGTGAAGACTACTTTTGTCAAGATAAGCTGTACTAGTTGTCCCCTTTCAAATTGGCCGTTGTGGAATCCCTTCCCGCTCAATATTTGGGAAGAGGACCAGGGCCTCTATAAATAGGACTAGCCACCACGGTAGGAGGCAACGGGATCGAATCCTCACATCCTCAAGTTCACCAAGCACAAGAATACCTCTCCTCAGGAGGCTGTTCTTCCCCTTGTACTGTTCATCCCTAGCCCAAGAGGCAATCCGCCACCACCACACTGGAGTAGGGTATTACACCACAACGGTGGCCCGAACCAGTATAAATCTTGTGTCCCTTGTGTTGCGAGTTCGTCGAGCTAGCCTAGAGACCGCGAAGCGTGTTGGGGATATTACCACTGGGCATAAACCGCCAGGAGAGGCTGGGTTAACTTCATAAGTAGTTCATCTGTATCTGAAGCCCATGAAGATAGACGGTGACGCATCATGAAGGCCCAGGGCCCAAAGCCGGGTTAAGGCCAGTGGACACAAACCGGCATTGATATGTAAACTTGTGTTGTAAGATAGAAGTAGCAGAGACCGAGCCGGACACGATTATGAGCCGGCCTCGGAGTCTGTAAACCGACGGGCGTCAACCCATGTATATAAGGGGACGACCTGGCGGCGGTTCAGGGACAACAAACAACAACTCGAGACCCAGGCAAAGCATATTCGCTCCCTGGTCATCGAAACCCCTTCAATTCCATCACAACTAGACGTAGGCTTTTACCTTCATCGTAAGGGGCCGAACTAGTATAAAACTCTCTTGCGTCCCTTGTCTGCTTTAACCCCTTTAAGCTAACCTGTAGCGATGGCTCCACGACTAAGTCCTTTCTCTAGGACATCTGCCGTGACAAAACCACGACAATTGGCGCCCACCGTGGGGCTACCGCACGATGGTTTCAAGTTCTTGGAGGGCAACTTCGAAGGACTCAAGGGTTACGCTGTGGGCTGGATGACCAAGAGTCGTCACGGCAAGCTCTACATCGACGATGCAGGCTGGGGCCCCGAGGCCGGCTCAATCGAGTACGGGTACCGGGTCCCCTTTGGTGGCATGCACGTTTTCATTGGCAAGATCGGCGAACCGGGCCCTGAGCCGGACATCTGCACCGACCTTGTCGAAACGGCTCAGCGTGCGAGATCTGCCCGGGTCAAGCCTGTCATGAAGCGTGCCTTCGTGGGAGTTATCCATGGAGGGGAATCTGAGGATAGATCGGAGTCTGGTGGTGAGACCGTTGTTTATTCCGGCGAGGAGTCGTCGACTGGAGAGACCGAGTCATTATATCAGTTAAAAGTTGGCCGGATTGGGGGCTATTCCGATGGTGACAGTATTCCGGACCCCTCTGATCTGCCAAACTGGGTTGCGATCTTTATGGCCGGCACGCCACCGGCGCTCCACTCTTCGACCGCGGCGGCGATGATTTCCGGATCAGCGGCGGCGGCAGTGGCCGGGGCAGGAGGCCCTGTACGACCACCAACTCAGGTTCTATCTGATATGTTTGATGTGTTGGCAACGCTGATGGCAGAGGTTAACCCGGCGGATCGGGATGCGCACAATGCGGAAATCGCGAAAGTGAAAGATCAGATCACCCAGGCAAAAGCCGACTTAGCAGCTGAGGATACCAGGATAGCCACGGAGCGGGCTGCTTTGGATGCACAAGCTTACCGGATTATGCTGGATCAGAGTGCGTCGAACGAAGTCCTGAAGGGGAGGCACCGATCTCGCCTGCCGCTGGTTTATGACGCTAGAAATCTCTTTAACACCCCAGGAGCAGGGACCAGTAATCCGTCGGTGGTAAACCGGGCAGAGGCACCCAGAGCAGGGGCGCCGGTTCAGCCACGTTTGGTGGATCCGCCTCATCAGAACAACATTGTGGTACCTCATGTCCCCACGCCACCGGGTCATTATTCTAACCCAATGGACAACATTGTCGCTGCCGCTTCACGGCTAGCGGCCATCCCGATCGAAGGCGATTCTCCGGCGGCAGTCGAGACGCGTCGGGTTAAGGAGCTTCTTCAGACGGCCTTGGTTCAACAGGAGGCTTATTCATATAGTCGCGATCGGATTCATTCTACTCCCCATCCAAACCGGAGTTACAGCAGGCGTATGGATGAACCAGCAGTGTCAAGCAATGCGTGGAACCGTGATCTGCCCCGTGGCAATAACCCGGCGGGTGGTGCTGGTGATGCTCAGGAGGTGGTGGACCGGGCTCGGGCACGCAGAGAGGCTGAGTTAGCGGCGCATCATGAAGCCCGTCAGCTTACTCCGGTTCGTCCAACCACATCGGTGGAACCAGGAGTTACCTCTAGTTCTTTGGGAGTGTCGTGCCTCGTCCCGGCGTTACGCAATGTGCGCCTGCCTAAGGATTTCAAGGGCCCGCGCAAGGTGCCGAATTACACCGCCGATTTATCCCCTGAACACATGGGTCAAAAGCTATGAGATGGCCATGGAGATGCTGGATGTGGATGATGCGGCGTGTGCGAAATACTTTACCATGATGTAGAAGGGACAGCCCGCACTTGGTTAAAGAGCTTACCGGCTGATTCTATCAGGCCATGGGCCGAGTTGAGAGCCCGGTTTATTCAGAACTTCAAGGATACATGCAAGCAGCCCATGTCAATTGTGGACTTAGCCGCCTGTGTCCAGGAGGAAGGAGAGTCAACAACACATTGGGTGCGCCGGGTTTCGGAGATTTTGCATTCATCAGACCGCATCAACGCTGACACCGTAGTTTTAACACTGGAAGGCAATTGCCGGTTTGAACCCTTGAAGTTGAAGTTGGGACGGCTCAAACGTCATTGTAATGACATGGGAACCCTCATGGCTGCACTGGTGAAGTATGCCGACTCTGATAGTACCAAGGATCCCGAGTCTGACGATGATAAGACAGAGAAGGGAAAAAAGAGCGGCAACACCAAGGAGCAGCACCACAACCCGGCAGGTCATGGAAATAGCGGCAAGCGTAAAGTGGACCACGGTTTAGACTTTGTGGCTAACACGAATGCACATGACAAGGGCCAGCGGCGTAATGGTAAACCGCCCCGGCGCAGTGGAATGCCAAATCCTAATCCGGACCGTTTGTCGTATCTGTTGAATCAGCCCTGTCCAAAGCATGGGACGAAGGAGGAACCGTCCACACACCTCTGGAAAGATTGTTACATCATGCAAGAGTTCAAAAATTCTGATTCTTTCCGGTATGATCATGGACCAGGAGGCGGTTCGGGCCCCGGCTCCCATGGGCTGGGTTATGGCGGAGGAAATTCCGGTTCAGGCTTTCACGGTAATCAGGGTGGACATAACAATCAAAGTAATCAAGGTAACCAAGGTGGCTATAATCATCAGGGCAATCAGCAACAGCAGCAGTAGTCGGGTTACCAGAGCAACCCGAAGCAGTTGAATAGCGGGCAATATCATGTCTTCAGCACTGGCTTGGACAAGCGCGATCAGAAGCTTCATAAAAGGGTGGTGAATGCCGTTGAACCGGCGGTGCCCCGTTATTTGTGCTGGTCCGAGCAGCCGATTGTGTGGAGTAGAGAAGATCATCCGCCCCGGGTTGACAATTCGGGTCATCTGGCTCTGGTGGTGGCACCTCAGGTGGGAGGTTATAAGTTCACTAAGGTACTCATGGACGGAGGGAGTAGTATCAATATCCTTTATTATGAAACTTTCCGTCGCATGGTGCTGACAGATAAAAATCTTAAACCGTCCAATACAGTGTTCCATGGTGTGGTGCCTGGTAAGTCGGCATATCCTGTTGGTAAGATAGCTCTGGAGGTGGCTTTTGGAGATGAGCATGACTCAAGATCAGAAACCTTGACCTTTGAAGTGGTGAAAATCAGAAGCCCGTATCATGCCCTATTTGGACGGCCAGCTTATGCTAAGTTTATGGCACGACCTTGTTATGTCTATCTACAGCTCAAGATGCCGGGTCACAAGGGAACTATAACCGTGCATGGAAGCCGCAAGATTGCTCTGGAGTGTGAGGAAGGTGATGCGGCTTATGCTGAGTCGGCTTGTGCAACAGAAGAGTTGAAGTTTTACAAGGACAATGTTGATCCGGCAGATATGACTTCGCTGAAGAAACCAACTACAGAGCATGATCCGGCCCTGAAGTTTAAATCGGCTGATGAGACTAAACTTGTTGACTTCGTGCCTGGCGATTCGTCCAAGCAGTTTAGCATCAGCGCTAACTTGGATCCGAAATAGGAAAGCGTGCTCATCGAGTTCATCCGTGAGAATCGGGACATCTTTGCATGGAAGCCTTCTGACATGCCTGGTGTACCGAGAGAACTCGCTGAGCACACTCTCAATGTTGATCCTAAGTATAAACCGGTCAAGCAGTTTCTCCGCGGTTCAATGAAGAAAGACGCAAAGCTATTGGAGAAGAAGTAGCCAGGCTCTTAGCGGCTGGATTTATCATTGAAGTATTCCATCCTGAGTGGTTGGCTAATCCGGTGCTGGTCCTCAAGAAGAATGGCACTTGGTGTATGTGTGTGGACTACACAGATCTCAACAAAGCTTGTCCATCAGATCCTTTTGCCCTCCCCCGTATTGATCAAATTATTGATGCTACGGCGGGTTGTGAGCGTTTAAGTTTTTTGGATGCATATTCTGGGTATCATCAGATTAAAATGGCAGTTAAGGACCAGGAGAAGACAGCCTTCATAACTCCCTTTGGGCTCAAGAGTGCACAGGCGACTTATCAACGGTGTGTGCAGAATTGTCTTCATAAACATATCAGCCGCAATGTTCATGCCTATGTGGATGATATTGTGGTAAAATCAAGGAAGAAGGAGACATTGATTGATGACTTGAAGGAAACCTTTGATAACCTGCGGGTTTATAAAATGATGCTTAATCCGGCCAAATGTGTCTTTGGTGTACCTGCAGGGAAGCTCCTGGGCTTTTTGGTGTCTAACAGGGGCATTGAAGCTAATCCGGAAAAGATCAAAGCCATCACCTCCTTGGCTAAACCGAAGTGTATAAATGATGTTCAACGCCTGGCAGGCCGGATTGCCGCGTTGAGCCGGTTTGTCAGTCGCCTCGGCGAGAAGGCCATCCCTTTGTATCAGATGCTGAAGAAAATGGATAACTTTGTCTGGAATGACGCCGCTAATGAAGCATTTGAGGACTTAAAGCGGCAGCTAGCTAATCCGCCAATTCTCGCTGCTCCGGTTGACAAAGAACCATTGTTGCTATATATGGCAGCTAACGCTCGGGCTGTTAGTGTGGCTATTGTGGTGGAGCGCAAGGAGGCAGGAAAGGAATATCCGGTTTAGCGGCCGATTTACTATATCAGTGAGGTACTTATTGAGTCCAAGCAGAGGTACCCGCATTGGCAAAAATTGGTGTATGGGTTTTCATGGCAAGCTGGAAGCTTAAGCAGTATTTCCAAGGTCATCCCATCACGGTGGTCAGCTCTGCTCCTTTGGTGAATATAATCCAGAACAGGGAAGCAACTGGCCGGATTGCTAAGTGGGCTATCGAGCTCGGGCCTCACGGGTTGAAATACATACCCCGAATGGCGATCAAATCTCAGGCACTTGTGGATTTCATCAATGATTGGACATAACTACAAGCGCCATAAGAGAAGCCGGATCATACTTATTGGACTATTCATTTTGATGGGTCCAGGCAATTGGAGGGCTCGGGGGCTGGAGTCGTATTAACTTCCCCACGAGGTGATAAGTTTTGTTATGTTCTCCGTTTAATGTTCCCTTGCACTAACAATGCAGCTGAATATGAGGCTTTACTACATGGTCTTCGGATGGCTAAGGAGATGAACTTAAGCCGAGTTAAGTGCTTCGGTGACTCGGATCTGGTGGCTCAACAAGTGTCCGACACTTGGGATTCTAAGGACCCACTAATGGCAGCATATCGTCGTGAGGTGGATATTGTTGCAGGTCACTTTAATGGTTATCAGGTGGATCATGTGGACCGGCGGAAGAACGAAGCGGCGGACGCTTTAAGCCGCCTGGGTTCCCAACATAAACCGGTTCCACCTAATGTCTTCCTGGATGTTTTGCATAATCCGTCCGTCAAGCTCCCTGGTGAAGAGGATTTGGCTGTTCCTGATCCGGAGGCTCAGTTGGTGGCAGCTCTACATGTTATCCCAGATTGGACGGTTCCATATCTGGCGTATATAAACTGGGGCGAGTTACCAGAGGATGAAACTTTGGCCAGGTAGATAACCCAGCGGTCCAAGTCCATGACTATTATCAAGGGAGAGTTACATCATTGCAGTGTGACAGGGGCGTTTCAACGCTGTGTGTCTCCTGAGGAAGGCCGTGAAATTTTGCGTGAGATCCACGAAGGAGATTGTGGTCACCACGCCGGTCCAAAATCTTTGGTGGCCAAGGCGTTTTGTCACGGGTTCTATTGGTTGACAGCTCATGCTGATGCCGAGGACTTGGTCAAAAAATGTGATGGCTGTCAGAAATTCTCAAGACGCGCTCATGTATCGGCTCAAGAATTGAGGATGATTCCAATCACCTGGCCGTTTGCAACTTGGGGGCTGGATATGGTTGGGCCTTTCAAGAGGTCCAAGGACAAGAAGACCCACCTTTTGGTGGCAGTTGATAAGTTCACAAAATGGGTAGAGGCAGAGCCAGTTAGTAAGTGTGACGCGGCCACGGCGGTTCAATTCATCAAAAAGGTGATCTTCCGGTTTGGTTTTCCACACAGCATTATAACAGACAATGGTACCAATCTGTCAAAGGGTGCCATGAAGGAGTTCTGTCAACGTGAGCACATCCGGCTTGACGTATCATCAGTGGCTCACCCCCAGTCCAATGGTCAAGCAGAGAGGGCCAATCAAGAGATCTTGAGAGGCATCAAACCCCGGCTTATGGTTCCTTTGCAACGGACGCTGGGTTGTTGGGTTGAGGAGCTACCTTCAGTGTTATGGAGCATCAATACCACACCCAACAGATCGACAGGATACACACCATTCTTCATGGTTTATGGAGCGGAAGCGGTTCTTCCTAGTGATATCCGTCATGACTCACCTCGTGTAGCGGCATATGTTGAAGCTGACAACGAGAAGGCACGACAGGAAGCTCTTGACCTGTTAGATGAGGAGCGTGACATGGCGGCAGCCCATTCTGCGATTTATCAGCAAGATCTGCGTCGTTATCATAGCCGCCGGGTTAGAACCAGAACCTTTCAAGAAGGAGATTTGGTGCTTCGACTCATCCAGGATCAGACAGATATGCACAAGCTATCCCCCCTTGGGAAGGACCTTTCGTGGTCAGCAAGAACCTGCACAACGGGTCATACTACCTAATCGATGTTCGAGAGCGCAAAGACTCACGTAAATCGGAGGAGGAGACCAACCAGCCGTGGAATATTGCCCATCTTCGGCTCTACTATACTTGAGCTACAGGCTCTGCTTATGTACATATTATGACATTGTATATATTAAGATCAATATAATAAACTGGAACCTCAACTAAAGCGGGGTATCTGTTGTTTTCTTACATCATGTGTGGTTACATGGAGCTTACAAAGCGGCGTCCGGTTTACCCCTTGATTCAGCTTCTCAAAGCTTGATATTAGATCACTTGGGGGCTTGGTCGTATCCGAACCATAGCTATGCCTCTTGATCGGCGTAATGCCACAACATCACTTGGGGGCTTGGTCGTATCCAAACCATAGCTACGCCTCTTGATCGGCGTAATGCCAAAGCATCACTTGGGGGCTTGGTCGAACCCGAACCATAGCTACGCCTCTTGATCGGCGTAATGCCACAGCATCACTTGGGGGCTTGGTCGAACCCGAACCATAGCAATACCTCTTGATCGGCGTAATGCCATAGCATCACTTGGGGGCTTGGTCGAACCTGAACCATAGCAACACCTCTTGATCAAATTTGGGGCCTGGCAGCCCGTGAAAAGCCTCGACTACAACGGTTTTATTTGCCTTTTGCTAAGTTTCTTTTTCTTTTGCTAAGATTTGTGATGTTTTCAAACTGGTGTTTATCAACCCGGTTAGACTGTCAACTACAAGTTGTTAGTACATGACCAAGTTATAATCCGGAGACTATCAGCCCGGTCTGGTTCTGACTCATAGTACCAGTATGGAATAAACCGGTGTTTATCACAACCCGGAACGGTTTTATTGTAAACCGGCATTATATAGCAGGAGCTACTTTTACTCCGGATTAGGGTTATTACCCTCATTACAAGGTTGGTCAGCCAACACTATGCCTAAAGGTCACAGGTATCATATATTTCCATATTTGGTTATCTTTTACAACCTTGGTCATATATATAGTTGGGTATCATGACCCGCCCGGTGGTAAACCGCCAGGGCGCTTTAAGCTTCTTATCTGCAGGAACAGCTTGAATAAATAGCTATGGATTATGAACATCATATCTCAAGCACGGTGGATTAACACGCATCAGTTGCAGATAAATATGCACGAAGGCATGACAGACCAAGTGTTTTAACTAGCCTATTACAAGGCGTTTCAATGCCCAAAGGAATAATTGTTTCTCAATAAACATTGCAGTATGGAAGATTAAACCGGCCCCCGTGTTATGATTGCTGAGCAGCTTGACCTGACGGCTGCGGATCATCTTGCACCGGTTCATCTTCTTCGTCTCTACCCAGCGGCTGGAAGTCAACAGTTGTCCAGTCGATCCCAGTTAAAGCTTGGAACACAACTTCGTCGCTTATAAGGGTGGACGGTTCAATATCAGGGCCATAACTATGCTTACGGATTGGAGGGATCAGGTTTTGAGCCTCAGGAGTTGGTGCAGCAACCCGCTTGTTATTGGTATCATAGCTCGCCTGGTAAAATGAAAGATCAGCCTCTTCAGCAAGTTGACAAGCCAGTGGACGTACTTCCCGGTTTATGGCGCGGAGATCATCAGTGCCAAACTCTGATCTGTCTTCTTTTAAGCTTGGGTAGCCTTTAGCCACGTCCGTCGGATCAAGATCAGGCACCCATGCTTTTGCCCGGGTTAGTGCGGTCAGAGCGCCAGCCCTTGCAGCAGACCTCTTTAGCTCTTCTATCCGGGCAGGCAACATAGATAGCCTGTCTAAGGCTTGATCAATGTCGGGGCGGCTTATTGTGAGAATCGGTGCAGATAATTCGTTGAGCGCCGGTATACAGTTGTTCTATCAGCGTGTAGGCAGCCTTCAGCTTCTTCTGAACATCAGAGCCCAGATGACTAATGCGAGTTCCTGCATCATTGCAAACATCAGTAAACCGGCAATGCATGGGAAGATATGTTAACAGTATTAAGGAAAAGATGCTTACCAAACACAGCAGCAGTCATCGCATGTACTTGCCGCTTTACCCCAGTCAGCTCGTCTACCACCGGTTTGAGAGCTGCTTCTGCGTCTTCAGCTCTTTTCCGCAAAGCGGATTTCTCTGTGTTCCAATCCGCCCACTCCTTGGCAAAGCTCTCCTTTAGCTTTTCCATAGCGGCTAAGGCGCTCGTCAGCTCATCTTTTGCTTTGGAAGTTTCCTGTTGGGACTTGATGTTCTTTTGCAGATCAGCGGTTTGGCTTTCCTTCTTGCTCAGTTCAGCCTATAATGAGACAGATACATAGTGAGTTGGCAGTACATATTTGAAGTACCAAGCACACAACAAGTTATCCCCTTGATACTTGGGGGCTAATGTGGGTTTGCTCAAAAACTGTTGGTATGGGAATTCTTCTATAGTCCCGGTTCATCTTTATAAAGTTAAACCGGCCCTTGGGGGCTATACCGGCGAAAGAGCAGTATGGCAAATTTTAAGGAACCGGTTCATCTTAAAAAGGTAATCCGGTCCCTGGAGGCTAAATATGCAAAGTTAAGTTATGACAAAAGTCCCGGTTTAGATTGGTATCATAAACCGTCACTTGGGGGCTACTAGGAGTTGATAAACTGCAATTGGACAAAAGAGAAAAACAGTAGTTACCTCATATCGCTCCTTCATCAAGTTTACCAAACTAGCTTCATAGTCACGGCTGGTATACAAACGGTTCAAGAAGCCAGAGTGAATATCTTGAGCATTGAGATGAGCGTAGCTTGATAAATCGACATTCCATTTGCCTTTGCTGATAGCAGGAGATCATCCTTGGCAATATGCTTTGACAAAGCTACAGGATTGCCCGGAGTGGTGTGGCCAGTACCAGTAATCATAACGTCATCATCTTGTTCATCAGCAGCCTTCACCGGAGTTGGCGGTTTATCAGTGTCCTTAGCTGGACTGACCGGTTTGTCATCAGTTCGGACAGGGCTGTTTGGCCGATCTGCATGGCTTGTAGTGTCAACTTGCACTTGTTTAGCAAGGAAATCATGGTCTTGAAGCGGCGGATCATGAAGTATGGCGTCAGCATCGGTTTCTTCCAGATCTGGAGTTGTCTCCAGTTCAGCAGCTACATTATCATCAGCCGGTTTGTTTAACCGACCTTTCTTGCTGGGTCTTGGCTTGGCGCTGAGGAAAGATAGACATAAGGATCAAGTACAGTATGTAAAGATAACACATCAAGAATAAAGACATGTGCATAGCTCACCCAGGAACTGTTTTGAGGGGTGGAAGCTATGTGGCCGATGACTCGCTAGAGGATGAGTGAGAAGTACCCTGATAATTTGAATCAGACGGGTTAAGAGGCTGGAGAAAACAACCTGCTTTTGGGCATGAAGTATCAATGGGATAAGAGACCTCTGATCGGCGTTTCCGAACCGGACTGTTCGGTAAACCGGCGGAGGTAACTACCTGGCCGCTGTGCCGGGTTGTACGGCGAGCTTCGTGCTGCTGCGTCTTCAAAAGAAAGTTGGGGTCCAAGTAAGCAAGAGGGTGAGAAAATTTTACTTTCCGGTTTGCTTGACGGATTTTTTATGTTGGCAGAGGATCTGAATCGGAGGAAAGAATGGTTACCTCTACGTCCTCAGCGTGACTGCCTTCAACGTTGTCCTGATAATAATCATTGTCAATGAGATGTACGAAAAATGAACCAAGAGAGTCAAGTTCTACCTCTGGTTCCGGATTACGCACATCGTCATCACCTGGTAGATCGGAGGATGCGGTGGTCCTTCTTTTGGCAGGTTTCTTAACAACCTTGGTCTTTGGACGGAATGGCTTGACCGGTTTGTCTTGCGGCTTCGCCGGTTTGTCTTGTGATGGTTTCTTGTTCCAGAACGGATCATCACCCTGTCAGAAAATAATCACACTTTCAGAGAATATTTGGACATAAGCAAATTCAGACACAAAGGATTATATGATTCTTACAGTTGGTGGTTTGTTGAAGGTGCAGAAAGGGAGTAGTCCGGTTTAGGCACAGATGGTCTCCGGTTCGTTCAGTATTTTCTTTACAGCCTCAGTGACTTCTTCGTCTGTAAGCTGAATGTCAATGTGTCGCTGAGCATCCTTCAAACTCCCCGTGTACTCACACATCAAACCGGGGCACCGGCTTAAGGGCAGAATACTCTAGCTTATCCAGCAACGAGCAAGATCAACTCCTGTCAAACCGTTCGCCATGAAGGCTCTAAGCTTTGATAATTGGGGAGCATAGTTGGCCCGTTCTCTTGCTGTCAACCTCTGAGGAAAAGGATGTGTGTTGCTAAGGCGTTCAGGGCGGTAACCCGGCAAAGGATTTTCATCACATGGAGATGTATCCATGTAGTAAAACCAGGTCTGGTTCCACTCTTTGGGGTGACTGTGGAGTTTGGGATGAGGGAAGGTAACTTCCTTCCTTTTCTGAACCGCCATTACGCCCAGTTCCGTATTAGGTCCATCTTAGAACTCTGTGCGACGGTTTAAGTGAAAGAAGTCCCGAAATAGTTCGACTGAAGGTTCCTCTTGCAGATAAACCTCACAAAAGACTTGGAAGTGGCAGATGTTGGTTACAGAGTTAGGACCAATGTCTTGAGGGCGCAGTTGAAAACTAGCCAGTACATCCCGGAAAGTTTTTGAACCGGGAGGGCTAAAACCTCGTCCGAGATGATCAGCGAACACAACTACCTCTCCATCCTTGGGTGTAGGAGGATTTTCTAGGCTAGGGACCCTCCAGTGGATGACATCTTTCTTGGCTAAAGCGCCCGTTTTGACAAGGTTGTTTAACTGCTCCTCGGTTACTCGAGAGGGAGCCCAGTTGCACTCATAGACTTGCTTAGCCATGACAAGGAAAATCTAAAACATGATTATTACCGGTTTAAGATTTAAAGTGGACAACTATACAGCGGTATGAGGATACAAGCATATTGGTAAACCGGATTTTGATTATTCGTAAACCGGAGTCTGACAATGGAACGGTGTAATGCATTGACGGTTCAACAGGGGACTAATGGTATCTACCGGGTCATCATTTTTCTGTGAAGTTAAACTGGCCAATATGGTTCAAAGTGTGTAAGTGAAGGAAGAAATAAGTTTCACATCTTGCTATGGTAATTTCAGATCTACCGCGCGTAGGAAAAACAAAATATATTTTGACCTAAATTCCAGCGTACTAAAAGTTCACCAAGTTGAGATGAGTTGGATATCAAACAGGTGCTGAAACTACTACCGCACGAGATCTATGTGGTTTAAACTACTACCGCGCGAGATCTATGTGGTTTTTGGATCTAATCCATGGATATAAATAAGGAAAAAGAAGGGTGGCGATGAACACTGATGAACGACAGAAACCCTAAGTGCAGATCTATGGTTAGAGAAAGGGGAGACTTACGGAGGCTGTTGAGCAGCGGCGGCGCGCGGAGGAGCTCTGGTACGATCAGGTCGATGCAGCGGCCAAGGTTGGTGCAACAGTCGAAGGTTGACGGTAGCGGCTGAGGTCGAAGGGTCGGGCATCGCGAGGATGATGATGAAGCGAAGAGGCACGAGGGGGAAAGTGGAAAGACCCCCTGGCCCTATTTATAAGGGAGATAAAACGATAGACGTGAAAATCGAGGAGCTGAATTTTTGGATATGAGGCGATGCTGTCGCCTTGATTGTCGGAGGCTCGTTAATGACAGGTGACGTCACGGCGGTTTACCATGATCCTAGAAGATGGTGTCATGGAGGTTTACAAGATTGTGTGAAGATGTTGAAGAAGAAATTTTCTTAAGTATTGAGGATTGACATGAACCAGTTCAAATCAATCTGGGGCCTAATGTTGGGGATATTACCACTGGGCGTAAACCGGCCAGGAGAGGCCGGGTTAACTTCATAAGTAGTTCATCTGTATCTGAAGCCCATGAAGACAGACGGTGACGCTTCATGAAGGCCCAGGGCCCAAAGCCGGGTTAAGGCCTATAGACACAAACCGACATTGATATGTAAACTTATGTTGTAAGATAGAAGTAGCAGAGACCGAGCCGGACACGATTATGAGCCGGCCTCGGAGTCTGTAAACCGACGGGCGTCAACCCATGTATATAAGGGGACAACCCAGCGGCGGTTCAGGGACAACAAACAACAACTCGAGACCCAGGCAAAGCGTATTCGCTCCCTGTTCATCGAAACCCCTTCAATTCCATCACAACTAGACGTAGGCTTTTACCTTCCTCGTAAGGGGCCGAACTAGTATAAAACTCTCTTGCATCCCTTGTCCGCTTTAACCCCTTTAAGCTAACCTGTAGCGATGGCTCCACGACTAAGTCCTTTCTCTAGGACATCTGCCGTGACAAAACCACGACAAAGCGTGTGAGGGCGTGATCTGAGAGGGAGAGATCTTCGCGCGCACCCCAGAGTTCGAACCTTAAGGGTTTTGCCGGAACCCGAGATCTGACAATGATGTCGTCGAGGTTACCGTCCTTATGATGACGACCTCATGGTGATGATGAGTGGCAGTGTTCTCAATGTCGAACCGTCCCTAATTAGCCGAAACACCATAGGAAACGGAAAAACCGCGAACTCAAAATCTCAAATGTCAAATGTCAAATGGTGGTAGCGGGAATGCGGTGGTGGTTTTGCGAAGCTCAATGGGATTGCGGAAATGCAATGATGGGTTTTGGAGTATGCAATGTGGAAGTGGAGGGTTATTTGGTTATGTGAGTCGGAGTTGAAGGTCACCGTCCCTAAGTAGCCGAAACACCTTAGGAGACACAACTCACAACTCAAACAAAATTGGGTTGAGTTGGTGTGGCGGAAGTGTATGGTGGGCAAGGTTATGCGAAAGTGGTGGTGGTGGTTGATGAAGAAGAAACCGTCCCTAAGTAGCCGAAACACCTTAGGAGATTCAAGTCACAACTCAAACATCCACATATGCTATGAGGAACAAAATGTGTTAGGTTGCGGAAGTCGGTGGTGGTAATGCGGATGATATGGTGGAGGGCCTAGGCAAACTTGCCAATGTTCAGAAAATATGATGGAGTCAAATGATGGTGGTAGTATTTTTGTGAGATGGGGGATGTCAATAGCTTCAAAACGGGCTAAAGAACGTAAAAAAGGACTCCGGATGAATTAGTTATGGCCGGAACAAAATTTCAGCACAGTCAGTTTCAGGGTTAACCGGACATCCGGGAGGAGGTCCATCACATCCGAGCTATGTCCGGATGATCCGGGAGTACTTCCGGATGATCCGGGTTCGTCAGCTCCGGTTCTATTGTTCGGGTGCGTGGGATATCCGGACGTCCGGGAGGGGGTCCAGCTGATCCGGGAGGTGTCCGGATGATCCGGTAAAAGGTCCGAATCATCCGGGCAGGTCAAACTGCTCGGGATTTCCTCTCGGGGACAAATTTTTTGGGAGGAAATGGATGATTTTTGGGGCAAAATTGATGAGATTTTGTGGATGGAAGGTGGGGAAACCTGGGGAGATGCTAGATCCACTCGAAACCAAGCAAATCCATCGATCAAAATCAACAAAACATCATCAAACCAACAAATCACAAAAAAAATTGGGGCTATTTTTGGTGGGGATTTTTGAAATTTAGGACGAAATCAAGCAAAAGAAGGCTAGAAAACGGTGGGGGGGGGGGGCTCCAAATTCGTGATATATGTGGCTCATGATACCATATGATATGGGGCTAACCCGGTGTAGGCCGATCTTTCATGATTGGAGTGGGCTCCCTCGAAGAACACGATGAATACGGGAAGAACGGAGAGAAATCACAAGGTGAAACACTCAAGAACAAGTCCAATCACTCATCCACTAGACAATCAAACACACAAGATCCACAAGGTACATGAACAACAAAGGGAAAGATACAAGGCAAAGTTCATCCCAATCCTTGGAGGAGTTGGGGTCTTGATGATATCCCGTAGGATCTTCTCACATGCTCACATGGAGGGCTTGAACTCCATGGGAGTGGTAGTCTCTCTCTCAAGAGTAGAGGTAGGTAGGAGCAAAGCTCACATACAAATGAGCTATCACTTTGCTAACCCTAGAAAGGAGGTGGAGGAGGTCTATTTATAGTCTAAGGGGCGAAGGGGTAAGAGAGGGGGCGAAACAGGTACATGGGCCTCTGAAAGTGCAATTATCCCTGGGTGGTTTTGGTAATTCCTAACAACATATAGCTCATTGAGATAATGCTATTCCAAGATAAATATTTCAGGAAAGCTCAATGTTTAGCATGGCATGGATTAGAAAGTGGACCCTTCAAAATGCTAAGGACAAAGGATTGGCTCAAGCTCAAAGCATAAGACTCTACATTTTCTATTATAGTGATCCAAGATCACATTGAGTCTATAGGAAAAGCCAATACTATTAAGAAGGGATGAGGTGTTGCTTAATGAGGATCTTGCTCAAAATGCTTAGTGATATGCTCCAAAACCCTCCACTACTTTCTCATATCCACATATGTCCCTAAACCAAAAAGTCCAACTCGGCCCCACCGATTCTTTCCATCCGGAGCCACCGAGTTCAGTTGACATAGCCACTGCCAGAAACCCTAATCAATTGTCCCGAGGATCGTCACCGAGATGGGATTGCAAACTCTCTGTTTCCCTTCGTAACGTTTCGGTCAAACCGAGATGAGCGATCGGTCCCACCGAGATTGCAATGCAAACTCTCTGTTTCCTTTTCGTAACATTTTGGTCCAACCGAGATTAGCGAATCGGTCCCACCGAGTTTGCCTGACCAACTCTCCATTTGTCTATTACCAAAATCGGTCTCACCGAGTTTGTGTAATCGGTCTCACCGAGATTACGTTATGCCCTAACCCTAATGACATCGGTCCCACCGAGTTGACATGTCGGTCCCACCGAGAATCCTAACGTTCACATTTTGAACTAAATCGGTCCGACCGAGTTTCATGATTCGGTCCCACCGAGTTTGGTGATTTGTGTGTAACGGTTAGATTTTGTGTGGAGGCTATATATACCCCTCCACCCACTCTTCATTCGTGGAGAGAGCCATCAGAACATGCCTACACTTCCAATACATATTTTCTGAGAGAGAACCACCTACACTTGTGTTGAGGTCAAGATATTCCATTCCAACCACATAAATCTTGATCTCTAGCCTTCCCCAAGTTGCTTTCCACTCAAATCTTCTTTCTACCAAATCCAATCCTATGAGAGAGAGTTGAGTGTTGGGGAGACTATCATTTGAAGCACAAGAGCAAGGAGTTCATCATCAACACACCATTTGTTACTTCTTGGAGAGTGGTGTCTCCTAGATTGGCTAGGTGTCACTTGGGAGCCTCCGACAAGATTGTGGAGTTGAACCAAGGAGTTTGTAAGGGCAAGGAGATCGCCTACTTCGTGAAGATCTACCCTAGTGAGGCAAGTCCTTCGTGGGCGACGGCCATGGTGGGATAGACAAGGTTGCTTCTTCGTGGACCCTTCGTGGGTGGAGCCCTCCGTGGACTCGCGCAACCGTTACCCTTCGTGGGTTGAAGTCTCCATCAACGTGGATGTACGATAGCACCACCTATCGGAACCACGGATAAAAAATCTCCGTGTCAACATTGCGTTTGCTCCCTCAAACTCATCCCTTTACCTTCATATGCAATTGTTTTACATTCCGCTGCTATACTCTTAGAATTGCATGTGTAGGTTGATTGCTTGACTTGTGCTAAGTTGCTAAAATCTGCCAAGAACTAAAATTGGGAAAAGGCTAGATTTTTATTTGGTCAAGTAGTCTAATCACCCCCCTCTAGACATACTTCCGATCCTACAAGTGGTATCAGAGCTTTGGTCTCCATTTGCTTTGATTTCCATAGCTTTTGGTGGTCATAGCCTTGGTTTCACAACCTAGGAGAGTATGGCGTCTAGCGAGGGAAATTACCACCGTAGAGGTCCTTACTTTGATGGCACTAATTTTGCTAGTTGGAAGCATAAGATGAAAATGCATATTCTTGGACATAACCCCGCCGTTTGGGCTATTGTGTGTATTGGCTTGCAAGGTGAATTCTTTGATGGGAGAGAACCGAACCGTGAAGCTACCGCGGAAGAGTTGAAGATGCTACAATACAATGCTCAAGCTTGTGATATTCTCTTCAACGGATTGTGCCCCGAAGAATTCAACAAAATCAGCCGTCTTGAGAATGCAAAGGAAATTTGGGATACTTTGATTGATATGCACGAAGGTACCGACTCCGTCAAGGAATCCAAATTGGATGTGCTTCAAAGTCAACTTGACAAGTTCAAAATGAAGGATGGTGAAGGTGTCGCTGAAATGTACTCTAGGCTTGCTCTCATCACAAATGAGATTGCCGGCTTAGGAAGTGAAGAGATGACCGACAAATTCATCATCAAGAAGATCCTAAGAGCCTTGGATGGAAAATATGATACCGTGTGCACATTGATCCAAATGATGCCCAATTACAAAGATCTCAAGCCAACGGAAGTCATTGGAAGAATTGTTGCTCATGAGATGTCACTCAAGGATAAGGAAGAGCTTCACAACAAGTCAAGTGGTGCTTACAAAGCCTCATGTGATACTCCCACATCTTCAAGTGAGAAACAAAACTTCAATGAAGAATTGAGCCTAATGGTAAAGAACTTCAACAAGTTCTACAAGAGTAGAAGCAAAGAAAGAAGTTCCAAGTCAAGGTCCTACAATGACAAAAGATCTTCTAGTCGTGAGCGTAATTGCTACAATTGTGGAAGACCCGGACACTACTCCAATGAGTGTACGCCCCCCTACAAAAGAAGAGAAGATTCTCCCAAAAGAAGAAGTAGAAGAGAAGAATCACCACCAAGAGAAAGGAGGAGTAGAGATGATCGTTATGAACGAAGACCCTCTCGGAGAAGCAAGGATTCGGAAAGAAAGGAAAAGTCATCAAGGAGCTACACAAAAAGAAGACATCAAGCTCATGTTGGTGAATGGGTATCCGGCTCCGACTCCGACAATCACTCCGAAAGAAGTTATCACTCCGACTCCGAATATACTCAAGATGAAGGTGTTGCCGGTCTAGCACTTGTGTCAACCAACTCCTATGACATATTTGACTCACCAAATGAAGGAATTGGAAGATGCTTCATGGCCAAAGGTCCAAAGGTAACACATCCCGAGTATGTTGATTTCAATAGTGATGAAGATGATTTGCTAGGTGATGATGATTTACTTGTTGACAACTCTAGTGATGAAAACTATGATGAAACGTCAATTAATCATGCTAATCAAGATAAAACGAATGATGATGATAAGAAGGAGATTGAGCGTCTAACTCAAGAACTAAACACTCTTAAGTTAGCTCATGAAACTACCTTGGAAAATCATCGAGAACTTTTAAAGACTCATGATAAGCTACGCTTTGAAAAGCTCAACCTTGAGCAAGAGCATGAGTTTTTAAAGGCAATCAATGATGATCTTCGCAAGAAAAGTTCTTCTTACATTGCCAAGCGTTTACTCTTGTCTACTTACATGCCACAAGTTAAATCTAGCAACAAGAACAAGAAAGATTCTTCATCTAGTAGTAACAACAATCATGCTAAATCCAATGTTGATGCTTCTAGTAGTTCTCTTGATTCCACTAATGATTCTCTTAGCCAAGTTACACTTGAGCAAGAAAATAGCTTATTGAAGGGAATCATAGAGAAAGGTGTTTACAAGAGTCTTGCCGGAAGTAAGCAATTTGAGGAAATTGTGCGCAAGCAAGGAAGACACCGGAAGAATCAAGGTGTTGGTTTTGAACGGAAGTTCGATGCCAATGGAGTTGAGTGGGAAGAAGATCAATACCCCAAGACGAAGTTTGTTCCTCAACAAGAGAAGTATGATCCTACTTCTTTCAAAGGAACACAAGCTCAAGATGATCTTCCACCACAAGACCACAAGCAAAAAGGCAAGGATAAGCTTCAAGAGGAAATTGATGCATTTGAAGAAGCACCTAAGGCCTTGGTCAAGTGGGTTCCCAAGACTACATCAAGTTCCACTTCATCAAGTACAACTACGACTCCAAGGGTTCCCATCAAGATGGTGTGGATCCAGAAGAAGAAGAACTAGAGAGTTCTTGAGGGTGACTCCGCCAACATACTTCACTCCTATCATTTTGGCAAGGACAAGTGCAAACAACTTCCATATCTTGCACTAGTTCAAGGAGTCACAAACCCTCTTGTTGGTAAGACAAGGGACAAGGTAACCTAATGACTTCATGGACATCATCTTGTGTATGCGTCACTCTATGTCTATGGATATCCTTGTTTGTTCCTTGTGGGACTAACCCGTGTAGGTATTGAAAGTGCAACTCACTCCAAAGGATTGCTCCAAATGATCTACATCAACATTGAGCATCTACATCTTCAACACCTACATGAAGTCATCATCGACAAAACCCAAGGTTAGTTCATTCCCTTTAGGGGGGATATCACATCTAGGGGGAGCTTTACTCAAATCAATGAGCTAAAGCAACTCTAATGGTGTGAACACAACAATGCTTTATGTAAAAGTGGTAACCCCACTTGTGCTTAAACGATGAGTATGACCTATGATCAAATGTTCTCATTTGACTCCTAAGTCAATATACTCATATATAGATGACCTAGTCATCGCCAAATTGCTTGATAGATGCTAGAGTGTTTGTGCATGCTTTGTCACATATTTCATTTGCCATTTTAATTGTGTGAGCATGTTGGATGCATATTTTACTCATTCGAGGACATCCATTTGTTGCTATGATTGTTTGGCTCTTTCTCTTTTGCCAAATGGATGGACAAGAATGCCTAAGAACACCCTCTAGCTATCTATGCTTTTCTCGTCTCAAACTCTATTCATGCTACATCACAAAGTTTGATCAAGTCAGATTCGAACCACTCTGTGTGAGGAGCACTCGGAGATCCCGATTCGTCATAGACTTAAACCTCCAAAACCTCTTTGTGCATCTCGGTCTGACCGATTCATCCTTTTCGGTCCTACCGAGTCACCAAGTTGATCTAGGGTTTTCAATCTCGGTGCAACCGATTAGAACTTTTCGGTCACACCGAGTTGCAGTAACTGCTTGCAGTTTTGCATCTCGGTGCCACCGAGTCGTTCCACTCGGTCACACCGACAGGGTCAGGTTATATATACCGCTGGGTCAAAATTTGGAAATTTCTCCGAACCCCTTCGCCCGCGCGTAACCTACTCTGCCTCCTCTGGTCTCCGGATCGTCCTCTCGTCGCCAGCGACCTCCCGCCGCTGGTCTCCGCCGCCGTCAACGGAAATCTTCTCCGCCGTTGCCGCCGTAGCAAGTTCGTCGCCGCACTAGGGTACGGACTTGATCATTGTGCTAATCTTTAACTCCGATTCTTAGCACATTGCTTTGCCATGTTTCTTGCCATAATTGAAATCATCCTGTCCAGCGAAAACGTCCCGTAGAATAGTTTTGATTTGAAAATTTAGGGTTAGGTCTCCGCCGAATTCATATCGGACCGACCGAGTTGTAGAAATGGGTCTCACCGATTTTGGCTTAGGCCAGAGCATACGCATTTTCGGTCCGACCAAAAATTGCAAATCGGTGTGACCGAGTTCGATTCTCTGTGAAACCCTAGCAGTCTCGGTACCATTGAACTGTGACTCGGTCTGACCGAGTTCACTAGTTCAGGTTCCAAAAGCTGCTTCGGTATCACCGAGTCTACAAATCGGTAGATCTGAAATGCTTTCTGTGAAGAACTAAAACTAAGTTTTTAAGTCATCTGTTTTGCAAAAACTCCTGTACTTTGTGACGATCATCTACTCTACCTCATCTATAACCTATTCACATGGTCTGCTGACAGTTTGCCTGCAAGATGTCTGACCGAAGTGACAGCCAGAACAAGTCAGAGGAACAAGCTCAGTTAAGTGAGGGCACTAGTCCCTCTAGCAGCTATGATGATGGCAGCAGGAGCACTCCAAGCAACTTGCCAAAGGCTGCTACCAGGACAAGGAAGAAGAAGACTTCTGACTCTGAAGATGAAGATTATGTGGCTGTTGAAGATGAAGCCACTTCTAAGAAGAAAGTGCTGAAGAAAGAGTATGGCTCAGCTGCTGCAACTAAGCCAGGTCTGAAAACTAAGATGCCAGCAAGAAGACAGCCCATGTCTAAGCCAAGGAAAGTTGCCACAGGTGAAACTATGAAGTTCACTATTGAGTCTGAAGAAGAGGCAGCTGGAGAAGATAAGAAGAAGAAGAGGGCCAGAACCACTACTGCCAGAGTTTTTGGCAAGCCCTCAATGAGGAAAGATTCTGAAGAAGAGGAAGAGGATGCAGCACCAGCACCCAAAGCTCAAAAGCTTACGGGAGATGCAATTAAGGTAGGGGCTGCTCCATCTAAACCCAAAACTGCTCCTAAGACTGCTGCTCGAGCTCCAAAGCCAAAATCCAAGAGGAGCACCAGGAACATCCCTGCTGAGGAGAAGAACAAGGCCCCAGTGCTTCAAGCTGCTGAAGAAGAGGAAGATGATTCTGTTGTTTTGAGGAAGCTGAAGCCCAAGATCCCTGATCACAATGATGCACACCCAGTTGCAGAAAATATGAAAATCAGGAAGGATTCAGGATTGAGGCTATGGAGAGAGGCTGATCCATATGCCACCAGGAGAAGGACTACTGTGGACTACAGATTCCACACTAAGGAACAACAGGACTTCTATGAGACTGTTTTACTTGACAAGAAGCCCATAGTGTGTGACATGAGATGGGTTGACTGGGAATTCATCAAGGAGAATGAGGATCACTTCCCTGGTGTGTATATGACAGCTTCAAGTCATGTGGAGTTGATGAGTTTGTGGCTCAGAAGTTCACCAAGTGGAATGATGAGCTCATTATGCAATTTTACTCCATTGCACACTTCTATCCAGATGGAAGGATTGTGTGGATGTCTGAGGGTACTAGGTACCAGTCAACAGTTGAAGAATGGGCAGAACTCATAAATACTCCTGAGGAACAGGAGGATGACTTGGATGTCTATGCCAAGAAGAAGAAAGACCACAACTCTATGGCCAATATGTACAAAGAGATCCCTGATGCTGCTTTGGACACACATAAGTTTGGATCTGTACACTATTTGTTGTCTGGTCTGCCAACAATCAATTGGATTCTGAGGCACACACTTCTACCTAAGTCAGGTGATCACAAGATGATCAGAGAACATGCTATCAACTTGCTGCACATATTTGATGTCCCACAAAAGTTCAAGGTTATGAGCCTGATTGTGGAAACAATCAAGAGGACTGCAGCTGATCAGAAGAGAAGTTGTGGATATGCCCCACACATCCAGGAGCTCATCAACTCAAAGATGGGCAAAGGCAAGTACATCTTGGACAAGGAGCATCTACCCATCTATCCTGAATTTGAGGACAACACAGTTGTCATGACTGAGAATGAACCATCATCTGTGCAAGCACAAGAGAAGAAAGCCAAAGCTAAAGCTGAGAAGGCTGCAAAGATGCCAACTGTGGAAGAGGCATCTCAGGTCTTCTTGAAGAGCAAGCAAGACCAGCTTGGATATCTGATCCAATCCACTCTGAGGATTGAGCAGGGCCTGGCCACCCTGACCAAGAACCAGGAGAGCTTGGAAAGGATTGTTGAGACAAAATTCTATGACCTTGATGTCAAGATCACAGAGATCCAAACTGCAGTTGAGCAACTTCAGGAGGAAGCAGAGGAGAAGAAGGGCAAGTCTACCACAGATGCATTTGCTAGAGTGCCCAGAGGACAGAGATCTGCTGCAGTGCCAGTGACAGACACTAGAGCTACAGCATCAGCACCAGCAGCTACAGCTCCAGTTCCAACTCCAGCAGCTACTCCACCAGCTCCAGCCACTTCATCAGAAGCTTTCGTCCTTGGCGTTCTCTCAACACCACCTCCCGAAGATCAAGCCTGAGAGTCGTTTAGCACTATGCATTTTCAAACTTTTTGGTAACTTGTTGCCAAAGGGGGAGAAAAATGTATAGATCATAGGCTTCGAGAGAGAGAGAGTGTTGGTTTTTATCTCTCTTTGCACTCTTTTTGGTTGGTTTGAAACTTTACTGCGTGCTTGTGTGATACTACTTTGTGTCCTTGTGAGATACTTATTTGGTCAAGTGTTTGATCATATGCTACCCTTAATGCTTGTTGGATAATGCTATCTTTCATATCCTATTATGATCATTCACTTTGCTTGGTGATGAGTGCATGCTTTTAATCTCTATCATTTTGAGCGCTCCACCAAGATGTATGTGACATGGAAGAGTAACCCATGATCCTAATCGATTGTGCATTTGCATTCAAAAGCAAATCTTAAATAATGCACAAATTTAGGGGGAGCTCTTGCTTATCACATACTTCTCAAAGCGACGATGTTTTTCAATCTTATTTATCATTTGTCGAAGCTTTGATCTATATGTTGTCATCAATTACCAAAAAGGGGGAGATTGAAAGTGCAACTATCCCTGGGTGGTTTTGGTAATTCCTAACAACATATAGCTCATTGAGCTAATGCTATTCCAAGATAAATATTTCAGGAAAGCTCAATGTTTGGCATGGCATGGATTAGAAAGTGGACCCTTCAAAATGCTAAGGACAAAGGATTGGCTCAAGCTCAAAGCACAAGACTCTACATTTTCTATTTTAGTGATCCAAGATCACATTGAGTCTATAGGAAAAGCCAATACTATTAAGAAGGGATGAGGTGTTGCTTAATGAGGATCTTGCTCAAAATGCTTAGTGATATGCTCCAAAACCCTCCACTACTTTCTCATATCCACATATGTCCTAAACCAAAAAGTCCAACTCGGCCCCACCGATTCTTTCCATCCGGAGCCACCGAGTTCAGTTGACATAGCCACTGCCAGAAACCCTAATCAATTCGGTCTCACCGATAGGGATCTCGGTCTCACCGAGATGGGATTGCAAACTCTCTGTTTCCCTTCGTAACGTTTCGGTCAAACCGAGATGAGCGATCGGTCCCACCGAGATTGCAATGCAAACTCTCTGTTTCCTTTTCGTAACGTTTCGGTCCAACCGAGATGAGCGAATCGGTCCCACCGAGTTTGCCTGACCAACTCTCTGTTTGGCTATTACCAAAATCGGTCTCACCGAGTTTGTGTAATCGGTCTCACCGAGATTACGTTATGCCCTAACCCTAATGACATCGGTCCCACCGAGTTGACATGTCGGTCCCACCGAGAATCCTAACGTTCACATTTTGAACTAAATCGGTCCGACCGAGTTTAATGATTCGGTCCCACCGAGTTTGGTGATTTGTGTGTAACGGTTAGATTTTGTGTGGAGGCTATATATACCCCTCCACCCACTCTTCATTCGTGGAGAGAGCCATCAGAACATGCCTACACTTCCAATACATATTTTCTGAGAGAGAACCACCTACACTTGTGTTGAGGTCAAGATATTCCATTCCAACCACATAAATCTTGATCTCTAGCCTTCCCCAAGTTGCTTTCCACTCAAATCTTCTTTCTACCAAATCCAATCCTATGAGAGAGAGTTGAGTGTTGGGGAGACTATCATTTGAAGCACAAGAGCAAGGAGTTCATCATCAACACACCATTTGTTACTTCTTGGAGAGTGGTGTCTCCTAGATTGGCTAGGTGTCACTTGGGAGCCTCCGACAAGATTGTGGAGTTGAACCAAGGAGTTTGTAAGGGCAAGGAGATCGCCTACTTCGTGAAGATCTACCCTAGTGAGGCAAGTCCTTCGTGGGCGACGGCCATGGTGGGATAGACAAGGTTGCTTCTTCGTGGACCCTTCGTGGGTGGAGCCCTCCGTGGACTCGCGCAACCGTTACCCTTCGTGGGTTGAAGTCTCCATCAACGTGGATGTACGATAGCACCACCTATCGGAACCACGGATAAAAAATCTCCGTGTCAACATTGCGTTTGCTCCCTCAAACTCATCCCATTACCTTCATATGCAATTGTTTTACATTCCGCTGCTATACTCTTAGAATTGCATGTGTAGGTTGATTGCTTGGCTTGTGCTAAGTTGCTAAAATCTGCCAAGAACTAAAATTGGGAAAAGGCTAGATTTTTATTTGGTCAAGTAGTCTAATCACCCCCCTCTAGACATACTTCCGATCCTACAGCCTCGGCCCGAAACGTTGCACGCAGGCAACGCCCGGATGATCCGGATGGGGGTCCGGATGATCCGGCCGTCATCCGGATGATCCGGGAGGGGGCCCGGATGATCCGGCTTCACACGAGGCCTTCAGGTGTCTTCAGTTTGGAGTTATCTGGACGATCCGGGAGAGGGTCCGGATGATCCGGCTGAGCCCGGATGATCCGGACGGTGGTCCGGATGTCCGGCCTAGCTCCAGCAGCCGCTCCGTCTTCTTCTCCTTTCTTCCATCTTCTCTTCCATGCTTCCGTCGCGGATGGTGTAGTTGTACACTTGCACTCGCACTCCTCCTCCTCGTCCGTAGTGTTCTGACAATACCTATGCATGCACACGAGAGGGGTGTCAAGTAGTATACCATCCTCGAAGGGGTCAAGTGAGCATGTGTAAAGGAGATGATTCACCTTTATGTATGTGAAGTAGAGGTCGCATGTGTCACTTGCCAAACGGACTCTTGACATGGTGATGTCCGTAGGATGCTCCGCATCACACGGGGCCGGCTCTCAATTCATCAACAACAGCTGCCATGACATCCGGCTCAACTGCTGCTACAACAGCTGGGGCGAGCGGCTCAGCCCGACCGTTGGCTTAGGTTTTATCTGAACTTTTGGGCACGTTAACACCCCTATTGGCAACAGAGGTTATTGTCGGTTCTATATCCGGCGTATCTCATAGTAGGGGTCCTAAGCTAGGTGTCTTGGAGCGACGGGTAACAGGAGACGAGGAACACGACGTTTACCCAGGTTCGGGCCCTCTCTAAGAGGTAAAACCCTACTCCTGCTTGATTATATTCGATGTGGGTATAGTAGAGAGTACATGTATCTACCACGAGACTGTATTAATGAATATTAGATTGTCTATTGACTAGCCTGGCCTCGGTTTATATAACACACCAGAGGCCTAGGGTTTAGGAGAGTCCTCGTCTTGTGCGCCAAGTCTCGTGGGATCTTCCTTGTATGGGGCACGGGCTGCCCGAAGTGGCCCATGAGTTAACCGCCATGGGGGGTCCTCGGCCCAATCCAGCTGGTCGGGAGACGACGTGGTGAGTACCCCCTAGTCCAGGACACCGTCAGTTATCGCGGCGAATCAAGTGCAGCATAATGCAGAGGTTGCAAAGGTGCGAGATGAGGTGGCCAAGGCCCAGGAGGATCTTAATGCAGAAAATGCGAGGATGGCGACGGAACGAGCCCGGACGGAGGTCGAGTCATAGCGGATAAGGGCAGAAGCTTTTCGCCTGAGTCTGGATCAAAATGCGTCCAACACTTTGCTTCGAATGAGACACCAAAGCCGCCTGCCTTTGCAGTATGAGGGATGGAACCTTTTTAGCACACCTGGGGCAGGAATAAGTAATCCGCCTGGTGCAACCTGGGCTGCAGAAGCGCCAGGGAGCGGTGCGGCGCCTCAGCCTCGTTTGCCGGACCCACCTCATAGGGATCAGAACTCGCCTCGACAGGTTCCAACACCTTCTGGCCATTACTCTAACCTGGTGGATAATATGATAGCAGCAACAACACGGTTGGCGGCAATTCCGACCGAGGGCGAGTCTCCAGTTGCAGTGGAGACCCGGAATGCGGTGGAGCTTCTTCAGATAGCTGTTGCGCATTAAGCGGCTTATTCATACAATCGTGAGCGTGTTCATTCGACCCCTCGCCCAAGTCGAAGTTACAGCCGTCGGAATGAGTCGCCGGTGGTTTCCGACAGTGAACAACGTCATAACCCTCCACCACCCCGTGGGAATAACCCGCCCCTTACTCATGCTCAGACAGTTGTAGACCAAGCCCGAGCTCGCCGAGAGGCAGAGGCAGTGATACGTCTCCGTCGTATCTACTTTTTCAAACTATTTTGCTCTTGTTTTGGACTCTAACTTGCATGATTTGAATGGAACTAACCCGGACTAACGTTGTTTTCAGCAGAATTGCCATGGTGTTATTTTTGTGCAAAATAAAAAGTTCTTGGAATGAACTGAAACTTCACGGAGATAAGTTTTGGAATTAATAAAAAATATTGGTGAAACAATCAACCGAAGGGGGCCCACACCCTGGTCACAGGGGTGGGGGCGCGCCCTCCGACCTTGTGGGCCGCCTGGACCTCCACAAACCTCAACTCCAACTCCATATATTCACTTTTGGGGATAAAAAGATCAGGGAGAAGGATTCATCGTGTTTTATGATATGGAGCCGCTGCCAAGCCTTGTTCTTCCTCGGGAGGGCATATATGGAGTCCGTTCGGGGCTCCGGAGAGGGGAATCCGTCGCCATCGTCATCATCAACCATCCTCCATCACCAATTTCATGATGCTCACCGCCGTGCGTGAGTAATTTCATCATAGGCTTGCTGGACCGTGATGGGTTGGATGAGATTTACCATGTAATCAAGTTAGTTTTGTTAGGGTTTGATCCCTAGTATCCACTATGTTCTAAGATTGATGTTGCTATGACTTTGCTATGCGTAATGCTTGTCACTAGGGCCCGAGTGCCATGATTTCAGATCTGAACCTATTATGTTTTCATGAATATATTTGTGTTCTTGATCCTATCTTGCAAGTCAATAGTCACCTACTACGTGTTATGATCTAGCAACCCTGGAGTGACAATAGTCGGGACCACTCCCGGTGATGACCGTAGTTTGAGGAGTTCATGTATTCACTAAGTAATGCTCTGGGCCGGTGCTCTATTAAAAGGAGGCCTTAATATCCCTTAGTTTCCAATAGGACCCCGCTGCCACGGGAGGGTACGACAAAAGATGTCATGCAAGTTCTTTTCCATAAGCACGTATGACTATATTCGGAATACATGCCTACATTATATTGATGAACTGGAGCTAGTTCTGTGTCACCCAATGTTATAACTGTTGCATGATGGATGCCATCCGACATAATTATCCATCATTGATCCATTGCCTACAAGCTTTTCACATATTGATCTTTGCTTAGTTACTTTTCTGTTGCCACTATTACGATTGCTACAAAACTGCTACTGTTACTTTTGTCATTGTTACCGCTATTTTTATACTACTTTGCTACTAAATATTTTGCTGCAAATATTAAGTCTTTTAGGTGTGGTTGAATTGACAACTCATCTGCTAATACTCGAGAATATTCTTTGGCTCCCCTTGTGTCGAATCAATAAATTTGGATTGAATACTCTACCCTTGAAAACTGTTGCGATCCCCTATACTTGTGGTTTATCAAGA
This sequence comes from Triticum aestivum, assembly GCF_018294505.1. NCBI lineage: Eukaryota > Viridiplantae > Streptophyta > Magnoliopsida > Poales > Poaceae > Triticum > Triticum aestivum. The sequence goes on from NC_057796.1 coordinate 147,011,676, forward strand.
CCTTTTTCCGGCGCCATTGCCGGGGCGCATAGCTCTATTCTCTGCGTCACTTGGAATTTATATCTGTTGATCACTATGAGGAATATGAAAGATCAAAGAACCAAGATTTTTCCCTCAACTATGAGGGAAGGTAAGGAACTGCCATCCAGCTTTGCACTTGATTCTCCTTCTGTTTTGAGTAAACTTGCGACGCCTACACCTGCTATTGATTCTGATATGTCGCATGTTATTGATGATGCCACTTCTGTTATGCATGATGCTTATGATGAAACTACTTCTGTGCTTGATAATACTGTGCCACTAGGTGAATTTCTTGATGAACAACTTGCTAGGGTTAGAGAGAATGAAATTACTGAAACTGGTGATATTATTGAAAATGATGATTATGATTCTCCCCTAGATATGAAATACCTGTTGTGCCTAAGGTTTATGTTATGGATGAAGAAACTGCTAGATACTTCCTTGCTTGTAATGATAGAGAGGATCTTAAGAAATTGTTAGCTAAGTTGAAAGAAAAATCTTTGAATACTAGAATGAATTATGATCCTGCTTTTTCTACTTCACCTATCTTTGTTACTGATAAGGATTATGAATTCTCTGTCGATCCTGAGTTAATTACTTTGGTTGAATCTGGTCCTTTTCATGGTTATGAATCTGAAACTGTTGTGGCACATCTTACTAAACTGAATGATATAGCCACCCTATTTGCTCATGAGGGAAATTTTTTTTATTACTATATCCTTAAATTATTACCTTTCTCATTAAAGGGTGATGCCAAGTTATGGTTCAATTCTCTTGCTCCTGGTTGTGTGCGTAGTCCCCAGGATATGATTTATTACTTCTCTCAAAAATATTTCCCCGCTCATAAGAAACAAGCTGCCTTAAAGGAAATATTTAACTTTGTGCAAATTGAAGAGGATAGTCTCCCACAAGCTTGGGGGAGGCTTCTCCGGTTACTTAATGCTTTGCCTGATCACCTTCTCAAGAAAAATGAAATACTTGATATATTTTATAATGGACTAACCGATGCTTCCAAAGACCACCTGGATAATTGTGCTGGTTGTGTTTTCAAGGAAAGAACTGTTGAGCAAGCTGAATTGCTATTGAATAATATATTGAGTAATGAAAATCACTGGACACTTCCTGAACCAACTCTGAAGCCAACTCCGAAGAAAAGGGGTATTCTATTCCTCAGTCCTGAAGATATGCAAGAGGCAAAGAAATCTATGAAAGAAAAAGGTATTAAAGCTGAAGATGTTAAGAATCTACCACCTATTGAAGATATACATGGTCTTGATAACCCGACACAGACGATAGTATGTCAATTATTCTTGGTAGATGCTTTTTGAATACTGCAGGGGCTGTTATTGATTACAACAAATTCAATGTCACTTTTCATGTTAATGGTAATGAGCATACGGTACACTTTCCGAAGAAACAACCTCAAGCTCATAGTATCAATTCTATCGGAAAAATTTCAACTATTACTATTGGAAGTTTTGAATTCCCTCTTCCTACTGTCAAAAAGAAATATGATATTCTTATTGTTCGGGAGATGCATATCCCCGTTGAGGAAACCTATTGTTATTCGAAAGTTCTCCGGTTTCATGTCATTCGGAAGAAGTTTGTTAATAAGACTTGATCAACCTTGTTAATGGATTCCTTTTGATGAGCATGAGATGGTTGAATTTAGAAGGCACAACTCTCTATACCCATCTTTTACTTTCTGTTATTTAGATTGAATAAAGCAAAAATAGTTTTTTTTGTCTGTTTTCTGAATTATCCGTGCAATAAAAAATGTCTCAAAAATAAAAGTTCTCCAAATGCCCTAAAATTTAATATGATTTTTATGCAACATTTAAGAATTTCTGGCACTGAACACACACCAGGGGGCCTCACCAGCTGGCCACAAGGGTAGAGGGCGTGCCCACCCCCCTGGGGCGTGCCCTCTGACCTTGTGGGCCCCATGTGCCCCCCTCCACTTATTCCAGCACCCATCCACTCCTTCTTCCTCCAGAAAAAATCACTCCATAGCTCAAACTCGTGTCCTTGCTCATCTTGATACCATTTTTGATCTCCTTGCTCAAAGCTCCATTCACAAAACCACTTTAGGGGATTGTTCTTTGGTATGTGACTCCTCCAATGGTCCAATTAGTTTTTGTTCTAGTGCTTTATTCATTGCAAATTTTTGTTGCTGTGGTGACCCTGTTCTTGAGCTTGCATGTCAAATTTATATGGTCCAAAGTAGTTTTGATGCATGATATAGCTTCTAGGCACTTGTAGGAGTAGTTGCTATCAATTTTTTTGAGTTTGGTTCACTTTTATTTTGAGTCACTAAAAATTTCAGAAATTTTCAGAGGAAGAAAATGTTGAGGAGATTGTTGAAAGGCTCCTCGAGTTGGGGTTTAAGGGAAAATGAAAATGAGAAGAAGGAAAAGCCCAAGTACAATCTTCCTCGCACCGCGGAAATTTGGACGTGCGAATGGCCATGTGATGCATTCTTACAAGCAGCCGGGATTTATGATGATTTCTATTATTTGGCTGAGAATGCAGGCATCACCGACTTCCTCCGCGACCAGTGTAATCAGTATCTCCTACTCACTAATACTTTCGTGCAAAATTTACATTTTCATGCTAGGAAATCACCACCCACGGTAGATTTTCACTTATGTGATGAGTACAAAGAAATGACGCTTTATGACTTTTGTGAGGTTTGTAAATTACCTTATGAAGGTAGCGTCGAGGAACCACGTCCTAGTGATGTGGAGGGCCTTATTCATGAATTTACCGTAGGGGAAGACAGAGGAGTGTCGGGAGCGAGATTGGCTAGTATACATCTTCCTGTTTTATGCTATTACTCATTATTTGCTGGGAGATGTTTAATTCGTTGTGGGCAGAGTGTGGGCCTTAGTGCCCCTGACCTCGCTATTTTGCGCCATGCTTTACATAGAGACAGAACCTACAGCTTGGGCGCCATGGTTGCTAAACGGTTGAGTATGAACTGTGCAAAGGGTCCTATTTTTGGAGGTATCTTCGCCTCCTGCCTGGCTAAACACTTTGAGATACCCATTAGGCATTATGAAAAAGAGGAGAAACTGCTACCCACTATATATTTAGATTATGACAGCATGGTAGCACATAAGTTTATTCGCCATGATGAGGAAAAGAGACTTATTTATAACTTGGTATTTAGCGAGGTCACCTTTCAGATTATTACCTTGCCTGCACCTGTTCTATTTGATATTCATTCAGGCAGGTACTTCGTTTTGCCCGCGGACATTCATGCATACTGGGAGGGGAGACGATCCCCACCTCCTGAGCCAGAGCCATCACCTGATCCATACCAGGAGTCTATTTATCAGTGGGATCCACAGGAGCTCGCTAACCAGTGGAACCCCTAGGATCCTCCTCAGTACACCGGAGAGAACTACTTAGAGCCACGGGCTTAGACCAACTTAGTCCAAAAGCCTAAGCTTGGGGGAGTACGTATTCCTCACCGACATTACATTCATGTTCACACACTCATTCCAGTTGTCGGTGCTCATACTTTTTCATTGTAATATCCATGCTAGTTTATTTCTTTTTCCGCTTTCTTCTTGTGTGTCTGAAAACCCTAAGAAACCAAAAAAAAATAGTGTAGTTAGTTTACTTTCTATGCATGCTTAGTTGTAGTATTAAAAGAAAACCCAAAAAGATTTCCCGTTCTTCTTTTGCTTGTTGGGAGCTTTCCCATATAAATAGTTTTTCTCGTTCTTGTTTTACTTTCTTCAGAAAAACAAAAACTCCAAAAATATTTCAGTGTTTTTTGAAATTTCTTTTCTTTTCTGTGGGGGTTGGGAGCTTTCTATGCATGAAAATGTTGAGTGGCTCTCATATGCATTATTGTGGATCTAACAAAGAGCCCATTTTACCTTGTCTTCTCCATTGAGTAAATGTTTGCAGATTCCAGCTTAGTCCAATGCACGAGCACTATTATTATTATCCACACCGTTCAGTCGTGCAAGTGAAAGGCAATAATGACGATATATGATGAAATGACTGAGATGAGGAAAAGCTAGTATGAACTCGACCTATCTTATTTTTGTAAATATGATTAGTTCATCGTTCCTGATTCAGCCTATTATGAATGAAACATGTTTGCAATGACAATTAGGGATTATATTAACTAATGCCATGCTTAATTAGCTAGAAGTTTATAATGGTTTACCTTATGTGTCAACATGGAAATTAAAATGGTTGTGATGTAGTATGATATGATAGTATCCTCCTTTGAATGATTCGAGTGGCTTGACTTGGCACATGTTCGCACATGTAATTGAAACAAAATCAACATAGCCTCTACGATATTTATGTTCATGGTGATTTATATCCTACTCATGCTCACTCAATGTTGGTTAATCTCAATGCATGTTTATGACTATTGTCGCTCTCTAGTTGGTCGCTTCCCAGTCTCTTCTAGCCTTCACTTGTACTAAGCAGGAATACTGCTTGTGCATCCACTTCCATAAACCCCCAAGTTGTTCTGAGTCCACCATACCTTCCTATATGCGGTATTTACCTGCCGTTCCAAGTAAATTTGCACGTGCCAAACTCTAAACCTTCAAATGGTAATCTGTTTTGTATGCTCGAATAGCTCATGTACCAACTAGGGTTGTCAATATCTTCCATGCTAGGTGGGTTATTCTCACGATGAGTGGACTCTGCCCATCATTCACGAGAAAATGGCTGGTAACCGGGATGCCCAGTCCCATGCTCAAATCAAATCAAAATAATTGCAAACAAACTCCCCCAGGACTGTTGTTAGTTGTACGGTACCCATTGTTTTGGATCAGCAGTGGAGTGTGCTTGTTGGTGGTGGGGGAGTATAAACTTTACCATTTTGTTTGGGAACTGCCTATAATGTATGTAGCATGGAAGATACCGAGATCTCTTAGTTGTTATGTTGACAATGAAAGCATACCGCTCAAAATATTATTTATTTTTATTTCAAAACTCAAGCTCTGGCACCTCTACAAATCCCTGCTTCCCTTTGCAAAGGGCCTATATATTTACTTGTATTGCTGAGTCATCACCCTCTTACAAAAAGCACCAGTTAGAGAGCACCACTATCATTTGTATGCATTGTTATTAATTTATATTGAGTATGACTGGATCTCTTTTACCATGAATTACAATGTCTATCAGTCCTTGATCTTCAGGGGTGCTCTGCATTTATGTTTTGCAGTCTCAAAAAGGGCTAGCGAGATACCATCTTTTTATATCATATCATGATTGTTTTGAGAAAGTGTTTTCATACGAGATTTATTATTATTGCTCACTAGTTGATTATGTCATTGATATGAGTAAACATGAGACCTAAATGTTATTGTGAATATGGTTAGTTCATAATCTTTGCTGAAAACTTGAATGCTGGCTTTACATATTTGTAACAACAAGATCAAAGAGAGTTTGTAAAGTTTTTCTTTATCACTTTCAGTTTCTCAACTGAATTGCTTGAGGACAAGCAATGGGTTAAGCTTGGGGGAGTTGATACGTCTCCATCGTATCTACTTTTCCAAACTCTTTTTCCCTTGTTTTCGACTCTGACTTGCATGATTTGAATGGAACTAACCCGGACTGACGCTGTTTTCAGCACAATTGCCATGGTGTTATTTTTGTGCAGAATAAAAAGTTCTCGGAATGACCTAAAACTTCATGGAGATAAGTTTTGGAATTAATAAAAAATATTGGCGAAAGAATCAACCGAAGGGGCCCACACCCTGGTCACAAGGGTGGGGGCGCGCTCACCCCCTGGGCACGCCCTCTGACCTTGTTGGCCCCCTGGACCTCCACCGACCTCAACTCCAACTCCATATATTCACTTTCGGGGAGAAAAAAATCAGGGAGAAGGATTCATCGCGTTTCATGATATGGAGCCACCGCCAAGCCTTGTTCTTCCTCGGGAGGGCATATCTGGAGTCCGTTCGGGGCTCCGAAGAGGGGAATCCATCGCCATCGTCATCATCAACCATCCTCCATCACCAATTTCATGATGCTCACCGCCTTGCGTGAGTAATTCCATCGTAGGCTTGCTGGACCGTGATGGATTGGATGAGATCTACCATGTAATCGAGTTAGTTTTGTTAGGGTTTGATCCCTAGTATCCACTATGTTCTAAGATTGATGTTGCTATGACTTTGCTATGCGTAATGCTTGTCACTAGGGCCCGAGTGCCATGATTTCAGATCTGAACCTATTATGTTTTCATGAATATATTTGTGTTCTTGATCCTATCTTGCAAGTCAATAGTCACCTACTACGTGTTATGATCTAGCAACCCCGGAGTGACAATAGTCGGGACCACTCCCGGTGATGACCGTAATTTGAGGAGTTCATGTATTCACTAAGTGCTAATGCTTTGGTCTGGTACTCTATTAAAAGGAGTCCTTAATATCCCTTAGTTTCCAATAGGACCCCGCTGCCACGGGAGGGTAGGACAAAAGATGTCATGCAAGTTCTTTTCCATAAGCACATATGACTATATTCGGAACACATGCCTACATTATATTGATGAACTGGAGCTAGTTCTGTGTCACCCTATGTTATAACCGTTGCATGATGGATGCCATCCGACATAATTATCGATCATTGATCCATTGCCTACGAGCTTTTCACATATTGATCTTTGCTTAGTTACTTTTCCGTTGCTACTGTTACGATTGCTACAAAACTGTTACTTTTGCCATATTTACCGCTATTTCCAAACTACTTTGCTACTAAATATTTTGCTGTAGATATTAAGTTTTTCAGGTGTGGTTGAATTGACAACTCAGCTACTAATACTCGAGAATATTCTTTGGCTCCCCTTGTGTCGAATCAATAAATTTTGGTTGAATACTCTACCCTCAAAACTGTTGCGATCCCCTATACTTGTGGGTCATCAGGCAGCAGCAACAACCCTACTAGGAGCTTATCAGAGCCTCCAGTCAACCCTTCAGACTCAGTAGAAGTTGGGATGATTTCTAGGACGGCTGGGTTGCCGTGTTTTGTTCCGGCTCTGCGTAATGAATGTCTGCCCAAGGATTTTAAGGGCCCTCGTAAGGTGCCTAATTATACAGCTGATCTCCCTCCCGAGGCTTAGATTGAGAGTTATGAATTGGCTATGGAGATGTTGGATGTCAATGATGCAGTCTGTGCTAAGTATTTTACTATGATGTTGGATGGGCCAGCCCGTACATGGTTCAAAAGCTTGCCTGCCAATTCCATCAGTTCATGGGCGGAGCTGAAGGCACGGTTTATCCAGAACTTTAAACATACGCGCAAGCAGGCTCTTACGATTATTGACCTTGATAACTGTGTGCAACGTGAGGATGAGTCAGCCCACCATTGGGCCCGTCAGGTCTTAGCTATTATCCACTCATCAGATAGCATCGCGGCGGGTTCAGCGGTCCTGATCTTGGAGAAGAATTGTCACTTCACCCCTCTCAAGCAGAAACTTGGGCGACTAAAACATCATCGTAATGACATGGGTGAGCTAATGGCGGCTCTCATTAAGTATGCAGACTCTGACAACACCAAGGACCCTGGATCTAATGATGAGAAATCGAACAAGGGCAAGAAGAATGGCAATGGTAATGGGCAGCAGCAGAATGTGGCAGGGCATAACGGAAACAACCAGGCAACAGTTGTAAGCGCATACACCCCGATGGCGGGTCAGATCTAGTGGCTAACACCAACACTGGGTATAAAGGCCAGCATCGTAATGTCAATGGTAAGCCGTCATTTGGAGGAAAGAATTTTAATCCTGAGGCGATGTTCAATGAACCCTGCCCAAAGCACAGTCTGCCTGATAAGCCGTCGAGTCCTTCCTGGAAGGATTGTTTTATCATGAGAGAATACATGAATTCTAATTTTAATCAGAATCACGGTAATAATAATGGACCGCATGGCGGGTCAGGATCCGGTTCACAGGGGTCCGACTTTGGTGGCGGCGGCTCAAATTCTGGTTGTCAAGGCCAGAGCAGTCAGGGCGGTTATAACCAACAGTCTGGTCAAGGCAACTAGCAACAGGGTAATCAGTCAGGGTATCAGAGTAACCCAAAGCAGCTTAACGGAGGTCAATATCATGTTTTCACCACAAGTCTCTATAAACGTGATCAGGAGGTTCATAAGCGTGCAGTCAATACCGTCGAGTCGGCAGTGCCTCAGTACTTATGATGGTCAGAATATCCAATCACATGGAGTCGGGAGGATCACCCGCCCCGGTTATGAATCTGGGTCATATGGAATTGGTAGCAGCCCCTTAGGTCGGGCGTTTTAAATTTACTTAAGTGCTGATGGATGGTGGCAGCAGCATCACATCTTCTATTATGACACCTTTCGTCGAATGAATTTAACTGACAAGGATCTTAAGCCGTCTTCCACAGTCTTCCATGGTGTGGTGCCTGGTAAGTCGGCGTATCCTATAGGGAAGATTTCCTTGGAAGTGGCCTTTGGTAATGACTATGATTACAAAGCAAAGACACTATGGTTTGAGGTGGTCAAAATCAAGAGTCCATATCATGCTCTATTTGGACGGCTGACTTATGCTAAGTTCATGGCCCGTCCTTGTTATGTTTACTTACAGCTTAAGATGCCAGGGCGGAAAGGTACAATTACGGTCCATGGTGAGCAAAAAGTTGCTTTGGAGTGTGAAGAAGGAGATGTTGCTCATGCTGAGTCGGCCTGCACCGCAGAAGAGCTCAAGATTTATATAGATCATGTGGACCCGGCTGATATGACTCCTCTAAAAAAATCCCACCACTGAACATGACCCACTGTTGAAATTTCAAGCTGAGATACCGAGCAGGTTTACTTTGTCCCTGACGATCATCTCAGCGGTTCACAGTGGGGGCTCATATGGATCCTAAATAGGAAAGCGCACTCATCAAGTTCATTCGTGAGAACCGGGATATCTTTGCATGGAAACCTTCTAACATGCCGGGTGTACCGAGGGAATTCGCTAAGCACACTCTTAATGTGGATCCTAAGTTTAAGCCGGTTAAACAATTCCTTTGTCGTTTCAATGAAGAGCAAGGTAAAGCTATTGAACAAGAGGTGGCCTGGCTCTTATCGGTTGGGTTCATCGTTGAAGTATTTCACCCTGAGTGGTTGGCTAATCCGGTGCTTGTACTCAAGAAGAATGGCACCTGGTGTATGCATGTTGATTACACAGATCTTAACAAGGCTTGTCTAGCTGATCCGTTTGCTCTCCCTCGTATCGACCAGATTATTGATGCCACGCAGGTTGTGAGAGCTTATGTTTTTGGATGCTTATTCGGGTTATCATCATATCAATATGGCAGTTAAAGATCAAGAGAAGACGACTTTCATTACACCTTTTGGGGCTTCTGCTATGTTTCTATGCCTTTTGGGCTCAAAAGTGCTCAGTCAACTTATCAAGGCTATGTTCAGAATTGCTTTCATAATCAGGTTGGGCGCAATGTGCATGCTTATGTGGATGATATTGTGGTTAAGTCTAGGAGAAGGAGACTCTCCTAGAGGATCTGAAGCAAACTTTTGATAATCTGCGGGTCTACAAGATGATGCTTAACCCGGCCAAGTGTGTCTTTGGTGTGCCTGTAGGTAAACTATTGGGATTTCTAGTTTCAGAAAGAGGCATTGAAGCTAACCCGGAAAAGATCAAAGCCATCACTTCACTTGCTAAGCCGGCGTGTCAATGACATCCAGCGCCTGGCGGGTCGTATTGCGGCTTTGAGCTGGTTTATAAGCCACCTGGGAGAGAAGGCAATCCCTTTATACCAGATGATGAAGAAGGCATATCACTTTGTCTGGAGTGATGCTGCCAATGAGGCATTTGAGGCGCTCAAGAAACAACTCGCTGAGCCGCCCGTCCTTGCTGCTCCCGTTGAGAAGGAGCCTTTGCTTTTATATGTGGCGGCTAACAGTAAGGCTGTGAGTGTGGAAATAGTTGTGGAGCACAAAGAGCCGTGTAAGGAATACCCTATTCAGCGGACAGCTTATTATGTCAGTGAGGTGTTAATTGAGTCCAAGCAACAATACCCACATTGGCATAAACTGGTGCATGGGGTGTTCATGGAAAGTCACAAGTTGAAACATTATTTTCTTGGCCATCCCATTACTGTGGTCAGTTCTGCTCCTTTAGGGGACATTATTCAGAATAGATAGGCTACAGGCGGGGTTGCCAAGTGGGCAATTGAACTTGGACCGCATGGTTTTGAAATATGTGCCAAGGACAACCATCAAATCTGAAGCATTGGTGGATTTTATAAATGACTGGACAGAGTTGCAGACACCGGAGGAGAAACCCGACAACACATATTGGACAATCCACTTTGATGGGTCTAGGCAGTTGGAGGGCTCGGGGGCTGGAGTTATTTTAACTTCCCCACGAGGTGACAAATTTCTCTATGTTTTAAGGTTAATGTTTCCTTGAACTAACAATGCAACTGAGTATGAGGCTTTACTACATGGCCTTCGTATGACCAAAGAGATGAATTTAAGCTGGGTCAGGTGTCTGGGTGACTCAGACCTGGTGGCTCAGCAAGTCTCAGGCACTTGGGACTCTAAAGACCCGCTAATGGAGGCTTATCGCCGGGCGGTTGCTACTATTGCTGGTTACTTCAAGGGTTATCAAGTGGATCATCTTGATCGATGGAAGAACGAGGCGGCTGATGCCTAAAACCGGCTTGAATCTCAACGCAAGATGGTGCCTCCCAATGTGTTTCTTGATGTATTGCACAACCCTTCGGTCAAGTTACCATCTGAGGAGGATCTTGCTATTCCTGACCCAGAGGTGTAGTTGGTGGCGGCTCTTCATGCTATTCCAGATTGGACCTTACCTTATCTGGCTTATATGACCCTAGGCGAGTTACCTGAGGATGAAACTTCGACAAGGCAGATAACCCGGCGGTCTAAGTCTATGACTATTGTCAACGACGAGTTACACCACTGCAGTGTGACAGGTGTATTCCAACGTTGTGTTTCTCCTGAGGAGGGCCGTGAAATTTTATGAGAGATTCATGAAGGCGATTGTGGTCATCATGTCAGCTCAAAATCTTTTGTAGCTAAGGCGTTTCGTCATGGGTTTTATTGGCTGATGGCTCATGCTGATGCGGAAGATATCGCCAGTAAGTGGGATGGATGTCAGAAATTTTCTCGACGAGCTCATGTCCCGGCTCTAGAGTTGCGGATGATTCCAATAACTTGGCTGTTTGTGGTCTGGGGGCTTGATATGTTGGACCTTTCAAGTGGTCTAAGGATAAGAAGACCCACCTTTTGGTGGCGGTTGACAAATTTACCAAGTGGGTAGAAGCATAGCTAGTTAGCAAGTGTGATGCAGCGACTGCTGTTCAGTTTGTTAAAAAGCTGATCTTCCGCTTTTGGTTATCCTCATAGTATCATCACTGATAATGGCACTAATCTAAGGGTGCTATGAAGGAGTTCTATCAAAGGGAGCATATTCGTCTAGATGTTTCTTTTGTGGCTCATCCACATTCTAATGGTCAGACAGAAAGGGCTAACCAGGAAATTTTGAGAGGCATCAAGCCCCGGCTTATGGTTCCTTTGGAACGAATGCCGAGTTGTTGGGTTGAGGAGTTACCTTCACTTTGGAGTATCAATACCACCTCCAACAGGTCAATAGGCTATATGCCTTTCTTCATGGTCTATGGTGCAGAGGCGGTTCTCCCAAGTGATATCCGTCATGACTCGCCCCGAGTGGCGGCTTATGTTGAAACTGATAGTGAGACGACATGACAGAACACACTTGATGCTTTGGATGAAGGACGTGACCTTGCGGCGGCTCATTCAGCACTATACCAGCAAGACCTACGTTGCTATCATAGCTGCAGAGTCAAGACTCTGGCGTTTCAAGAAGGCGACTTAGTGCTCCGGCTCATTCAGGATCAGACAGATATGAATAAGCTGTCTCCACGTTAGGAAGGACCTTTTGTGGTCAGTAAGAACCTCCAAAATGGCTCGTATTATCTCATTGATATACGCGAGCACAAGAAGTCACACACCTCTGAGTAGGAGACCAACAGGCCATGGAATATTTCTCATCTTTGGCCTTACTATACTTGAGCCACCGGCTCTCCCCATTACACATACTTCTGTCGATGATATATCTGTTTATGATCAATATAATAAAGCTGGCATCGCGAAAAAATTCAGGGCCTCTGTCATTTCATTTTTGTGTATCTGAGCCTTTATTAATTGGTCATAAGGTCACTTGGGAGCTTCCAACCCACCGGGTTTAGCTTTCATACCCTCTTGACCGGCCTGAGTTGCCACATTCCGAGTTACACCTGCCTATTTGCAACTTGCTACTCCACCAGGTGACCCACCGAACTCCTAACGGTCAATCTTTTTAAGACCCTGAACTTTGTTAAGGTTAAAACGGAGGCTTGTGTCACGTGAGAGACGGCTTACAGTGAGCTGGGATAAACTCAACGGCTGTGTAGCCTTGAAAGCACAAGGCCTGTGAGCCAACTTGTTCGGTAGTGTTTTGAAAACCGGCCTAACAAATATTTGAGCTTTTTTTATATCTCTCTTTTGGGGGTTTTGGATGTTTTATCTAAGCTTTTGCTTTTGTGTAAATTTCAATTACCCGGGTCATGAGGCTCTGGGTTATGTTACCCATATTTGAATATCTCGGGTTGTCACCTGCCCTGACTCTTGACTTTAAGTCGCCAGTATATTTTGGCTTGAACAACCCTGGTTATGAATTTTTTAGTAGTCACATAAGGCTACTTATTTTTGGGTTGTTACCTGCCCTGGCTTTTGACTTTAAGTCACCAGCACATATGTTGTTTAATTTTCTGCAGGACATGCAAAACTTCAAATGAAAACAAGAGTCATAGCTCGGCTCATATATATATGATTTCATCGAGCATGCGATGAAGTTCAGCTGCCGGCTCAAAAGTTGAACATTAACATGCAAGAAGGCATGACAGGAGAGACTACTGTTTTAAGCTATTACAAGGCTTCAAATTAAGCCCAAAAGATCTCAACTCAAATGTTTGATGGAGCTGCACTCCTATAACCCGACTTCAGAACTGCCCAACTTATGCTCACCAAACCCAGCTCTCTTCTTGGTGCTTTGACGTTTCCCGGTCATCCCGCATGGGTTCTTCCTCTTCGACCATCTGAAGGTCAGCCGATGTCCAGTTGATGCCGGTTAAAGCTTCGAATGTGGCTTCATCGTTAAGTATAATTGAAGAGTCAAGATCAGGGGCGAAGATGTGCTTACACCTGGGAGGAACAAGATCCATCACTTCATGCGTGGGCGGCTTGATCTTGTTGTTGTTATCATCATAAGCCGGCGTGTAATGGTTCAAGTTCAGCTCTTCAATCAGCTTGCATGCCACGGGCCGCATTTCTCTGACGCATTGGTTAAAGTCTTTCTGTTCAAAGACCGACTCGTCAACCTTGAATTCTGGGCACCCGGTTGCTATTTCCTGTGGGTCAAGCTCTGACTGCCACACCTTGGCTCGGCCTAGAGCTACAATGGCTCCGGCTCAGGCGGCTGATAATTTAATCTCTTTGACTTGAGCCGGCGCTGTTGACAATTGTTCTAAGACGGTCTTGATCAGGGTCGGAGGCTTCTTTCCGCTTGACAAAGCTGTAAGGCTGCGTTGCGTCCCAGTGTACAACTGTTCTGGCCAAGACTGACGCTTCTGGGGCCTGTTCAAGATTCACTAGGCGGGTTAAATATTATCTATCATGAATCGCCAGGCGGGTCAAAGAAGTATTGAAGCAGATAATAAAGTACAACTAATTAACTTACCGAAGATGGCGGTTGTCATGTGGGTTATGTGTTGCTTTAAGCCGGCAAGATCATCAGTCACCAGCTTAAGTTGATTTCCTCTCTCCGGCTCTCTTCAGCAATGCAGCCTTGTCAGTCTCCCAGGCGGCTCTCTCAACACCAAAACCCGCTTTAATTTCCTTAAGCTCTTCCAATGAGGTTTTCAGCTCTGACTTGGCTTTGGAAGTCTCTGCTTGCCGCAACTTAATATTTTTTCTTAAGTCGCCAAATTGCGACTCCTTCATGTTTAATTCTGCCTGAAATGCAATAATGAGGCAATGGTTATAATGCAAGGAACAAGTTTGATGAGATATAATTAATCAAGTACCAATTACATTGCAAGCAATATGCTTGGCACTTGGGGGCTAATGTAGGTCATTTTTGTCTATAAGACCTGGCTCATCTTGTTAAGTTAAGCCGACCCTTGGGGGCTACATATTTGGATTTCTTAAGTGACTGTAAGTCCCGGCTCATCTTGTTAAGATATGCCGGCCCTTGGGGGCTACATATTTGGCTCTTAGAGCTAATTATCAGTATGGCTCATCATTTTACTATGCGATGGTGTTTGAAAAGCTGCACAAGGTTCATTCAAGATTACTATTTGAAGACCCGGTTTATCTTGATAAGATAAGCCGAGCCTTGGGGACTACGGTTTGGACATTATCATGAAGTCTCAAGCATACTCAACATTTTTTCCTATACTTAAGACTTGGCGACTATATAAATATATAAGGAAAGGGGTTAACAACATACCTCATAGCGTTCCTTCATAAGGTTCAATAAGTCGGCTTCCAGGTCACGGCTAGTATGGAGGTGGTTCAGATAACCTGCGTGGATTTCTCTCGCACTGAAGGAGGCGTAGCTCTCCAGGTCCAGCTTTGCCTTGCCTTTTTCCAAGGAAGGAGATTCTTCCTTAGCACTAGGCTTGGCTAGCACAGTGGAAGCCCCTGGCGCTGTATAAGCCGTCCCAGTTGTAGTAACATCGTCAGAGTTCTTCTCAAGGGGGATCTCTTCGGCTGGCTTCGGAGGAGTCGACGACTCAGGGCTCGGCGGGTCATGGATGGTCGCTGGGTTAAACTCAGTATCCATTTGTTCAGGGACAGTAGCATCAGTTGAAGGTGGCGGGTCATTGTTAGGTTGTTTAGGGTCTTGAATGAGGGCCTCAGAAATTTCCGCTGTCTGCTTCTCTGGTTCAGTAGATTTAGGATCCTTTGAAGACCCACCCATCTTCTGTTTCTTGCCTGCTTTTGCCATGCCTCTGTGACAAGGATACATGAATTTATGAGTATATCCTTACAAGATTATTTATGAACAAATGAAGATACTTACCCCTGGGCGATCTTGAAAGTAGGCATTTGGGTCCTAGTAGAGTCGTCGGATGATGGAGGCGTCCCCTGATAATTTTAGTCGGAAGAATTAAGAGGTTGACGTATGAGGCCGGCTAATGGATAAAGAGAGTCCGGGTCATGTGGCACCTCATTTCGACACTTGCGAGGAGCAGGCGTGTTGGGTAAGCCGGAGATGAGATCTTGAGAGCCGCCACTCCGGGCCGGGTGTCTTGATTTGTGTTGCTGTTTCTTCAAAAGAAAATTGGGATCCAAGTAAGCAAGAGGATGAGAAAATTTCACCTTTCGGAAGACCCGCCGAATTTTCTTTCTTGCTAAGGGTTCTGACCCGGAGGAAATTGTAGTTACCTCTGCTGTATCTACATGGCTGGCCTCTGCCTCTTCCTGAGAGGAATCAGCGTCAATAAGTTGCATAAATAGAAGGCCAAGAGAATGAAGTTCTAACTCTGACGATTCCAACTGGAAAAGATCTTGGGCCGTTTGCTTGCTGCGATGACCCATGCCACGGGATTTCGTTCACCTTGCCCTCTTAGCTGGAGCGGCGGCGGCTTGTATTTTCTTCTTCCAAAAAGGAGAGTTGGCCTATTTGTACATGAGTAAAAGGTTTAAGAGTTTGATGTACAAAAGATAGACAAGTAAGATGAAGTTTGTTCAAGACACTTACAACCGGGAGCCGGGTTGAGGGTGCAAAAAGGGTTCAAACCCGTTTTACTGTAGTTCTCCAATGATTCACCAAGGAGTGATTTAACCATATCATTTATCTCCTTGTCAGACAACTATGTAGGGTTGAAGCGTTGTCGGTCTTTGGAGTCACCCGCATACTGACACATCAAGCCACTGCGCCGGCTCAATGGCAAGATCCTCCAGGCGACCCAGCAGCGAACCCGATCAATTCCAATTAAACCGTTGGCGATCAAAGCTCGGACCTTTGAAAAAGTGGAGGCATATAGATCATGTTCTGCAGCTGTTAGTCGACCTGGAAGCAGGCCACTGGTAGTGAGCCGGTAGGGGCGACAACCTGGTAGGGGGTTCTTTTTGGCTGGGGAAGTATCCTTGCAATAGAACCAAGTGTAGTTCCAATCTTTGGGGTGGCTTGGCAGGGCGGCTGACGGGAAAGTTACATCTCTCTATCTCTGAATGGAAACACCGCCAAGCTCCAGACTAAGCCCGTCTGACATCTCAGTCTGGCGATTGATATAATAATAGTCTCTGAACAGGTCAATGGAGGGTTCTTCCCCAAGGTACACTTCACAGAATACTCGAAAATTGCATATGTTGGAGACTGAGTTGGGGACGATGTCTTGTGGGTGAAGGTTATAGAAATACAAAACATCCCAAAATTTTTTTGACCCGGGCAGGGAGAAGCCACGGAGGAGGTGATCTGTGAAAACCACAACCTTGCCCTCTTGGGGCTGAGGGGGACACTCAGAGCCCGGAACCTGCCAATGGATGATCTCTTTGGCGGGTAAAAACCCCATGGTTACATAATCAGCAAGCGTGTCCTCTGTGACTCGGGACGCAACCCAGTCGCAAGTGGTGGGGAACTTAGTCATGATGAGTCGGATAAGCAAGTTGTAACCAAAGATAAGGAGGTGGCTGGTTAAAATCACTTTGGCGAGCCGCCTGAATGTTTATATGACATTTCAACAATAATGAGCTACCTATAGTTAGAAGGTTACGTGTTATGGGCCATACAAGGAGTTATGAGCCGTTTTAGCTACGGAATGGAATAACTATCAGGTTATTAGAGCATAACGGACTAAGTTGTGAAAGTATGAGCCGGCGACTTGTCGGCGGATTAAACAAATTCTTTGGGAATTCTTGGCGGTTCATAAGTTCATGATTAAGATCAATCAGGTGCTGGCAGGTTACAAAGTTGTTATTTAAGCCACCGATCAAAGAGCAGTGGGTGAGATGTCTATGAAGTCTGGACTGTTAAAATTTTGCTAAGTATTGGGCAAACAAGTTTCACAGGATGCGGCTATATTTATGGATCTGAGGCAGGTCAATAAGAAGAATTATTTCTAAACCTAAGATACTACATAGAAGAACTAGTGAGCTATATATTGATGCAAAAAGTAAGAAAGATTCATTTAAAATGCAAGATAGAGATTGGAAACAATGGCCGCTCTGGCCATACATACTTTTTTGATTGAATTATGTTTTCTAGGCGAGAGAAGGATGAACTTGGATGAACTACGATGAGCTCCATGAGCTAGGGTATCCTAATGTGGATTTGAACAAAGGAAAAAGGATTACCTGAGGATTTGAGGGAAGAGCGGAAGTGCGCCGCAGTTATCTGGTCTGGTCAGGTTGATGCAGCGTTCTTTGTTGGAGTTGCTGGTGAAGAACGGTCAGAGTGGCGGAGCCCTTGTACGGCGGAGGTCGCGAGGAGGAAGAAGAAGTGGAGGAGAAGGGGGTAAAGGTGAGAAAGGAAGCCCCCCGTCCCTATTTATAAGGTAAAAAGGGAAACATTAAAATGGCAGGCACAGAAATCGAGGAGATGCCTCGATTCTCGGACGACCAATTAATGCAATAAAGATCCGTTGTGATGTCATAGGTTTTTTCTGGATTTATTTCGCATGACGTCATGGTGGGTTAGAACGATTCTTTCAAGGTTAAGCATTGGAAAAGAAGACTCGCCAACCTGAAGCAGTGAAGATTGACATGAACAAGTTCAAAACAATCTGGGGCCTAATGTTTGGGATGTAACCTCGAGGTATGACCCGCCCAAAGGGGGCCGGGTTATACTTTTGGTGACTCAATACAAGAAATCCCAAGTAGGTCCAAGAATATGAAATATGAAGACTGGTGGCGGCTTAGAAGGTGGGACTGCTGAAGGCCCAAGACCTGGTGGTAAAATCATGACCCGGAAGGTGTGAGCTGCCAGGATGGCGACTTGCCTAGCAAGGCAGGCGACTTAGAAACCGAGTTGGTCATGCTGTATCATCCGACTTGGACTATTGTAAGCCCAGGGCCTCGACCTGTGTATATAAAGGCGAGACCCCGCGGCGGGTTAACTTAAGAAACAATCAATCGATAGCTAGGTCAAGCGATTCTGCTCCCTTGTAATTGGTATTCAACCAATACAACTCGAAGCAGGAAGTAGGCTTTTACCTCATTGTGAGGGGTTGAACCTGGGTAAACTTTGTGTCTTTCGTCCCGCTCAACCCCTTCAAGTTAACCTACATTGCAATGGCTCCACACCTAAGTCCTTTCACAAGGGCATCTATCATGACAAAACCAAAGATGGTAACAGTGCTGTCAATTCCATCCAATTTCAAATTAGAAAATAAAGAGTCAGTTCAAAATATCAATAGACTAATTTGGTATTGTTCATAATGCGGGGATCTTCACCACACTATTGGATTACCATGTCAACAAAACAAGCATAGATGAAGGGCAAAGACAATCATTGTATCTATTTTGGTTAATGTGCATGGCATGCTGTTCATATCATCAGCCACATTAGTAAGATAAAACAGGAGATGACAAGGTGCAAGCATGGGGTGCTTCACCACACACTGGATTATAGATCCACAAAAACAAGCATACATATAGGGAGTATTGAGTAATGTGCATTGTATGAATAAGGAATTTGGTTTTAGAACTAAAACATGGAACTTACAGTTGTTGCGAACATGCATTTTGATAGAAACAACAAACTAAACAGCAGTTGATGAAAGGGAGTATGAGCAAATTAAACAGTAGTTGAGGATAAAGGCTTTAGAAGGACTGACTTACATTAACAGTTAACACCGGCGTTATAATGCTCTTCTCCATGTCAAGGGAAGGATAACTCAAGAATTTCAGCACAAAATCTTCTTCAAAAGCATTGCCTGTACTCTACATTTTGTAGAGAGTAATTATAGATATGATAATACTGGAAGGGATAGAGGATAATGAAGATAAGATGTAGATCGATGCTACATAATCAACTACCAATCCCTGGAAGTACAAGCGTTACATGACAAAATGTACTGACAAGAGAAATGGGCTACACTTCTGCACTAGCATATTGTGTGTATTCAACTTTTTGGTAAGATTAAATATAGATCTGAATTTTTTTAGTAAATTGTGGGCGAGGGAGATAAGATGCAGAATGATACACAATGAACCAATCCCTCTTCCCATAATATAAGAGTGTTTTGTACACTGGTGTACTATACAAAACACTCTTATATTATGGGACGGAGGGAGTAGCTATTAATGTAAGTACAGTGATAGACGCTGTCCAGTCCTTACAAGAGGATTGCAGAGCTAAACCTATTCAAAAGCATTGGGTTGATTCTAAATTTATTTAAGAGTCAATACGGATCTTAAATGTCCACGAAATGGAGGATAACGAGGCTAACATGTGCAGTGATGCTACATAATCAACCAGCTATGGAAGTAAGTATGGTCATACATGGCAAGAGGTACTCACAAGAGCAATGTAGTGTGCATTATAGTTGCAAGATTTTGTGGTCCCTTGAGAATGAATGTTCTTCCGCAAATAGTTTTCATACAAGTGAGACGTTAAGGCACATGCAGAAATGTAGTTCAAATTGTGATGTGATATCATAGATAGTACCTTACGCTGCAGACAAGACCAATGGGTAACAAGACTATTCCAGTCACTGTCTGATAAATGTAGCACCGGAGACTTTGCAGAAATTTCATTTAGAGGCTAGCCATCGAAGTGCGCTTGCCTCAGGTAGGAACGATACTTCATCAATGAGTGCTTGAAAAGCGCAACCAACCCTTGCTCGTCTTGACTATCCAGTTTGGTCCTCGCCTATTTAAAAGAATGAAATCTTGTGTCTTCTATCAGCAGAAACATATGCAGTAATTACCATGAATAGCATTAGTACATTACTTACGCGTCAGTTTGCGGAGGAAGATTGGAAATTGTTCTTTGTATGTGGTATATTATTTCCATGAAGGAAAGCTGCACATAAAGTTCCTGACAACAATATAAGCTTCATATTCTAAACTAGGAATAAGTGGAACAGGGATCCTATTTGCTGCAATTGGGGCTCTCTCTCGTTCAAAAAGGGATTTGGCAACTGGATTTGGTGTACTCTTTCCTGGAATGGGGTTTTTGCGTCGTAGAGCTAGTGCTATGTCAACTGGCATCATCATACTGTTTGTTGCAGCTGGGGTCTGCTGAGTTGGGGCATTAGAGATGGCCAGTGTAGTAGGGCTAGAGTCTGCTAGAGTTGTGGCCGTGTTTTCTGGGTCTGGTGATATTGCAACTACACCTAATGGGCTATTTGATTTATCAGGTGTCACTACCTTTTCCAAATACTTTGTTCGTGTTCCTCCATGATTAGCAATCGCCCTCTTCCTTTTGAACATCTGATACACAAGAACAACATTTGAATGGATAAATATGGTATGATGACAGATGGAATATGTACTAAAAATGGATAAGCAGGGCGTATTCACATACACGATGTGTAAACTAAGCTAATGGTAGTGCAATAAAATAGAAGCAATGCAAAGCATCAGTTGCAAGATATGTGCGACCGATATAACCTTGGAAAGTTAGAGCAAGCACCTTGATGGGTGAATAAGATAGGGCATCTGCCTCTGACTCCTCCACTAGGGAGCTACATTGACTTAGGTCTCTGTCTAGCTCAGAATTGTTGTTAGGATCATATTCTGAGCATGAATCTATAGGTGGAGAGCGTTTGCATTGCATTTCATCGAGACTTGATTTCAGTCCCTTAATGCCAAGTTTGACAGCAATGGCATTGTTCTGCTTTATTCTTTTCATGCGCGCAAGCTCATAATCATTATGATGTTGTTCAGTATCTAAGATTCATGAAAACATAAAACGTATTCAGATTATCTATGGAATGCATTGCGGATTCAACTCGGAGAGTGTCTCCCTACAATCCCCTGCGTATACAAAGTTCACCGCCCAACCGCGCTGACCAGACCACACACAGAAATACAAACCTCTTATGTCTCTATAACAGGCCGACACACATTTCAAAACTGAAGTAGGAACATTATAATCATATCAAATTCATATTTGAACAAATAAACTAAGGAATTATGAGTGGCATAATGTTTAGCTTCAAGGGTGGAGTGCTGGTAGTGCGACACAAAGCAAGTAGGCAGATGTATTCCATGTAAAAGATCGTAGTCTATGTAAAAGGTGGATATGACACTTTCTTTCTATACAATGCAGTGTTCATTGTCCACAAATGATGGAAGAGATCACACAGAGAAATACTATTCACTCATGTTTGCGGTTCCAGTATTTTGAAATAGGGCGGTCCACCCTAAAAGAATATTGATAACGAATATGACAAGGCAAGCATAGAGGTAGTGAATCAATCATTACTTGTGAGCTTACTAGGAAAAGTATGCAGAATCGTAACTGCAGTAAGAGACCGTCCAAAATCTGAATCAAGAAGTTGGTCTAGCACTTATTGTTTGCAACTAATCGACGTGAATAATTGGATATCATGTCTTGTCAACAAACCTGGCATGTAGTAGTAAACTGGGTCAATGTCACTATGACCAACAATCCAACATGACTAGTGTCTGTTCCTAGGGCCGAAATTTTGAAACCCCATGAAATTTACTGGTACTAAAGATTACTGAAACACTATCTAAACCATTAAGTGTAGGTAGCACTCAGTACACAACAAACCCTAATGACAGTCCTGCCTAATGAGTAATGAATCAATTAGAAAATGGGTGATGAGGAGTGGATGCTGAGTGTTGTGGACGTATCTCAGGATAAATCGGGTTGGGTTAGTGGCTACTGCATGCCTGAGCCCTGAACGAAGTGGGAAGGTAGGCACGGCGGCGCGCCCGGGCAGCGGTGACGCTGTTGGGCGAGCTGCTCCTGACCTCCTGTTAGTCTGGCTTCTCCTCCTAGAGTCATGCCGTCCGGGGATGGCAAGTCGCCGGCGAGGCAGGCGGCTGGGGCCGAGTAGAGATCGGAAGCGCAACAGAACAGAGGGGAATTGTGGTCTGGGCCAACCCAAAATCCCAGGGTGGGCCACGGCCCATCATGGGCACCCCGTAGATCCGGACCTGAGCAATGTACATGCATTTTCAAAACTAAATTAGGAACATTTAGCTGACCAATTAAACGACCCTGTTTTAATAATATCGGATTCGTATTTGAACAACTAAGCTTGTTTAGCTTGATGGGTGGAGCAGTGCTATTATGACACGAAGCACGTATGCTGATCGTATAGTGATCATAAAAGGAGGGAAACCCTATGCATGATCAATTAAACCCTATTATGACTGTACCATGGCAGATTTGAAGCTGCAAACCGCATAAATGCTATTTAGCAACCATTGTTTGCTTCGAACTAAGAACTAAATTCTAAGAGCTGAAAAGAAAGTATAGTAACCAAGTTACAATTTGTTTTCTGGTTGAGATCAAAAGTTGAGCAGATATGAAGTAGTACCACCTCTCTTGCGGCGCCGTGTAGGCAGCAGGGGTGCGATGGCTGTCGGTGGCATTGAAGAAGATCCACGATGGTAGACAGGTGCATCGGGGGATAAGTCCCGTTGCGGTGGACGAGAATGTCACTGGAGCGGCCCCGACAAGGAGGACGACGACGCCGATGAAGCGAGAGGACGTGATGCAAGGCTCATGGTCCGTCGCCGTGAATGAGAAACGTCCAGCTCTAGAAGTGGATGGCGCGGTCTTGGTAGGCGCTCCAGCATGGTGGAGGATGGCGGCGATGGATGGGGTGGAGCACAGCGGTGATGGGTGGGGTGGCGGACGGAGGAGGCTGGTGTGGGGATGGTGTTCTAGCGCGGACGGTGTATGAATGGGAAAATGGAGGGAGAGGTACGGGGAACCATGTTTTTGGGATGCGCCTTTCTGAAATATGGTAAAGTTACGAACTTAGCCCCCGTTTAAATTTGGACGTCTCATCAGTTGGGGATAGGACGGTAATCTCGCATCTCCCCAATATTTGCCCAGAGCGATTTTGGGTGGGGAGAGGGTGTTTTGGCGCCCACGGGTGGTGCCCATGGTGTATGAACGGGGCTGACAGGTAGGACGGTTGTGTCACGCCTGAGTAAAGGTACAAACCTGCCCCTATTGAAAATATTTGCCTACATCAATTTCGGCCGAGTCGAGTTTGCTTTGCCGCCCACCGTTCATGAATGGGGAAATGGAGGGAGAGACAGAGCTCTTTCGGACAAGCTTGAATCAAATGTGTTTTGCCACCCACGTTTGGCACCCACCGTGTCTGAATGGGCTCATAGGCAGTCGTGTCATGTCTAATTGAAGTTGTTAACCTACCCCTATTGAGAGCAGTGGAAATCGGGCTGATGGATTGTCCGTGTAAGGGGTAGACAGTAATTTCCATCTCGCAAACACTGGTTCGGGCAGCCGATGTGGGAGTGCATATTTTGCCGCTTCTTTCAAATTTTGGGACAATAAGCACCCACGTTTACCCTCGCAACTAAATTCGAATCCATTTTGTATTCTTATAAGAATATTTATAAATCATTCTATGTTTTTTTACATATCTTCAAAAGCACAACAAAGATGTATTCCACTGTCATATATGAATATGATTTACAAATGCTGATACTCGAATTTAGAAGCTAGAATCTAGTTTAAGGTGAATTCAAATATTTGAAGCCACTTTATGTACAACTCAAGTGTAACATGTATGACACACGCAGCATAATGTGTAATCCCATTTAGATATGTACACAAGCGATATCTCAAGATTCAAAATACTGAGTCAATCAACCAATAATGCACAAAACTAACAGACATATAAACACTTATAGAGTATATGGATCAATAATACGGAGTGTCAACTAACATACATAAGCCAGGCCGCTGAACTTTTTTTGCTAGAAGAGCATCATTCTTTTAGCAAAGCTAGTACAACATCTTGGCCATTTCATATGCGTGCCACTTAAGGACCATCTATACTACTATTATTGCTGAATGCACATTCAGCCCGATTGGCATATCTGTAGGTCTGGCACAGCAATCAAAATAAAATGTCTCAGAGTCTTATCAATTAATATAGACTCGTGCTAAAAAAATTACAAACCAAAAAACAAAAAACAATTATTACATGATCTCTAAAACAAATGGTTTGATCTATTACATGAACAAACAACACAAAGGTTATTCAACATTGGAAAAAACATTTCACCTATGATTTACCAAGTGGGAATTTAATTTCCTTTTTTCCTTCAAGACCTTAACAGTGCGGTCAGGCTCAGCTTGCTTTGTTTTGAAATCCACCAAATATTTAATGGTTGTCTTGAGTACTGCTTGTGATTGTGCAGTTTACTTCCTCAACATGTCAACTTCATCTCTAAGTGCAGAAGCAAAATATCTTTCTACCAATAGTTTAGCCTCTAGAGCACCAGAGCAATTCATGATGCAGGATTGGGCCGGTGCCACTGCTGTGGGACGATACAACGTCCATGGGGACCTCGCTATTTGATCTTGGGCTAACCTGCTTTGCCATTAAAGTTTCGATTGGATTCTGAAAAATTGAAGTTAGCAAAACATCTCAACTGGGAGTTAGAACAGCAAACCAATTAAGAAAACAAGGAATTAAAGAGTTTCGATTGGATGCTGAAAAGTAGTTATTAACATCATTGTAACCGGTTGCAGCAACAAAGCAGTTAAACAAACAAGTTTTGCAAAAGGTACCTGTTGTGGCATTGGAGTTTCTCTTGGATCTTGAAAAGTTGAGTAGCCAGTAATGTGATTAGAGTAACCGGTTGCAGCAGCAAAGCAGTTAAACAAACATGTTTTGCAAAAAGAACCTGTTGTGGCATTGGAGTTTCTCTTGGATCCTGAAAAGTTGACTAGTCAGTAACTTGATTAGAGTAACAAGTTACAACAGCAAACCAGTTACAAAAATATATTTTTAAAAATGTATCTACTGTGCAATTGGACTTCCAATTGGATCCTAAAAACTTGAAGTTGGTAAGATGATTACAACAACAAGTTACAATAGCAAACCAGGTAAACAAGGAAGTTTCTGAAAACATACCTGTTGTGCTAATGGAGTTTCAGTTGG
Source organism: Triticum aestivum (assembly GCF_018294505.1). Classification (NCBI taxonomy): domain Eukaryota; kingdom Viridiplantae; phylum Streptophyta; class Magnoliopsida; order Poales; family Poaceae; genus Triticum; species Triticum aestivum. The sequence continues at coordinate 147,036,860 of NC_057796.1, forward strand.
ATCCCGCAAACTTGAATGTTAGCAATCATAAATAAAATGTTGCAAGAGCCATAAGAAACTAACATCAAACTAGTAAAACTAACCAGTTTTGGCAACGTATTTAATTACACATGAACTAGTAAAACTAACAAGTTCTTGGCAACGTATTAAAGTAACAAGTCGGTATCGTTTACCAGCAACACAGACATCTGTAAATTTCTTTGATGTAAGCAAAATGATTCCAACACACACACACACACACACACACACATATATATATATATATATATATATATAAGTTAAAAAGACGTTGTCCCTCATATAAACCTGGCAGTTGTCTATCTATGAACATGCAAACATTACTACTGCTACAAGTGATAACAACAAACCATTTAAACAAACAGGGTATCAGAACGTAAATTACACGTGAATTTTGCTGTACCCTAGAAGTACATATGACCAGCTATCTATGTGCTTAAGTAGTTATTTAAGTTCTGGCAAACATGTAATTCTTAACAGTAAGTATCAAACACATAGATAGGCGCAGTCTATAATAGAATTAACAGGCTATGGCATTATGTAATAGTAGCAAACTAAATTAAGCCAAGCAGCGTAATTGAACAATTTTGCAATCAGTGGCTAACTAAAATTCTGAGAAGCAGGTAACTGAACTTATGCTAGCTCTTTGTACGGGCACACTTCAACTTCTTTTTCGCTTCCAAGGTTCTACGAAGGAGTCCATGGAATCAATTGCTTGGATACGCAGTCCCAATACTTCTTTCTTCCCACACTGCATTGGTCAGTCGAATGGTTAATCTGATAAGATGGTGCATCCTTGATATGTTATATGAGGACGGTTTGTCAGACTAGTTGTAGCAACACACATCACACTGGCTTTCACTGTATATTTCATGCGATTACATTTGGCATATCGGATGAAAAGACTAGCATCCTTCACATTATTGGCGAACTCAGTTCATAGAAACAAGCAATTCAACCATTCTGTGGGTAAATCAAAAGCGCCACTGGAATATTTTTCACTACCCCAATCATACACGCAAAAAGGGGTGACGCCACCGTAGGGGCTGGTATGGGCGGCCGCCTCGGGTGGCTGGAAAGTGCGCACCTAGTTTGAGTTGTCCAGGTTGGCCCATGCTAGTTTTGTTCGGTCTAGCGCACGAGCAGGAAATGTAAAAAATGAAGAAAAACATTTCAGTTTGGATGGGCGAATAATGTAAGTGCAAGGCAGGCCCTATAGCAGGCTCGTGGCCCAAACGAGCGCCTCCCAAATCGATCGACAGCAGGAAAAATCCCCAATTCGTTCCCTCTAGCCTCCAGTCTGGTTCGCTCATAACCAAGCCGCTATTGGAAAGACGGACAAAACACTTCCTCGTGCCCTTGTTGGACACCGGTCGCGAGGCTTCAAGCGAATAGAAGGAGAAGAAGATGAAGATCCAACCCTGGGTTTAGCCTACGTGGGAGGCAGTGACGGCAGCACGGGCATGGCATCGAGCTTGCACAAATGGACAGTCGCAGCTTGCAAGAGCAGCATGAGCAATGAGCAGGTACATCACATCCCTGATTATATCTAATTCAACTGTCCAATTTCTGGCCAATAGTTAAACCCCGACGGTGTTGTAAAACTGCTTGTATGTATGGAATCAATAAGAAAATGAAACCAATTTTTGCTTATTTTATAACTCCCCCAATCAATATTGAACTGACTGAACCTGACGTGTCTAATCAAGTGTCTAATGAACAGACTGCTAATGAAGGATTTGCTGCAAACATTTTACATGCTCTTGGTGATGAACATATAGTGTCTAATGAGGGATCTAATGCAAGCATTTTGCAAGCTCCCATTGAAGGATTTAGTGTCTAATGATGATCTGCTATGTTGAGAGAGAGATAGAGGTTTGTAGGAATTGATGACAAGCAAATTATAGTACATTTTCATGGATTGAGGAAATGTCGAGGCCAACTACCAGAAAGTCCCCGTATCATGACAACGTAGCATAAATACTTTTCTAATCTGTTGTTTGAAACTATTGGCATACTTGTGCAGGATAGATATATTGATATGCAGTTTGCACACTGGTTATAGGTGCAATTACACTTGGATATTTTCAGCCAGAGAACGAATAATTCAAGCAGGTACATTCCGAATAATTCAAGCAGGTACATTCCGTGTTAGTAGTCCTTGTACACCATGTTGCATTTTGTGTTTTTTTGGTGCTTACATCATTTAGTGTTTTATAATCCGGAACTACTTTGGATCATTAGCTGGTTTTCAAAGTGCATGTAGCTTCACATTTCTCAAGTTATGTTGATTTCCAGAGTGCAAGTGCCTTCGTATTTTTTAAGATAAATTTTCACCCCTGGTAACTTGAATTCGTGGATCCACCAATGCACACAAATCATACACGCAGGCCAGTGCGAACTAAATGAAATGGAGGGACTTATGCTAGCTCGTTGTACAGGCTCACTGCAGTCTACTTGCGCATGGGATGTTCCATGTACAAGTTCATGTTACCACTTGCTTGGATGTGCAGGCCTTGTGCTCCTTGCATACCCCTCTGCATTTTTCAAACGGCGAATAGTTGATCAAATGAGAAGAATTGACCTTGTTGTTGTACCAGAGGGCAGGTACTTACAAGCTTCTATCGGTGTACAAGGTGTGTACCAGATACCGTAGCACCGTCATGCTTCGCTAAAAATGGTTTTGCTTGTTTGAGATGATATCTCTAGAAGAATAGGCGTGTAAGATGAGGTAGCTCCGATGGGGTGGTGAAGTGTGACCGTCGTCTTCCTCGTCGTCGTCCGACACAGAGGTGGGGAAAGAGACGAGACGAGGGGCGATTCGAACTTTGCCTGGATTGGCGGCGAATTAGGGATTTGAGCTCTCTGGGCGTGAAAGGGAACGATGGAGGAGGGAGATTTTGCAGGGCTGGAATTGAGGCCGCCAGAACTTTTTTTGTCATCGTTCTTTTTTTGGGGGGCTGTCGGATTACGGGTTCCGGCAAAACCCTTGAGGTTCGAACTCTGGGGTGCGCACGAAGATCTCTCTCCCCCTAGCTCGCGCTCTCATCATGATCTCAAAGCTTAGCTCGCCGAACCCGAAGAACAAGGGACACAAGAGTTTATACTGGTTCGGGCCACCGATGTGGTGTAATAGCCTACTCCAGTGTGGTGTGGTGGATTGCCTTGTAGGCTGGATGAACAAGTACAAGGGAAGAACTGCCCCCTGAGGAGAGGTGTTCTTGAGCTCGATGAGCTTGTGTGTGTGTGGATGGAATGGGTCTGATCCAAGATCAGTTTAGGCCGAATCAGTTGCCTTCTACGGTGATGGCTAGTCCTATTTATAGGGGCCCGGGTCCTCTTCCCAAATATTAGGAGGGAAGGGATCCCACAATGGCCAATTTGAAGGGGGGCAACTAGTACAAGCTATCCTGACAAAAGGTGGTCTTCGCCTGCCAAAGGCTCTGGTGGTGACGCCGTCGCGGGCTCCGCGATGACCTCCGTCCTGCCGTCCTGCTGGTCTTGGGCTCGTTGCACCGATATGAAAACCTTTGCCTAACACCTCGGGACTCCTCGCCTGCGCCTGCTCCTTTAGCACCGTAGAGGAAACCAGTACTCTGCGCCCGCTGGCGCCCGCCTGGCCTTGGTCGTCATGGCTCACGTCACGGGACCCTCACGAGGCGTCCCTCACCTTGATCTCTCCGCCCCTCGCGAGCCAGCCTAGTGAGGCTGCCCCTGAGGAGGTCTTGTGTCGCCCGCCTCACGAGGCTTGGCCTCTTGCGAGGGTCTTGAGTGTCTGCTGGTGAAGATGGGCCGTACCAGGCTGCTAGTGGAGCCACGCCGTGGCCCGCAGGCAGGCAAGTCTGGGGACCCCCATTCCCAGAACGCCGACAGTAGCCCCTGGGCTCAATGCGCACTCGGACTTGGCTTCGAGACGAAGCCAAGGGGCAAGTGCGGAGCGCCGCGGGCTCCAACCGCCTGCCGCCTTGATTGATGTGTGGCGACTAACGGGACGTGGGCGTCTCCGCTTCCCCATGCTGCCTCGGCAACTGCCCGACTTGATGAGTCCCTGGTGCATGCAGAAAAGCCATCATTACCTGCGATTGTGGATGCCGGCGGTTGGCCTCCTCCTGCTATAAATGGGGAGGGGGCGGAGCCCCCGTCGCCCATCTCTTCCTCCGTTCCTCTTGCTTCTTCTTCCTTGCTCCTCGTTCCACTGCTAGCAGCGACACCCATGGCGCCGAGACGGAGATTCTCGGCCGCCGAGAAGGGAAAAGCCCCCTGCAAAGAGCCGGGGCCACTCCCGCCGAAGAAGAGGCTGGCCCACCGCCGTGACGTCGTCGTGAGGCTGGTGGTGACAAGGCCTTGGCATGAGCGGCCCCCTCCCGGACATCCGCTGCCTTTGTACACCCAGGAAGAGGGCTCCGGAGGAGGAGGCGGCAATCCACGCCGACCGCGTCGCGGCCGTGGTGGCCGCGCCGCAGTGGTGCGCGCTGCTGCCCCAGGAACCCACGCCGAGCGCTCCTCGCGCGAACTGGTGGTGTGGGCGGCAATGCCCCCGCGCTCCTGGATTCGCTTCCCGCAGTTCTTCTCCGCCGAGATGCTGCCGAGGGGTCCCCTCGAGCTGTGGCTGCAGGACGCTGAGTGTGATTCCCCGACGACGGGGGCAGAAGTTGAGGTCGTCTCCCCGGGCAAGATCTTCATGACCCGCGGATGGGGTGAGGTTGCCCGAGTTTGCCGTGCGGAGGGCGCCCTCGCCGTCCACTTCGAATACGATGGTGCCTCCATGATGTTCTTCAAGGTCTTCGACGAGGAAGGCCGCCGCCTCGAGTGCTGCCCCGGAGGAGGCCGTCGGGGCGGCGCAGCGACAGGAGATGGGCCTGCCACTGGCCGCGCCGGCAGGCCATTCAATGGCAGCGGCAGCACGTGGGAGTCCAGCGACTCTCCCGAGCTCTACGAGACTCCGGAGATGAGCGACGACATCTACGTGCCCCCGAGATCTCGCCGTGCCCGGAGCGGAGCAGCGGCGTCCGCCCGCCGCCGTCGTTGATCTGGATGGGGTTGGCGTCGGCCTCCTGCGGCCCATTGTTGATGATGGCGTCGGCGGCGTCGGCGCTTGTAGATATAGCTTCTGATGAGCTTTTCCTTTTTGTTCCCTGCGAGGAATTAAGATGGACCCCACGGGGGGCATGTAAAGAATCTGTAGCGCCTTTTCCTGCTTTTTGCTATGTTTATCACTTCTGAGTTGTGTTGTGGCATCAGTGCTTTACGTAGGCATGTAAGGATAACTTAGCTCGATGCGTCTGAAGCAGTTTCCACCTCGTGAGGTGCGCATCTCCTGGCCCCTGATGAGACCTCCCTGCTGTGGACTTGGGAGGTGTCGAGATACTGCAAAAATTCATTAAGAAACCCTTATCCTACCTTGCTCAGGGCCCCAGGCGTGGCCGGTCATGGCCTAGCGCACCGCGCCGCGGTACCCATGGGCCACGGACTTAAAAAGGGGTGCACCGGTCCCGAGCTCGAACGAGGGTGCCGCGTGAAGACCAAGGGAAGTGCTTACGCACACAACTGTCCAGCCCCCTCGCGAGGCATGCGAGGGAGAGTGTCGGGCAAAACAGAGAGCCGAGGGAAGAAACCGTGAGAAAGGGGAATCGAACCAAGCCAACGAGAAACACCAGAATTCAAATTTTCCATTAAAGAGAGGCAAGCCAACTACGGAAAGCAAATGAACAGCCGCGTCCGACACCTAGTCTAGTCTTCTCACCAGCACGGAGCTAAGTGTTGCCACTAGGACATGGGAGGGAGCCCCCGAGGCCCGAGGCCGTCACTCCGGAGACTCTGAGGCATGTACAACCCCACTCATTATTACGTGAGAGTGTCACGAGTGGAGACCTTCACATGCACTGGGCCTTGCTTCATGGGTAGAACTTCCGGAGGTGCTGGATGTTCCAGGCGTTCTGGATGGGGATCCCGTCCTGCGTCTCCAGGCGCGTGGCGCCAGGCCTGGAGACGTGGGCGATCCGAAACGGGCCTCCCACATGGGCGAGAGCTTGTGCAGCCCTTCCCTGGAGAGAACCCGCCTCAGGACGATCTCACCCACCTCGAGCGTCCTGGAGTAGACGCTGCGACAGTGGTACCTTCGCAGCGCCTGCTGGTATCTTGCCGCTCGAAGCGAGGCTTCACGGCGGTGTTCCTCCCCAGCACAAGGTCCATCCCCCGCATGGCGTCTTGCTGCGTCTCATCAAACGCCAGGACCCGCACGGAGCAATGCCTGACCTCGTGAGGGAGAACCGCTTTTGCTCTGTAGATGAGGAAGAACGGGGTCTCGCCTGTTGGCTTGGTGGCGGTGGTGCGGATGGACCATGGCACGGACTGGAGCTCGTCGTGCCAGCCCCTGCCGCAGACCTCGAGCTTCTTCTTGAAGGTCCTGGTCTTAAGGCCCCTCAGGACCTCCGCGTTGGTGCGTTCGGCTTGGCCATTGCTCCCGGGGTGTGCCACCGAAGCATAGCAGATCTGCGTTCCAAGGTTAGCACAATATGTCTTGAAGAGATTGCTAGTGAACTGCCAGCCGTTGTCGGTGATGATGCGGTTAGGGACCCCGAACCGGCTCACGAGGCCCTTGATGAACTTAACTGCCGACCCGGCTGGGATGGTGCGGACGGCTTCCACCTCTTCCCATTTGGTGAACTTGTCGATGGCGATGTAGAGGTAGCGATAGCCCCCGGGCGCTCGCGAGAACGGACCCAGGATGTCCAGCCCCCAGACCGCAAATGGCCACGAGAGTGGGATAGTCTGGAGGCCCTGGGCTGGCTGGTGGATCTGCTTGGCATGGAATTGACAGGCCTCGCAGGGCCTCACCAGCTCGGTCGCGTCGTTGATTGCCGGGGGCCAGTAGAACCCGCTGCGGAACGCCTTGCCGACCAGGGTACGTGATGACGAGTGGTGCCCGCAGTCTCCGCCGTGTATGTGCGCTAGCAACTCGTTCCTCTGCTCCCTGGAGATGCATCGCAAGGAAACATCATTTGGTCACTTTCTGTATAGCTCACCATCCTGGATGCAGTATGCCGTAGCCTGCCGGGCCACGCGCTCTGCGTCCTCCTCTTTCTCCAGCAGCGCCCCTTGTGTCAGGTACGCCTTGAACTCCTCGGTCCAGCACCCCTCCCGAGGCTCGAGCGCCAGGAGCAGGCGTGCTCATGTGGTCGGGCCACAGGCGGGGGCTCCCGAGGCTGGTGGTAGGGGGAGCACCTCCTGAGGTGACGCCAGCCCCAGCGATGGGGGTGCTCCTGATGGCTTGAAAAGCCGCTCTTCGAAGACGCCGGGCTCCTGGGGCAGGCGCTTGGCTGCCCTTCTGGCGATGTCGTCGGCTTCCTTATTCGTGCCGCGAGGCACGTTTTGTAGCTCTAGGCCCAAGAACTGCTTCTCCATCTTGCGCACCTCCGCGAGGTACGCCTCCATGTGCTTGTCCTTCGGCTCGTACACCTTGTTGGAGAAGTTGACGAGGAGCTACGAATCGCCCTTGATGGTGAGACGTTTTACCCCCAAGGCCACAGCGGCCTTGAGGCCGACGATCAATCCCTCGTACTCCACAATGTTGTTGGAGACCTTCTCGCCCTGCTGGAAGCAGAGCTGCACGATGTAGTAGAGCTTGTCTTGGGTGGGCGAGATGAGCACGGCTCCAGCCCCCATGCCTTGGCGCGCGAAGGCGCCGTCGAAGTACATGACCCACCCATCTGGTGCTTCACTTCCTGGCGAGATAGATAGGCTCTTGCAATTTCAGGTTCCGGGACGTCGGTCCATTCGACCATGAAGTCGGCGAGGGCTGCCCCCTTGATGACCCTGGTTGTGCTGAACTCGAGCTGAAATGCCTGAAGTTCGATGTTCCACTCGGTGACCCTTCCCGCGGCATGAGGGCTCCGGAGCACCCTCTCGAGTGGGTAAGCTGAGACGACCTTGATCGGGTGGCCTTGGAAGTAATGGCGCAGCTTGCATGAGGCCACCAGGAGCGCGAGCAGAAGCTTCTGTGGCATGGGGTATCGTGCCCTCGCATACCGCAGTACCGTGCTGACGAAGTACACTAGGTGCTCGACGAGGGCGGGAGCATCGATGGAGCCCGCGTCTACCGGAGGTTGGGGCGTCTCCTGAGGTGATGGGGCCTCAGGAGCCTAGTCATCCATTAGGGCCGCTGTAGGTCCGAGAACACCATTTTGCCGGGCTTGATCATTCGTTGGCATTGTTGCAGCCTTTGCGGCATCCTCTTGTTGCCGTATCGCCCCGGCTGGAGGTGCGGCACGGCATGGCGGACTCTTGGCCTGGTGCTCTTCCCGAACCGCCACCAGCACCGCGCTGGCGGAGTAAGGAGTGGCGGCAAGGTAAAGCACCAGGGGACGAGGTGCCACCATCACCGGAGGGCTGGTCAGGTATCTCTTGAGGTCTTGAAATGCCAGGTCGGCCTCTGGGGTCCACTCGAACGGGCTGTTCTTCTTCATCAGCTTGAAGAATGGCAGGGCGCGCTCACCTGGCTTGTAGATGAAGCGCCCTAGCGAGGTCACGAAGCCTGTGAGCTTCTGCATTTCCTTGAGAGTTTGTGATGGGCTCATGTCCTCTATCGCCTTGACCTTCTCTGGGTTGGCCTCGATCCCCCTGTGGGACACGAGGAAGCCCAGCAGCTTGCCGGAGGGAACACCGAACATGCACTTCTTTGGGTTAAGCCGCAGGTCCACCTGGCGCAGGCTCGCGAAGGTCTCCTCCAGGTCCTGAATCAGAGTTCTCGCCTTCTGGGACTTTACCATGATATTGTCGACATAGGCATCCACATTCCTCCCGAGCTGCCGTCCCAGGGCGATGTGCATAAGCTGTTGGAAGGTCACCCCAGCGTTGTGCAGCCCGAATGGCATCCAGGTGTAGCAATACACCCCGCACGGGGTCAAGAAGGCGGTCTTCTCCACATCCTCCACTGCCATCTTGATCTGGTGTTAGCCCGAGAACGCGTCCAGGAAACTCAGCAGGTCGCACTCGGCGGTGGAGTCGACGATCTGGTCGATGCGCGGAAGCGGGAATGGGTCTTGGGGGCAGGCCTTGTTGAGGTTGGTGAAGTCGACGCACATGCGCTCCTTCCCGCCTTTCTTCGGCACGACAACTGGGTTGGCCAGCCACTCTGGATATTGTACCTCGCGAATGATGCCCGCTTCTTGCAGCTTGCGGGTCTCCTGGACGATGAAAGCCTACTTCTCTGTAGATTGCCGTCGTGCCTTCTGTTTCACCGAGCGTATGTTGGGGCAAACCTTCAGGTGATGCTCTATAACCCCCCTGGGGACCCCTACCAGTTGCTTGGGTTCCCAGGCGAATACTTCCTTGTTCGCCCGCAAGAAGTCCACCAATTCCCTTTCCTGCTCCGGAGCGGGGTCTGTACCTATGGTGAAAGTCGCCCCTAAGGCCCCATCCTTGTCGACTGGCACTTGCTTCGTCTTGGCCCGATCTTGAGTGAACAGCTGCTTCTTCTTGGCCGGGAAGCCCCCTTAGCCCCGGGAGTGGCTTTATCGGCCGGGCCAGCTACAGCTGCAGTCCTGAAGGCGAGCATGAGGGTCATCAGGGCTTCCTTGTGTCCCCAGCCACGGTGAGGACGCCTTTGCTCCCTGGCATCTTCATGAGGTTATAAGCAGGATGGGTGGCCGCCATGAACTTGGCCAAGGCCGGGTACCCGCGGATGGCATTGTACGGGAGGCTGATGCGGGCGATGTTGAAGTCGATAAGCTCGGTGCGGTAGTTGTCGCGGGTGCTGAAAGTCACGGGAAGGCGGATCTGCCCTAGGGGGCTATTGGAGCCACCGCCGACTTCGGAGAAGGGCTTGGTAGGACAGATCCGTTCGTGCGGTACGTGAAGCAAGCCGAAAGCCTCCACGGAGAGCACATTAAGGTCGGCTCCGCCGTCGATGACGGTCTTGGTGACGGCTACGTTGCACATGGTGGGCGTGCAGAGCATTGGGAGCGCGCCTGTCGGATTGCGGGTTCTGGCAAACCCTTGAGGTTCGGACACTGGGGTACGCACGAAGATCTCTCTCTCCCTAGATCACTCGCAATGATCACAAGGCCTAGCCCGTCGAACCCAAAGAACGAGAGACACAAGAGTTTATACTAGTTCGGGCCACCGATGCGGTGTAATACTCTACTCCAGTGTGGTATGGTGAATTGCCTCTTGGGCTGAGGATGAACAGTTACAAGGGAAGGACAGCCTCCTGAGGAGAGGTGCTCTTGTGCTTGGTTAACTTGTGTGGCTGAGGGTGATCTGAATGATCCGTCCCCAGCTACGATGGTGGCTAGTCCTATTTATAGAGGCCCTGGTCCTCTCCCCAAATATTGAGCGGGAAGGGATCCAACAACAGCCAAATTCGAAGGGAGACAACTAGTACAAGTTATCCTGACTAAAGGTGGTCTTCGCCTGCCAAAGGCTCTAGTGGTGACGTCGTCCTGGGCTCCACGGTGACCTCCGCCCTGCCATCCTGCTGGTCTTGGTCTTGTAGCACCGATATGGAAACCTTTGCCTGATGCCTCGGGACTCCTCGCCTGCGCTTGCCTCTTTAGCACCAAAGAGGAAACGAGGACAATGCGCGCGCTGGCGCCCGCCTGGCTCCAGTCGTCATGGATTGCGCCACAGGAACCTCGCGAGGTGCTCCTTGCCTTGATCTCTCCGCCCCTCGTGAGCCGGCCTGGTGAGGCCGCCCCCGAGAAGGTCTTGTGTTGCCCGCCTCGCGAGGCTTGGCCCCTCGCGAGGGTCTTGAGTGTTTGCTGGTGAAGATGGGCCATACAGGGCCGCTGGTGGAGCCATGCCATGGGCCGCAGGCAGGCAAGTCTGGGGACCCCCGTTTCCAGGACGCCGACAGTAGCCCCCGGGCCCAAGGCGCGCTTGGACTTGGCTTCGAGGCGAAGCCAAAGGGCAAGTGCAGAGCGCCACGGGCCCCAACAGCCTGTGGCCCCGCTTGACGCGTGGTGATTGATTGGACGTGGGCATCTCCGCTTCCCCACGCTACCTCGGCAACTGCCCGACTTGACGAGTCCCTGCTACATGCAGAGAAAAATCATCATTACCTATGATCATGGGGATCGCCGGTTGGCCTTCTCCCTCTAGAAATGAGGAGGGGGCGGAGCCCCTGTCGCTCATCACTTCCTTCTCCGCTCGCTTCTTCTTTGCTTCATTGCTAGTAGCGACGCCCATGGCGCCTATGAAGAGGTTCTAGGCCGCAGAGAAGGGGAAGGCCCACCAGGAATGGGGGCCGGCTCTCCGCCGCCCAACAGGGGGCGCGGCCGTTCCCGCAAGCACACCGCGACCCGCGCCGTGGCCCCTCGCGGCCGCGACGGTGCCTCTTCGCGTGGTGGGGGTCGCCCAGGTCGTGGCAGCCCCGTCGATGAAGGGAGGCGCGCCATGGTCGCACGGCCTCCCCGGCCGTGCTTCCACTCAGCGAAGGTGCTGCCGGAGTTTGTCGTGTGGTCGGAGAACCCGGCCGGCACCTGGCTTCAGCTCCCACGCTTCTTTGCTGGTGAGCTACCGGCCACGGGTCCAGGCGGGCTCTGGCTGCAAGAGGATGGCTGCTGCAGCAAGGCTTCATGGGTCGCAGTCAAGCTCTCTGTCACGGGCAACGCAGTCCTGGCTCGCGGCTGGCAGACATTTGCCCGCGCGCGCAGCCTGGGCAGGCGGTGCACCCTCCACTTCAAGTACGACAGTAACGTGACCCTCTACATGAGGGTGTTCGGAGAAGACGGCCGCCGCGTCGGGTGCTGCCCCGAGGAGAACGACGGCGGCGAGGTGCTTGGCATTGGCGACGGTCGTGACGAGGTTGAGGATGGTCTTGCCTTCGGCGCTGGCCGCTGCTCGCCCAGCTACGGCGATTCTCCCTCCGGCGACAGCTCCAACAGCGGCGGCTACGACCAGCCGCCACACCACCGCGCCCGCTTCGAGGGTGGCAGCGGGTCGTCTCATCGCCGTGCCCCAGCGAAGCGCGAGGAGGGGTTCGGCTGAGCTTAGGAGAGCACCATGGGTCCATCCTCGCGAGCCGCTGCAGGGGCACGCGCCACTTTTGTTTTGTTCTTTCTTTTCTTCCTGCACTAAGAGAGAGACAAGTATGGGGCCCCGTAGGGGCGTGCAACGAACCATGGTTTCCAAGTTTCTATGCTATGTTTATTGTTCCTGTGTCGCGTTGCAGCATCAACGTTTCATGTAGGCGCGTAGAAATAACTTAGCTTGAAACGCTCGAAGTAGTTTTCGCCTCGTGATGCGCGCATTTCCCAGTACTTGGCGAGGCCTCCTTGGCCTGGGAGGCGTCTAGGAACTGCAAAAATTCCTTAGGAAACTCTTATTCTCCCAAGCCCTGGTCGCAGGCGCTGCTGGCCACGACCCAGCGCTTCACATCGCGGTACCCGAGGGGCATGGATTGAGAGAGGTGCGCCAACTTGCGAGCTCGAACGAGGGTGCCTCGCGAAAAATAGGAAAAACACTCACGAGAGCACCTGTCCAGCCCCCTCGCGTGGCATGCGAGAGAGAGAGCACAGGTCAAAACAAGGAACCGAAGGCAGAAACAGAGGCAAAAGGCGGCGGAACCAAGCCGGCAAGGAACACCAGAAAGCAAATTTTCATTAAAGAGGGGCAAGCCAACTATGGAAAGCAAATGAAAAGCCGTGTCCGGCACCTAGTCTAGTCTTCTTGTCTTCTCACCAGCGCGGAGCTAAGTATTGCCATTAGGACGTGGAAGGGAGCCCCCGAGGCCCGAGGGCGGCACTCCTAAGACTCCGGGCGTGTACAGCCCCACTCATTATTACGTGAGAGTGTCACGAGCGGAGACCTTCACAGCCACTGGGCCTTGCTTCACAGGCGCCGGCCCTGTCTTCATGGGTAGAACTTCCGGAGGTGCTGGATGTTCCAGGCGTTCTGGATAGGGACCCCGTCCTGCGTCTCCAGGCGCACGGCGCCAGGCCTGGAGACGTGGGCGACCCTAAACGGGCCCTCCCACATGGGCGAGAGCTTGTGCAGCTTTTCCCTGGAGAGCACCCACCTTAGGACGAGATCACCCACCTCGAGCGTCCTGGAGCAGACGCTGCGACAGTGATACCACCGCAGCGCCTGCTGGTATCTTGCCGCCCGGAGCGTGGCTTCGCGGCGGCGTTCCTCCCCCAGCACGAGGTCCATCCCCCGCATGGCGTCCTTTTGCGCCTCATCGAACGCCAGGACCAGCGCGGAGCGATGCTTGACCTCGTGAGGGAGAAACGCCTCTGCTCTGTTGACGAGGAAGAACGGGGTCTCGCCTGTTGGCTTGGTGGCGGTGGTGCGGATGGACCACAACACATACTGGAGCTCATCGTGCCAGCCCCTGCCGCAGGCCTCGAGCTTCTTCTTGAAGGTCCTGGTCTTGAGGCCTCTCAGGACCTCCGCGTTGGCGCGTTCGTCCTGACCATTGCTCCTGGGGTGTGCCACCGAAGCATAGCAGATCTGCGTTCACAATATGTCCTGAAGAGATTGCTAGTGAACTGGGAGTCGTTGTTGGTGATGATGCAGTTGGGGACCCCAAACCGGCTCACGAGACCCTTGATGAACTTGATCGCGGATCCGGCCAGGATGGTGCGAACGGCTTCTACCTCCCCCACTTGGTGAACTTGTCGATGGCGACGTAGAGGTAGCAGTAGCCCCCAGGCGCTCGAGGGAACGGGCCCAAGATATCCAGCCCCCAGACTGCGAATGGCCACGAGAGCGGAATGGTCTGGAGGCCCTGAGCTAGCTGATGGATCTGCTTGGCATGGAATTGACAGGCCTCGCAGGACTTCACCAGCTCAGCCGCATCATTGAGCGTCGTAGGCCAGTAGAACCCGCTGCGGAATGCCTTGCCGACAAGGGTTCGTGACGACGAGTGGTGCCCGCAGTCTCCGCCGTGTATGTCAGCTAGCAGCTCCTTCCCCTGTTCCCTAGAGATACAATGCAGGGAAACATCATTCGGTCGCTTCCTGTATAACCCACCGTCCTGGATGCAGTACGCCGTGGCCTGTCAGGCCACGCGCTTCGTGTCCTCCTCTTTCTCCGGCAGCGTCCCTTGCGCCAGGTATTCCTTGAACTCCTTGGTCCAGCACCCCTCCTAAGGCTCGAGTGCCAAGAGTAGGCGCGCTCCCAAGGTTGGGCTGCAGGTCGGGGCTCCCGAGGTAGGTGGTTTGGGGAGCTCCTCCCGAGGCAGCGCTGGCCTTGAAAGTGGTGGTGTTGCCGACAGCTTGAAGAGCCGCTCCTCGAAGACGCCAGGCTCTTGGGGTAGTCGCTTGGATGCTTTCTTGGCGATGTCGTCGGCCTCCTTGTTGGTGCCACGGGGCATGTTCTGCAATTCTAGGCCCAAGAACTGCTTTTCCATTTTGCGTACCACCACGAGGTATGCCTCCATGTGCTCATCCCTCGGCTCATATACCTTTTTGGAGAAGTTGACGAGAAGCTGCAAATCGCCCCTGATGGTAAGGCGCTTCACTCCCAGGGCCACCGCAGCCTTGAGGCCAGTGATGAGGCCTTCGTACTCTGCTATGTTGTTGGAGACCTTCTCGCCCTGCTGGAAGCAGAGCTGCACGGCATAGTAGAGCTTGTCCTGAGTGGGTGAGATGAGCACTGCTCCCGCCCCTGCGCCCTGGCGCGCGAATGCGCCATCGAAATACATAACCCAGCCATCTGGCGCTTCACTTCCCAACGAGAGGGATCAATCCTCGCCTGCCTCAAGCCCCGGGGCGTCCGTCCATTCTGCCACGAAGTCGGCGAGTGCGGCTCCCTTGATGACCCTGGTTGTTCTGAACTCCAGTTGGAATGCCTGCAGCTCGATATTCCACTCGGCGACTCTTCCAGCAGTGTTGGGGCTCCCGAGTACCCTCTCCAGCGGGTAGGCCGAGACGACTTTGATTGGGTGACCTTGCAAGTAGTGTCGTAGCTTACGCAAGGCCACCAAAAGCGCGAGCAAGAGCTTCTGAGGCATGGGGTACCGTGCCCTTGCATCCCGCAGTACCGTGCTGACAAAATATACTGGGTGCTCGACGAGGGTTGGCGCATCGATGGAGCCTGCTTCATCGGAGGTTCAGGCGCCTCCTGAGGCGATGAAACTTCCGGAGCCTGGTCGCCAATTGGGGCCTTTGCAGGCCCAAGGGCGCCATCTTGCTGAGCCTGGTCATCCGGTGGCTTTGCTGCAGCCCCCGCGGTTCCCTTCGGGTCTTGCATCGCCCCGGTCGGGGTCGTGGCTCGGCGCGACGTATCCTTAGCCTAGCGCTCTTCCCGAACCACCACCAGAGCTGCACTGGCTGAGTAAGGAGTGGCGGTGAGGTAGAGCACCAGTGGCTCATGAGGCCGGGGCGCCACCATCACCGGAGGGCTGGTCAGGTATCTCTTGAGGTCTTGAAATGCCAGGTCGGCCTCTGGGGTCCACTCGAACGGGTTGTTCTTCTTCATCAGCTTGAAGAATGGCAGGGCGCGCTCACCTGGTTTGTAGATGAAGCGCCCTAGCGAGGTCACGAAGCCTGCGAGCTTCTGCATTTCCTTGAGAGTTTGTGGTGGGCTCATGTCCTCTATCGCCTTGACCTTCTCTGGGTTGGCCTCGATCCCCCTGTGGGACACGAGGAATCCCAGCAGCTTGCCGGAGGGGACACCAAATATGCACTTTGCTGGGTTGAGCCGCAAGTCCACCTGGCGCAGGCTCTCGAAGGTCTCCTCCAAGTCCTGAATCAAAGTTCTCACCTCCCGAGACTTCACCACAATGTCGTCGATGTAGGCTTCAGCGTTCCTCCCGAGCTGCTGGCCCAGGGCGATGTGCATCGGCCGTTGGAAGGTCGCGCCCACGTTGCGCAGCCCGAACGGCATGCAAGTGTAGCAGTACACCCTGCAAGGGGTCAGGAAGGCCGTCTTCTCCACATCCTCTACTGCCATCTTGATCTGGTGATAGCCTGAAAATGCATCCAGGAAGCACAGCGGGTCGCACTCAGCGGTGGAGTCAACGATCTGGTCGATGCGTGGAAGCGGGAACGGATCTTTAGGACATGCTTTGTTGAGGTTGGTGAAGTTTTTTTTTGAAAGCTTGGGACAGTGAGGGCAACCCCCCACTGACTTTTGTATTACATCTCAAGACACAAGATTACATGGGAAATAAATTACATAGGGACAGGAGGAGTTAGAGTATCCCTATACATCAAAGGTATAAGGTTGTAAAGCTAGATCAGATCAACTATCTGATCAACAAATGGCACTAAGGCCTCTTTGATCCTGTGTCTCATCAAGTCAAAGTCCCCTGGGCAAAGAACACGAATGATGGCTTGAAAGCAGTCTCCATGGCAGCTTGGGATTTAGTTTGCAGGCCCAAGCACAAGGGAGGACTCGGGGTGCTTGACCTAAAGATCCAAAACCAGGGCCTACTGCTTAAACAACTGCACAAATTCTATAACCGCATGGACATTCCGTGGGTTGATCTTGTTTGGAACACATACTATGATGGCTTGGTCCCGCATGCCTCGGGTCCGTGTGGGTCGTTCTGGTGGAAGGATGTCATGAACCTGGCGCCTACCTACAGAGCAATCACTCCGGTTGAGGTGGGAGATGGGAGCTCAACCTTGTTTTGGACAGATGCCTGGCATGGTGATATACTGGCTGATAGTCACCCCCGTCTTTTCTGCTTCGCTAAACACAAAGACATATCTGTCAGAGTGCTCCTGACGTCGCTAACGCTCGGACAAAACTTCTACTTACCGCTTTCGGTTCAGGCTAGAGATGAGCTCGATGATCTACAAACCTCCTTGGCTTCGCTGGAGCTCACGGAGGTGAATGATGCCTGGCACACGGTCTGGGGATCGGACGAGCTCGCCTCCAGTAATTTCTATCTGCACTGTTTTCGGGACATGGAAGCGGATGATGTGTTTAAATGGATCTGGAAAGCAAAGTGCACCAACAAATGGAAGGTTTTTGCATGGCTGCTTCTTGCGGATAGGCTGAACACTCGGGGGCTGCTCAAGAGGAAACACATGAAGCTGAGGGATGATAACTATGCATGCCTGCTATGTCACCAGCCACCCGAGGAAACGGTGGAACATCTGTTCTTTCACTGTGAATTCAGTAAAACATGTTGGGGGAAGCTGGGGATCGCGTGGCCAATGCATGGCAACCGGGTGCAATTTTTGCATGCAGCTAAAAATACGTGGGTCGGGCCAATGTTCATGGATGTCTTTATCGTAGCCTCCTGGAGCATATGGAAGGAACGTAACAATAAGCTGTTTAGAACTGTGGCGCCGACCGTCGATGGGTGGAGGTTGGTGAAGTCGACACACATGGACTCCTTCCTGCCTTTCTTGGCACAACGACGGGGTTCGCCAGCCACTCGGGGTACCGAACCTCGCGAATGACACCTGCCGCCTCCAGCTTGTGGGTTTCTTGGACGATGAAGGACTGCTTCTCCGTGGACTATCGCCGCGCCTTCTGCTTCACAGGGCGCACATTGGGGCACACCCTTAAGTGATGCTCGATCACCCCTCTTGGGACCCCTACCATCTGTTTGGGCTCCCAGGCGAATACTTCCTTGTTTGCGCGTAAGAACTTTACCAATGCCTCCTCTAGATCTGAGTCGAGGTTGGTACCTATGGTGAAGGTGTGTCTAGAGGACCCATCTTCCTCGACCGGCACCTGCTTGGTTTCTGCCCGATCTTGAGTGAACAACTGCTTCTTCTTGGCCAGCGCGACCTCCTTAACTCGAGAGGAGGCCTCGTCGGCCAGTCGCACCGTCGCGGCGGCCTTGAGGGCAAGCTTGAGCGGCACCAGAGCCTCCTTGGTATCTCCAACCATGGTGAGGACGTCCTTGCTCCTGGGCATCTTCATGAGGTTGTAGGCCGGATGGGTCGCCGCCATAAACTGAGCCAGAGCTGGGTACCCGAGGATGGCGTTGTACGGAAGGCCAATGCGGGCGATGTCGAAGTCGATCAGCTCCGTGCGGTAGTTGTCGCGGGTGCCAAAGGTCACGGGAAGATGGATCTGCCCTAGGGGACTGGAGGAGCCGCCGCCGACCCCGGAGAAGGGCTTAGTGGGGCAGAGCCGCTCGAGCGGTACGTGAAGGAGGCTAAAAGCCTCCACAGAGAGCACGTTGAGGCCGGTGCCACCGTCGATGAGGGTCTTGGTGAAGGCTACGCTGCAGATCATGGGCGTGCAAAGCATTGGGAGCACGTCCGAGCCGGCGGTGGTGACAGGGTGGTCCCTCGCGTCGAAGGTCAGGTCGGCCATGGGAGCCGCCCAACCCGGGGGAGCCCCCTGCCGCGCGGAGGCGGCGCCGATCTGGTGAAAGAACGGCTAGGCGTGACGGTCCGAGGGCGGCGCTTGCGAGCCGCCGAGGAGGGCCGCAACAGCGAGGGGCTCCGATGCCGCGAACCCAAAGAACGAAGATCTCTCTCTCTCCCTAGATCACTCTCGCAACGATCGCAAGGCCTAGCTTGTCGAACCCAAAGAACGAGAGACACAAGAGTTTATACTGGTTCGGGCCACTGATGCGGTGTAATACCCTACTCCAGTGTGGTGTGGTGGATTTCCTCTTGTGCCGAGGATGAACAGTTACAAGGGAAGAACAACCTCCTGAGGAGAGGTGCTCTTGTGCTTGGTGAACTTGTGTGTGGCTATGGATGGATGGCTCCCATCCAAGATCAGATCCTCTCCTATGGTGGTGGCTAGTTCTATTTATAGAGGCCCTGGTCCTCTCCCCAAATATTGAGCGGGAAGGGATCCAACAATGGCCAAATTCGAAGGGACACAACTAGTATAAGTTATCCTAACTAAAGGCGGTCTTCGCCTACCAAAGGCTCTGGTGGTGACGCCGTCCTGGGCTCCACAGTGACCTCCCTCCTGCCGTCCTGCTGGTCTTGGTCTTGTAGCAATGATATGGAAACCTTTGACTGATGCCTCGGGACTCCTCGCCTGCGCTTGCCTCTTTAGCACCAAAGAAGAAACAAGGACACTGCGCGTGCTAGCGCCCGACTGGCGCCCGCCTGGCCCCAATCATCATGGCTTGCATCACAGGAACCTCGCGAGGTGCTCCTTGCCTTGATCTCTCTGCCCCTTGCGAGCCGGCCTGGTGAGGCCACCCCCGAGGAGGTCTTGTGTCGTCCGCCTCGCGATGCTTGGCCCCTCGCGAGGGTCTTGAGTGTTTGATGGTGAAGATGGGTCCTACAGGGCCGCTGGTGGAGCCACGCTGTGGGCCGCAGGCAGGCAAGTCTGGGGACCCCCGCTCCCAGGACGCCGACAGTAGCCCCCGGGCCCAAGGCACGCTCGTACTTGGCTTCGAGGAGAAGCCAAAGGGCAAGTGCGGAGCGCCGCGGGTCCCAATAGCCTGCGGCCCCGCTTGACGCATGGCGATTGATTGGACGTGGGTGTCTCCGCTTCCCCATGCTGCCTCGGCAACTGCCCAACTTGACGAGTCCCTGCTGCTTGCAGAGAAAAATCATCATTACCTGTGATTGTGGGGATCGCTGGCTGGCCTTCTCCCGCTAGAAATGAGGAGGGGGCGGAGCCCCCGTCGCTCATCTCTTCCTGCTCCGCTCGCTTCTTCTTCCTTGCTTCATTGCTAGTAGCGACTCCCATGGCGCCGATTCCGAGGTTCTCAGCCGCAGAGAAGGGGAAAACCCCCGCGACGAGCCCGGGCCACTCCCGCCAAAGAAGAGGCCGGGCCAACGCCGCGACGTAGTCGTGAGGCCGGAGGTGTCGAGGCCTTGGTGTGAGCGTGTAACACCCCGGATGTAACTTTCCATATTTGTAACTCCAACTCTTGCCATTTTCGGCTATGTGCTATGATATTCCCTCCGTGGTCGGGTTTTGTCTTCCGTTTTTGCATTTTGTTCATGTCATGCATATCATATCATCTCATCATGTGCATTGCATTTGCATACGTGTTCGTCTCATGCATCCGAGCATTTTCCCCGTTGTCCGTTTTGCAATCCGGCGCTCCCACCTCCTCCGGTGCACCCCTCTTGTTTTCTTTCGTGAGCGGGTGTCTAATGTTCTCGGAATGGACCGAGGCTTGTCAAGTGGCCTTGGTATACCACCGGTAGACCACCGGTCAAGTTTCGTTCCATTTGGAGGTCGTTTGGTACTCCAACGGTTAACCGGGCAACCGCAAAGTCCATTTGTGTGTTGCAGCAAAAACCCCTCTCTAAACAGCCCAAAACCCACCAAACTCTCTTCCATGCTCTAGGTCGTTCGATCACGATCGTGTGGGCGAAAACCGCACCTCATTTGGACTCTCCTAGCTCCCTCTAGCTATATATATGCATCCCCTCCCGTATACAATCGCAGATGAAACCCTAACCACCTTCCTCTCCGCGGCCGGACGCGTCCAGCCGCCGCCGGACGAAAACCCGCCGCCGCCCGCAGCCAGTAGGGGCGCGCCACGTCACCCCCGGGCGCCCCACTTCGTCGCCCCGCGCCGCGGCCCGCCGCCGGCCCCCGCGGGCCCAGATCCACCCGCGCGCGCCTCCCTCCGCACCGGCGCTGCCGCCGTGCCCCGCCGCCGCCGCGTCGCCTCCTCCCGTATGCCGCCGCCCGCACCGCCGGCTCTCCGGCGAGGCCGGCCCCGAGCGCCGCCTCCCCGTCCCCCTCACCGGCGCCCCGCCATCCCCGGCCCGCCGCCCTCCAGCGCCGCCTCGCTGTCCCTTCATCGTCGCCGACGGGAACGAGCCCGAGCTCCCTCGAGATCCCGATCCAGTCAAACGAAGGTTGACTTTCCCGAGACCCCGAAATTTTGGCAAGTCCTGTGATTTTTACAATAAGTGCACCTGTTCATCATGGCATAACTCTGTGCACATAGCTCCGTTTCGCGCGTGTAATATATCGAATTGTTCGTCTCAATATGCTCTTCATTTTGTTCCATTGCATCATGTTCATTTGAGTCCATATTGATGTCTAAATCTCTGGTGCAAGAGTGCTACTTGCTGTTATCTACTGGTTCTTAGCAGAACTTGGAGATTTGTTATTTTTGTATCATTTAATCTGTGCATCTTATGGGCATGAGCTCTACATGTGTTTTGTTGTATGCCATTCCATCTTTCCAAGGGTTTATGCCGTGTATTTTTGTGATCTCTGTGGTGACTAGCACAAGCATGCAAACTAGGCTCCGTAATGTTTCTGATTTCAGAGAGTATTTTCTGTCTTTGTCTGCTGTTATTTTGTTGCCATGTAAACTTGATTCTACAGAGAGATCCATGCATATTTTGGAGATGTTCAGTAAGGATGTTTTGTAGATATTGTTGTAATGGATCCATTCCTGCCCTTGTTTGCAATTATAGAGTGCCATAGCATGACTCAATCTTGCTCTACTTTTGCTATAAAATATTTCTGGCAGATTGTTTACGTGTTATTCAATTTTGCCAAGCTTGTTGTAGTTGACCCATAGATGCTATGCTTTTGTTCTTGCCATGGATAGCTTCATAAACATGCCATCGTGCTGTAGGTATGCTTGTTTTGTCATGCATTGCTTTGTGGTGAGTGCATAAATCTCACCAAGATACCTTCATATTATTGTTTCTACCATGCTCTGTTTTCTGCCAAGTCTGGAACCTGTTAACGAAACTTGCTATGTTTACTTGGTTGCCATCATATCTTCTGGCCCCTTTTGGCTTATGGTCAGTTAGGGACTTATGTCATATGCTTGTATTAGAATACTGCCATGCCTTGTTTTGCTATGTTAAGTTCCTGTAGCATGTTGATTTCGTGCTCTGAACATTGCTACCTGATGCTATTTCAGGCATGTCCAGTAATTTCACCAAGTCTGTGAACCTGTTATCTTTTGCACTTTAGCCATGCTTGTTCGAGCTTGTTATGTTGTGATCTAGCCGTAGCTTAGTGTTCATCTTTTGTCAAACATCTCCTGTAGATTATTGTCATATGCTTTGTTGCTATGTTGGAGTGTTGTAGCATTGTTACTTGTTGCATTCTAAGTGCTATCATGCTGTTAATCGCAGATTCGTGTCATTCTTGTTTTGCTTGCCATTTGCAAACCGTGCATCCGTTTCAGGTGATCTTTATATCGATTTCGACCGAAATCATCTCATCTTTCCAGTGGCATGTTTGGTTTACGAAGTTACTGCCTTGTTCATCATTTTCCTCCCGGAGCCTGCATATGCATCGCATATCATATCTCGCATATCATACATGTTTTGCATCATGTTGCTTGTGCATTTCCCGTGATTGATTGTGGTTCTTTTGCTTGTGTTCTTGTCTTGGGTAGAGCCGGGAGACGAGTTCGTGAACGCGGAACCTGTTGAGTACGCTTACGAGGATCAAGCTTTCGACAACTCTGAGAACCTTGCAGGCAAGATGACCACCCCTCGAAATCACTTCTATCTTTGCTTTGCTAGTTGTTCGTTCTATTGCCATGCTGCGCTACCTACCACTTGCTATATCATGCCTCCCTTATTGCCATGTCAGCCTCTAACCATCCTTTCCTAGCAAACCGTTGTTTGGCTAAGTTACCGCTTTGCTCAGCCCTTCTTATAGCGTTGCTAGTTGCAGGTGAAGTTGAAGTTGGTTCCATGTTGGAACATGGATATGTTGTGATATCACAATATCTCTTATTTTAATTAATGCATCTATATATTTGGTAAAGGGTGGAAGGCTCGGCCTTATGCCTGGTGTTTTGTTCCACTCTTGCCGCCCTAGTTTCTGTCATACCGGTATTATGTTCCTTGAGTTTGCGTTCCTTACGCGGTTGGGTGATTTATGGGACCCCCTTGACAGTTCGCCTTGAATAAAACTCCTCCAGCAAGGTCCAACCTTGGTTTTACCATTTGCCACCTAAGCCTTTCCCCCGGGTTTTCGCGAGCCCGAGGGTCATCTTATTTTAACCCCCCGGGCCAGTGCTCCTTCGAGTGTTGGTCCGAACTGAGTAGACTGCGGGGCCCCCTCCTGGAAACTCGAGGTCTGGTTTTACTCGTAGGATGTCTCATCCGGTGTGCCCTGAGAACGAGATATGTGCAGCTCCTATCGGGATTTGTCGGCGCATCGGGCGGCTTTGCTGATCTTGTTTTACCATTGTCGAAATGTCTTGTAAACCGGGATTCCGAGACTGATCAGGTCTTTCCGGGAGAAGATTTATCCTTCGTTGACCGTGAGAGCTTATGATGGGCTAAGTTGGGACACCCCTGCAGGGTTTTATCTTTCGAAAGCCGTACCCGCGGTTATGAGGCAGATGGGAATTTGTTAATGTCCGGTTGTAGAGAACTTGTCACTTGACCCATTTAAAATACATCAACTGTGTGTGTAGCCGTGATGGTCTCTTCTCGGCGAAGTCCGGGAAGTGAACACGGTTTGAGTTATGAATGACGTAAGTAGGAGTTCAGGATCACTTCTTGGTCATTGCTAGATGACGACTGTTCCGTTGCTTCTCTTCTCGCTCTCTTTTGCGTATGTTAGCCACCATATATGCTTATTGCCTGCTGCAGCTCCACCTCATTACACCATCCTTTCCTATAAGCTTAAATAGTCTTGATCTCGCGGGTGTGAGATTGCTGAGTCCTCGTGACTCACAGATTCTACCAAAACAGTTGCAGGTGCCGACGATGCCAGTGCAGATGATGGGATCGATCTCAAGTGAGAGTTCGATGAGGAACGTGGTCGTTACTATGTGTCTTTTCCTGATGATCAGTAGTGGAGCCCATTTCGGACGATCGGGGATCTAGCATTTGGGGTTATCTTATTTTCATTTGGATCTTGACCGTAGACGGTCTATGTGTGTATTTTGGATGATGTATGGATTATATTTATGTATTGTGTGAAGTGGCGATTGTAAGCCAACTCTTTATCCCATTCTTGTTCATTACATGGGATTGTGTGAAGATGACCCTTCTTGCGACAAAACCACAATGCGGTTATGCCTCTAAGTCGTGCCTCGACACGTGGGAGATATAGCCGCATCGTGGGCCTTACAGAGCGGCCTCCTCCCAGGTACCCGCTGCCTCTGTACGCCCAAGCCGAGGGCTCCAGAGGGAGAGGCGACGAGCGCCGCCGCCCGCGCCATGGCCTTGGTCGCCGTGCCACGGTGACGCACGCCGTCGCCCTAGGAGTCCACGTCGCGGAGTCCTCGCGCGAACTCGTGATGTGGGCGGTAATGCCTCCACGCACTTGGATTCGCTTTCCGCAGTTCTTCTCCGCCGAGATGCCGCCGAGGGGCCCCTTGAGCTTTGGCTGCAGCACGCCGAGTGCGATGTCCCGGCGACTAGAGCGGAGGTTGAAGCCATCTCCCCAGGCAAGATCTTCATGACCCGCGGCTGGGGCGAGGTTGCTCGGATCTGCCGTGCGGAAGGCGCCCTCGCCATCCACTTTGAGTACGATGGCGCAAGGTCTTCGACGAGGAAGGCCGCCGCTTGGAGTGTTGCCCTGGAGGGAGTCGTCAGGACGGTGTAACGGCCAGCGCCGAGCTTGCCGCTGGCTTCGCAAGTGGCTCTTCCAGCAGCAGCGATGGCGCTTCGGAGTCCAGCGACTCTCCAGAGCCCTACGAGACCCCGGAGACGAGCGACGACAGCTACGTGCCCCCGAGCTCTCGCCGGGCCCGGAGCAAGGCCGCAGCGTCCGGCTGCCGCCGTCGCTGATCTGGATGGGGCTGGCGCCGGCCTCCCGTGGCCCGCTGTTGATGATGGCGTCGGCTGTGCTGGCGCGTGTAGATAGAGCTCCTAGAAACTCCCTTCTTTTGTTCCCTGCGAGGAATCGAGATGGACCCCGCGGGGGTGTGTAAAGGGTCTGTAATGCCTTTTATTGATATTATCCGTATTATGAAAATTTGCGAACGCATGTATCGGTCTCCCCTTTCCAACCCCACGGCAGCTTGGCGCTCTACGCCGACAGGTCCCGGTCCCCAGGCAGGCTGCAGCCGTCGCTGGTATGCTAGGTCGTGATGCCGTGGTCAAGGCCAGAAGGTGAGCGGCCCGAGGTCTAGTAAGAGCTCCTGAGGTGCGATGCTTAGGAGGTCCCCTTTAGCGCGCAAGCAGCCACCGAGAGGTAGGAAAGGGAGGTGACATCGTCGTAACAAGGCTGCGACAAGTAAGAGTCCTATGCCGCAGTGCTTTTATCGACCCGGGCGCGAAACTTATCTTGGCAGTCGAGAGTCGGTTCCTTGTGCCGCGCCAGACTCGTGCGTCGACGACTGTAGTGGAGCCAGGTTAGGCCCTTGCGAGCCTCCCCCTCTTCTCCACGCTCTCCTGTGTGCTCTACATCCTCAGGTCCCGGCCCTCGAGCGAGCTCAGCCGCCACTGGTATGCCAGGTCGTGATGCCGTGGTCAAGGCCAGGGGGTGAGGGCTGGAGTCAGTAAGAGCTCCTGAGTCGCGATGCTCAGGAGCCCCCCTTTTAACGCGCAAGCGAATCGCACGGGAGAAGAGGGAGCCCGTGGTACCGCCTGCCGTCATCCTCAGGAGGTCTCTGCAAGTTTACGCAAGGGGGGACACATATTGCCACTATGATTGCCAGTCTGCCACTGGTGCGTGGGTGAGGGCTCCCTCTGAGTGAAGCCCTCGCGGCGTGTACATCCCCGCCTTGGCACGTGGCTTGCATGGCAGGGCTAGACGAGGTGTGTCTAGGCACTCGTGAGCCAGCGCGGGACTCACGACGCCCTACCTCAAGGTGGGTTGTGCCTGGTCTTGCTTCTTGTTAGCTGCACCGGTCCTGTGAGATGGTTAGGCAATCCTGTGCCGAATGAATTCCTGAGGTTATCGCATGAGAAGGCCAAGCACCAACGACCCCAGGAGGTGACGTGAACGGGACCGACCCGCCATACAGAGCTCAGCCGTTGGATTTATCGACGCTGCAGGGATGGACCCGAGCACAGACGCCGTGCCTAGCCTTCTTATGCGAAGGATCCTGAAGAAAGTCGATCGGCACGCCGCTCCCGTGGAGGGTGACAATCAAGCAGGCGATAGCCATAGATAGATTATGCATGGAAAGCGAACTAGCTTAGGTAAATGCAAGAGCGATACATGCCACTGGGTCGGACCCAAGCGGCCTGGGGATGATGCAGCCCAAGGGGCACCCCCAGCAGAGTAAGCTAAAGACGTTAAAGGATACATGCCACAGGGACAGGCCCACGCGGCCTGGGAATGATGCAACCCGGGGGGCGCTCCCAGCTAAATAAACTTGGAAAATGTCACTGGCTTCGTTGTCGAAGGGAAATTGGGGTAGCTGAAGATGCGTGGCGAAGGGGTTGCTCCTCATGAGCCACCGGGGCCCTGAGCCTCGGGAGGCTCTGGGGGTCCAGGCGGTTCCTCAAGGACCGTCTCCATCTCCGCCAGGACTGCTTGTTGCCTGGCCTCCTGAGCCACCAGGATGCTCCGTAGGTTGCGCTGGAAGGCGGCTGCCATGCTCGGCATGCCGAATGGCATGCGAACATAGATGTGAGGTGGGCCCTCGCAACGTCCCACGCGCGAAGGCCGGAAGAGCTCCTGAGACACGGCCCTGTTGAGCCCGGGGATGTCGACGCAGACGCGCAGCCCGCCATCCTCGCCTAGATGGGGAGCTGCGCCAGGTGGGCGGCGGTCGCCGTGCATGGCTCTTGCATCCTGCAGCTCCTGAGTAGTCTTGGCGATGAACTCCTGAGCGCCGGGCACTCCTCGCCCGGTGTCCTTCTGAGGGAAACGTGCCACAAAGCATGCCTCCACGTGGTGCCCGAGCGCCGCCCTCGTGATGTTGGCTAGGTCCGAGGCCCTCCAGAAGAGAGCCCCCGAGCCCTGCCCTAGGAGGGCGCCGGACGCGCCATCCTATGCAAGGGAGGGAGGCGCCCCAGGCACGAGCGCCGATCCTGATGTGGCACCGCTAGAGTTGCCGCTCCCCTGAGGCCCTACGCGGAGTAGTTGCTTCTTCTTCTTGGGGATGGCCTCAGGAGGGCACTATGCGCCATTGTTGCCGGGGTCTTCGATTGCTGCGGCTTGGAAGGCGCGCTCGAGGGAGCACACCGCATCTGTTTCTTCGCAGGGGACTATGATGATCCCACCGCTTCCTGTCATCTTGAGGACGTTGTAGCCATGGTGGGTCACTGCCATGAACTTGGCTAGGGCCGGATACCCGAGGATGGCATTGTACGGAAGACAGATGTGAGCAACATCAATGTCGATGAGCTCGGTGCGGTAGTTGTCGCGCTGTCCGAAGGTGACAGGGAGGCGGACCTGCCCTATCGGGGTGGTCGAGCCATCGGTTACTCCTGAGAAGGGCTTGGTGGGCTGAAGCTAACGTATGGCACTTGGAGGCTGTCGAACGTCTCAATGAACAGGACGTTGAGCCATGCGCCGCCGTTGATGAGGGTCTTGGTGACTTGTACGTTGCTGATGACGGGTGAGCAGAGCATCGGGAGGGCGCCAGCGGTGGCCGCGCACTTGAGCTGGTCCGTCGAGCTAAAGGTGATGGCGCACTTGAACCACCTGATCGGGCGCGTGGCCTCAAGTCTGGGAAGGGCTGCGTTCACCTCGCGAGCAAACTGCTTGAAGATATGCTGAGAGGCTGGGGACTGAGCTCCGCCCAAGATGCAGGCGATAGCACGCGATTCCTGGAAGCCCCCAGCCCCCTCGCCCTGATGGTGGTCGTCGTTCGTTCTTGGCGGTGGCGGCAGTGGAGGAAGACCAGCATTGCCCTGAGGGCGGTCCTCACGAGGCTGATCCCTCCACGCGCCTTCACAAGGCCGGTCCTGCCAGCGGTCCTCGCGAGGCCGGTCGCGCCACTCCTGGCGGGGCCACGATCATCCCAGCTTCCTCCGCCTCGTCCTCCTCCTCGGCCGTAGCCCCGGTCGTTGCGCTCGGGGCGTCGACCGAAGCGTCCATCTCGAATGGCCCTGAGCTCTTGACAGTCGTTGGTGTTGTGGCTGTGTACGTTGTGGAAGGCGCAGAACGGTCGGCTGCTCTTGGACCACTCGGGATGGTCCCGGCCGCACTTCGTATCCGCCTCCACCGCGAGCACGGCTACTCCCTTGCGCTTCACGTCCTTGGCCTTGGCTTTTTTTCTCCTCCGGGTTGGCAGCCGGGAGCTCGAGGAGGGAAAGGCGCCCCTCCTTAGCTCTTGCGCACTTGGTCGCCATGTTGAACAGCTCCAAAGCCGTGCATAGCTCCTCGTGGATGGCGAGCTCCTCCTTCATCTTGACGTCGCGGACACCATCAGAAAACGCTGAAATGATGGCCTCGTCCGTCACCTTGGGGATCTTGAGGCGAACGTTGTTGAAGCGCTGGATGTACTTCTACAGGGTCTCTCCTGGCTGCTGCTTGATGCGGCGTAGGTCACCCGTGGCCGGAGGGCAGTCGCGAGTGCCCTGGAAGTTGGCGACGAAGTGGTCGCGCATCTCGTCCCAGGAGGAGATCGAGCCACGAGCGATCCCCATCCTTGAGAGCCATGGGGAACCAGTTTGCCATGACTTTTTCGTCGCCGTTGGCCGCCTCGATGCTCAGCTCGTAGAGCTGAAAGAACTCTGCGGGGTCGGGGGTGCCGTCATAGCGAGGAGGCAGGTCTGGCTTGAACTTTCCTGGCCAGGCGACGCCACGCAGCTCAGGAGTGAAGGCGCGGCAGCCTGCCATGGCCACCGGGACCCTTTGCTGGTGCGGAGCCTGCCCTTGATGCCCACGCACCGCCAATACAGGGGGCACACGATCTTGTCGCGGTGGCGTTGGGAGCACGGGAGCATTCTCTTGCAGCCGGGGAACTTCTTGGCAGCTTCCTTCTGCTCGCGCGGGCGCCCGACACGGTGGGTCGCACTTGGGTGCCGCGTGCCTTGGCGCCAGAGTGTCGTCTTGGTGTAGAGGTGGTCGAGGCGCTCCGTGAGCTACGTCGCCCGTAGCTGGCGGAGGGCGAGGCAGCGAGCGGGATGGCGCGGGGGAGCCCCCTGCGGCGCTGACGAGCTCGGCGATGTGGTCCAGTCAGTCCTCGTAGAGGTTGTCGACTGGGCGGTAGCGCAGGAGCTCGCGTGCCATGAGCAGCGCGGCCTGCGCGTCCGTGGGAGCGCGACGAGTGTGAGACGACGAGCCGGCGGGGGTTAGCGACGGAGTGGCGGTGCGGCCATCCCGCCGCACAAATGGGTGCAGCGACAAAGCTTGCTGCTCATTTCCCGCCGGGCCGGTGGCGGCGGGCGACGGGGAACGACAGGGAGGCCCGCCGACAGGAGCGGTCTGAGCGACGCGGGCGGCAAGGGCGGCCCGGCGCTCAGCGCGGGCTCGACGAGCGTCCGCCATGGATGCGACAAAGCGATGGGACACGGATCGGCGGAAGGAAAGCTTCGGCGCACGCCTACCTGGCGCGCCAAATGTTGGATTTCGGGTTCTGGCAAACCCTTGAGGTTCAAACACTGGGGTGCGCACGAATATCTCTCTCTCCCTAGATCACTCTCGCAACGATCGCAAGGCCTAGCTCGTCGAACCCAAAGAATGAGAGACACAAGAGTTTATACTGGTTCGGGCCACCGATGCGGTATAATACCCTACTCCAGTGTGGTGTGGTAGATTGCCTCCTGGGCTAAGGATGAACAATTACAAGGGAAGAACAGCCTCCTGAGGAGAGGTGCTCTTGTGCTTGGTGAACTTGTGTGTGGCTATGGATGAATGGCTCCGATCCAAGATCAGATCCTCTCCTATGGTGGTGGCTAGTTCTATTTATAGAGGCCCTGGTCCTCTCCCCAAATATTGAGTGGGAAGGGATCGAACAACGGCCAAATTCGAAGGGAGACAACTAGTACAAGTTATCCTAACTAAAGGCGGTCTTCGCCTGCCAAAGGCTCTGGTGGTGACGCCGTCTTGGGCTCCACGGTGACCTCCGTCCTGCCGTCCTGCTGGTCTTGGTCTTGTAGCACCGATATGGAAACCTTTGCCTGATGCCTCAGGACTCCTCGCCTGCGCTTGCCTCTTTAGCACCAAAGAGGAAACGAGGACACTGCGCGCGCTGGCGCCCGCCTGGCTCCAGTCGTCATGGCTTGCATCACAGGAACCTCGCGAGGTGCTCCTTGCCTTGATGTCTCTGCCCCTCGTGAGCCGGCCTGGTGAGGCCGCCCCCGAGGAGGTCTTGTGTCGTCCGCCTCGCGAGGCTTGGCCCCTCGCGAGGGTCTTGAGTGTTTGCTGGTGAAGATGGGCCGTACAGGGCCGCTGGTGGAGCCATGCCGTGGGCCGCAGGCAGGCAAGTCTGGGGACCCCCGTTCCCAGGACTCCGACAACCTCTTGGGAGGAGCTGCGTAGCCTGCCGCGTTCGGCGCCCGTGCAAGAAGAAAGAAGCTGCCAAGAAGTCCCTCGGCCACGAGAAATCGCCCCCGTGCTCCCAGCGCCACCACGACAAGACCGCGTGCCGCCTGCGGTGGCGGTGCGCGGACCCCATCAAGGATAAGTTCCCCACCAGCGCAAAGTCCCGGTGACCACGGCAGGCTGCCGCGCCTTCACCCCTGAGCTGCGTAGTGTCGCCTGGCCGGGCAAGTTCAAGCCGGATCTACCTCCTCGCTATGATGGCACCCCGACCCCGTGGAGTTCCTGCATCTCTACGAGATAAGCATCGAGGCGGCCAACGGCGACGAGAAAGTCATGGCGAACTGGTTCCCCATGTCTCTCAAGGATGGTGCCCGGTCCTGGCTCCTGAACCTGCCTCCAGGCTCGATCTCCTCCTGGAACGAGATGCGTGACCGTTTCGTTGCCAACTTCCAGGGCACTCGCGACTGCCCACCGGCTGCGGGTGACCTACGTCGCGTCAAGCAACAACCAGGAGAGACCCTCCAGAAGTACATCCAGCGCTTCAACAACATTCGCCTCAAGATCCCCAAGGTGAAAGATGAGGCGATCATCTCCGCGTTCTCTGATGACGTCCGCGACGTCAAGATGAAGGAGGAACTCGCCATCCATGAGGAGTTGTGCACGTCCCTGGAGCTGTTCAACCTGGCGACCAAGTGCGCAAGAGCTGAGGAGAGGCGCATCACCCTCCTCGAGCTCCCGGCTGCGGACCCAGAGGAGAAGAAAGCCAAGGCCAAGGACGTGAAGCGCAAGGGAGCAGCCGTGCTCGCGGCGGAGCCAGACACCAAGCGCGGCAGAGACCAGCCCGAGTCATCCAAGAGCAGCCGACCGTTCTTCGCCTTCCATAACCTGCATAGCCACAACACCAGCGACTGTCAAGAGCTCAGAGCCATTCGAGAAGGAAGCTTCGATCGACTCCCCGAGCACAACGACCGGAGCTACGACCGAGGAGGAGGACGTGGTGGCGGACGCTGGGATGACCGTGGCCCGCGCCAGGAGTGGCGCGACCGGCCTCGTGAGGACCGCTGGCAGGATCAGCCTCGCGAGGGCGCCTGGAGGGATCAGCCTCGTGAGGATCATCCTCAGGGCAACGCCGGTCTTCCTCCACTACCTCCACCACCAAGAAGGAATGACGTCCACCATCAAGACAAGGGGGCTGGGGGCTTCTAGGAGCCGCGTGCTATCGCCTGCATCTTCGGCGGAGCTCAAGCCCCAGCCTCGCAGCGTATCTTCAAACAGTTTGCTCGTGAAGTGAATGTGGTCCTCCCCAAGCTCAAGGCCACGCGCCCGCTCAGATGGTCCAAGTGTGCCATCACGTTCAGCTCGGCAGATCAGCTCAAGTGCGCGGCTACCGCTGGCGCCCTCCTGATGCTTTGTTCACCAGTCATCAGCAACATGCAAGTCACCAAGACCCTCATCGATGGCGGCGCGTAGCTCAACGTCCTATCCGTCGACACGTTCGATAACCTCCAAGTGCCGTATGACCAGCTTCAGCCCACCAATCCTTTCTCAGGAGTGACCGACGGCTCCACTACCCCGATCGGGCAGGTCCGCCTTCCCGTCACCTTCGTAGAACGAAACAACTAACGCACCGAGCTCATCGACTTCGACGTCGCACACATCCGTCTGCCGTACAATGCCATCCTCGGTTATCCAGCCCTGGCCAAGTTCATGGCGGTGACGCACCACCGCTACAATGTCCTCAAGATGCCAGGAAGCGGCGGAATCATCACAGACCCGTGCGAAGAAAGAGACGCGGTGTGCTCCCTCGAGCGTGCCTTCCAAGCTGCAGCAATCAACGACCCCGACAGCAAGGGCGAGTGCCCTCCTGAGGCCACCCCCAAGAAGAACAAGCAGCTACGCCGTGCAGGACCTCAGGAGGGTGGCGTCGTGAGTGGTACCTCGTCAGGATCAGCGCCTGCACCTGGGGCGCCTCCCTCCATCGCATAGGAAAACGCGCCTGGCGCCCTTCTCGGGCAGGGCTCGGGGGCTCTCTTCTGGAGGGCCTCAGACCTTTCCAACATCACGAGGGAGGCGCTCAGGCACGACTTGGAGGCGTGCTTCACGGCACGTTTCCCTGAGGAGAACACAGGGCGAGGAGCGCCCACCGCTCAGGAGTTCGTCACCAAGACCACTTAGGAACTGCAAGACGCAAGGGCCATGCGCAGCGACCGCCGCTCACCAGGCAGTTCCCCATCCAGGCGAGGATGTTGGGCTGCGTATCTGCATCGACGTCCCAGGGCTCAACAGGGCCGCGTCTCAGGAGCCCTTCTGGCCTTCGCGCGTGGGACGCTGCGAGGGCCCAGCGCACAGCTATGTTCGCATGAATTTTGGCCTGCCGAGCGTGGCGTCCGCCTATCAGCGCAACTTGCTGCGCGTCCTGGCGACTTAGGAGGCCAGGCACCATGCCGTCCTGACGGAGATGGAGACAGTCCTCAAGGAACCGCCTGGACCCCCAGAGCCTCGCCCCCTGTGGCTCGTGAGGAGCGAACCCTTCGCCGCATACCTTCAGCCGCCCAAACATCCCTTCATCAACAGAACCAGGTGACATTTTCCAAGTTTATTTAGCTGGGAGTGCCCTCTGGGCTGCATCATTCCCAGGCCATGTGGGTCCGTCCCTGTGGCATGTATCCCTTTTCATGTCTTTAGCTTACCTTGCTGGGGGCACCACTTGGGCTGCATCATCCCCAAGCCGCTCGAGCCTAGCCCAGTGGCATGTATCTTCCCTGCTTTTACCTAAGCTAGTCTGCTTTCCATGCTTAATCTACCTATGACTATCACTTGCTCAATTGTCGCCTCCCTGCAGGAACCGCGCGCCGACCGTCTTTTCTTCAGGACCCTTTGCGTGAGAAGGTTAGGCACGGCGTCTGTGCTCGGGCCCGTCCCTGCAGCATCGATAAATCCAACGGCTGAGCTCTGTCTGGCGGGCCGGCCCCGTTCACGTCACCTCCTGGGGCGGTTGGTGCTTGGCTTTCTCACGCAATAACCTTAGGAGATTTGCTCGGCGCAGGCTGACTAACCACCTCGCAGGATCACTACAGCAAACAAGAATCAAGACCAGGCGCAACCCGCCTTGAGGTAGGGCCTCGTGAGTCCCGCGCTGGCTCACGAGTGCCCAGATACACCTCGTCTAGCCCTGCCGTGCAAGCCACGTGTCAGGGCGGGGCTATACACGCCCCGGGGGCTCTCCGCAGTAGGGAGTACCCCACCCACGTACCAGTGGAAGCAACATGCTCCGCACTGTCTGTCGACACTGCCGAGGAGCGGCTATGCCCGTGCACAAGCGGAAGCACTATGCTCCGCGCTGGTGATAAACAACTGAGGGCGGCCCCACGGCCGCACCAACCTCAGGGAGCCCCAAAGCTCAGTGTCTGTCCTCACCGCAACACCCTCCCCTCGGGAGAGTCGCGTGAGGGGGCTGGGCATGGGGGCTGTGCTCGGGTCACGCCCAAGCGTACGCTACCCTAGCCAGGTCCCTCGGACCTGGTCGTCGCGCGCCCCCTCCCGAGCCGAGCCTCGGCGAGGGCAAAGGTATGGAGGTTGTTTGCGCGTCAAGGGGGACTCCTGAGCATCGCGACTCAGGAGCCTAGCTGGTCACGTAGCCCCTCACTCCTTGGTCTCGTCCTGGTCTCCAGACGACCCAACGGCGGCTGAGGTATGCGCGTGGCCGGGCCCTGCCGATGTAGAACACTAAACCTATCCTCGCGTCTTCTTCCTATAAGCTGTTTGCACGTCAAGGGGGACTCCTGAGCATCACGACTCAGGAGCCTAACTGGTCACATAGCCCCTCACTCCTTGGCCTCATCCTGGTCTCCGGATGACCCAATGGCGGCTGAGGTATGCGCGGGGCCGGGCTCTGCCGATGCAGAACATAAAGCAAATAGGAAGAAAATCGCAAAATCTCAAAGCAAATATTACAAACCATATTGTTCTCCCAAATACCGAGCACAAGTTTAAACGCCTCCACGAGGAACGATGCATGTTGCAGGAATGAAACAGGAAAGCAGACGCAGGTCACCCCTGGACACCGCCGTTGCCCAGAAGAGGCGCTCCTTCCTTGGTGGCATCGCCCCCACCCGCACCGCCGGTCGAAGGCGCGAAGCCGCGAAACTTCTTCAGCAGGGCCTCCACCTGACCCTTCACGGCCGCGGTGGCAGCCGCATAACGCTTGTCATCCACAGGCTCCAGCAGCTCGTCAAGGCGGGTGGAGGGGGCGCGAAGATGAAGGTGGCTTAAGACCAGCGTCAGCGCGGCTGGGGAAAGAACGCGGGCTTCTCCCTCTGCCATGCGACCGGAACCGGCCACGAACTCCTCGAGCGCGTCAACCAAGTAGGGAAGCAGCTTGCGGGGCCGTCCTCGTCGGTGGTCAGTGGCCTCTCCAAGCCCTTCTCGTAGAGCGCCTTCAGCGCCACGCGAGACCTCTTCTCGAGAAGCGTGAAGGCCTCGCGGTCTTAGGCCAGGACCTTCGCCTTGGCATCAAGATCGACCTCCTTCGCCTTCACCTTCCGCTCCAGCTCCTCCAGCCAGCCGCACTCCGTGGCCTGCGCCTTCGCCAACTCTCCCAGCTCGGCGTCGCCATCCCTGACGGCATCCTCCCGGGACCTCATCTCCTCCTCCTTCGCCTGGCGGCCACGAGCTTCTTCTGCATGCTGATCGCGCAGACTCTTCAGCTTGTCCTCCAGCGCTCGGCAGCGGCTGCGGGCGGCCTCGGCGTCCTTCAGCGCCGCCTCGCGATCGGCCGCAGCTTGGGCGGCGGCCCGCTTCTCCTTCTCGGAGGTCGTCGTGGCCTGGCTCAGCGCCGCTCGAACCTCCGAGTCAGAGTGAAGCCAGCTAGAGGCCAGTTCAAGTGCGCGCCCAGGAGATCTTCCAGCAGCTGGGCCATCTCCGAAAGGGCACGCTCCAAGATAGCAGAGGAGGCAGAAGAACCTGGGAGTAGTGGCGCAGCGGGAGGAGGAGGCGACGTCGTCACCAGGGCCTGGGAAACCAAGGGCTCCTGAGCCTTTGGGACCTCAGCAGCCGAGCTGGACATCGGCACTTCCGGAGCCAGCGGGGCCTCGGGGGCTGACTCCTCCTGACGACGCCCCTCCTGGTCTCGCGAGGGCGACTGGGCCGGGGAGGTGTGAGTGCTGTCGCTTCCTTTCTTCGCGGAGGGGGGCGCGGCCGCTGCATCCTCCTTACTCTTCTTCGCCGCAGGCGGCGGCCTGGTCAACCAAGGATGAACATCAGGAAATAATAGTACAAGCAAGAACAAGACGAAGCTTGAGCACTTACTGGTCCACTGCAGTGTAGTCCACCCTCCGCTTGGTGAGCTTAAAGCCCGAAAGCTTCAGAGCCTGAGGAGTGGGCGCACGGACTCCGGGAGCAGAAGACGGCGCAGCAGAAGGGCCGAAGGCAGCTCCGGGCGGCGTCAAGGCGGGGGCAACATCTCGAGAGACCAGCGATGACCTGCCCCTTGTCGGGATAACGGGCAGCTCCCCCTTCTCTTGGCGGGCGCCGGCCTCGTTGTCATCCAGCAGGGTGCGGACGATGTCGGCTTTGCTCAAGGGGGAGGTCTCCCCCATCCCTGCGGGGGTCACCTCTGGGTCGTGCTCCTCGTCCTCCCCTTCTTCCTCCCCGCGGGACTCATCAGAAGACAGCACCACCGGCGGCAGCGCCGCAGAGGCTCCGGTGGGCGCCGGCGGCACCAGCACACGCCCATCGAAAGTAGGCCTGGCGGCCACGACCTACTTCCAGTCCTTGCGGCGGAACAGGGGAACGAAGGCGCTCGGCGGGTATTCCTGGTCGTCTCCGACCAAGAGGCGCAGAACTACAGCTAGTTCATCGTCAGGCAAGGCTTCCGGGCTCAGGCGAACCTTGTCCTCTTCATCCCCAAGCCTCCACAAGGGGCGCACCCGTGCCTTGAGCGGAGCAACGCGCAACATCAAGAGTTCCCTCGGGAGCATGGCCCCTGTCACCTTTGTCATCTTCGCGTTGCCCGGCTTCAGGTCGACCTTCATCTGCTCCAACACCAACGCCGCCCGCTCGTCAGTAAGCTTCACACATGACCACCCCTTGTCGGACTGGGGCATCTCTGTTGGCAGCGCCAAATGCGGGTGGACGCACTTGGCGTCCATCATGACCCACTTGGCCCTGAAGTCGTCGGCCTTCTTCCTGGTCTTCGAGATCGAGTTGGCCTTGCCGGCCGTGATGAAATTGGCGCACCCGGAGATGTGACCCTCGTTGACACGGAGGAAGAAGAGGTGGCGCAGCAGAGCCACGGACGGCATCACACCTAGATAAGCCTCGCAGTAGAAGGCGAGGATCGACAGCAAAAGGATAGAGTTGGGATGAAGATGCAGCGTGTGCAGCCCGTAGTGGCCGAGGACCTTAGAGAAGAAGTCAGAAAAGGGGGGAACCAGCCCCGCCGCGATGCTGCTCATGAAGAAGGGGAAGAAGGTGTTTCTCTCCGGCTCCGGCACGGCGGGGCCAACCCGGAGCTCAGTCTTCCCCCTCTCGTTGCTTTCCCCCGCCGTCAGAAGGCGCGTGGCGGCGAGGCTCTTCTTCGTGACACTGGGCACGTCGAGGAGCGGCTCGTACCAAGCCGGCGGCGAGGCAAGCTTGACCTTTCGGGGCGCCATTGGTCGCTAAGGGGGGAGGATTGGAGCAGATCTGGAGGTTTCGGCAGCAAGGAGCGAGAAAGGGGATCTGGAGCAAGGCGAAGGGAAGCAGTGAAGACAAGCTCTGTCCATGCCAGCCTCTTGTCAAGTCGAGCAGTTGCCGAGGCAGCGTGGGGAAGCAGAGACGCCCACGTCCAATCAACCGCCACGTGTCGACCTAGGCCGCAGGCTATTGGGGCCCGCGGCGCTCCGCACTTGACCTTTGGCTTCACCTCGAAGCCAAGCCCAAGTGCGCCTTGGGCCTGGGGGCTACTGTCGGCGTTGTGGGAACGGGGGTCTCCAGACTTGCCTGCCTGCGGCCCACGGCGTGGCTCCGCGAGCGGGCCCTACAGCCCATCTTCACCAGCAAGTACTCAAGACCCTCGCGAGGGGCCAAGCCTCGTGAGGCGGATGACACAAGACCTCCTCGGGAGCATCCTCACCAGGTTGGCTCGCGAGGGGCAGAGAGATCAAGGCAAGGCAAACCTCGCGAGGTTCTCATGACCTGAGCCATGACGATCAAGATCAGGCGGGCGCCAGGCGGGCACCAGCGCGCGCAATGTCCTTGTTTCCTCTTTGGTGCTAAGGAAGCAAGCGCAGGCACGGAGTACCGAGGCGTCAAGCAAAAGTTTCCATATCAGTGCAACGAGACCAAGACTAACAGGACGGCAAGCTGGAGGTCACGATGGAGCCCAAGGCGGCGTCCCCACCAGACCCTCAGGCGAAGACTGCTTTTGCCAGGATAAGATGTACTAGCTGTCCTCTTTCAAATTGGCCGTTGTTGGCTCCCTTCCCGCTCAATATTTGGGGAGAGGACCAGGGCCTCTATAAATAGGATTAGCCACCACAGTAGGAGGAAACTAGTCTCGAACTCATTCGGAGACATCTGATCTTTAGCCAATCCTTAGCCACACACCGAGCACAAGAACACCTCAACCTTAGGAGGCTGTTCCTCCCCTTGTAACTGTTCGTCCACAGCCCAAGAGGCAATCCACCACCACCACACTAGAGAAGGGTATTACACCACAATGGTGGGCCGAACTAGTATAAATCTTGTGTCCCTTGTGTTGTGAGTTCACCGAGTAGCCCTTGAGATATTAGCGAAGCTAGGACGTGGATCGGTAGGGGTAGATCTTCGTGCGCACCCCAGTGTTCGAACCTTGAGGGTTTTGCCGGAACCCGTGATCCGCCAGAGGCCACAGAAGATCACGACAGGCTGAATAGCCAGGCACGCGGCATGCCAATGAGGGCCATGGGGAACCAGTTGGCCATGACCTTGTCGTTGCCTCCAACCTTCAGAACGGCGTCCTCGTACGCCAGCAGGAAGGGCGATGGGTCTGCCGCGCTGTCGTAGCGGTGTGGCATCTCCGGCCTGAACTTGTGCGGCCACCGCACCCGCCGCAAGGTGGGGGTGAGGACCCTGAGCCCCATGGTGTCGCCGCGGGCGTCCGTCGGTCCAGCTGGAGGGGCGGTGCTGGCCATGGGAGTTGAGCGGAGAGGTGGTGCCGCGGAGGAGCGAAGCTTCGGCGCACCCCTAGCTGGCGCGCCAAATGTCGGATTACGGGTTCCGGCAAAACCCTTGAGGTTCGAACTCTGGGGTGCGCACGAAGATCTCTCTCCCCTAGCTCACGCTCTCACCACGATCTCAAAGCTTAGCTCGCCGAACCCGAATAATAAGGGACACAAGAGTTTATACTGGTTCGGGCCACCGATGTGGTGTAATAACCTACTCCAGTGTGGTGTGGTGGATTGCCTTCTAGGCTGGATGAACAAGTACAAGGGAAGAACTGCCCCCTGAGGAGAGGCATTCTTGAGCTCGATGAGCTTGTGTGTGTGTGGATGGAATGGGTCTGATCCAAGATCAGTTGAGGCCGAATCAGTTGCCTTCTACAGTGGTGGCTAGTCCTATTTATAGGGGCCCGGGTCCTCTTCCCAAATATTTGGCGGGAAGGGATCCCACAACGGCCAATTTGAAGGAGGACAACTAGTACAAGCTATCCTGACAAAAGGTGGTCTTCGCCAGCCAAAGGCTATGGTGGTGACGCCGTCGCGGGCTCCGCGATGACCTCTGTCCTGCCGTCCTGCTGGTATTGGTCTCGTTGCACCGATATGAAAACCTTTGCCTGATGCCTCGGGACTCCTCGCCTGCGCCTACTCCTTTAGCACCAAAGAGGAAACACGTACTCTGCACCCGCTGGCGCCTGCCTGGCGCCTGCCTGGCCTTGGTCGTCATGGCTCATGTCACGGGAACCTCATCAGGCATCCCTCACCTTGATCTCTCCGCCCCTCGCGAGCCAGCCTAGTGAGGCTGCCCCTGAGGAGGTCTTGTGTCGCCCGCCTCGCGAGGCTTGGCCCCTCGCGAGGGTC
Organism: Triticum aestivum; assembly: GCF_018294505.1. NCBI lineage: Eukaryota > Viridiplantae > Streptophyta > Magnoliopsida > Poales > Poaceae > Triticum > Triticum aestivum. Next base: position 147,076,090 of record NC_057796.1, read on the forward strand.
TTGAGTGTCTGCTGGTGAAGATGGGACGTACCAGGCTGCTAGTGGAACCACACCGTGGGCCGCAGGCAGGCAAGTCTGGGGACCCCCGTTCCCAGAACGCCAACAGGGGCGAGGGAGGAGGGGGTGGGTGGCTGGGTGCTAGCGTCCGTACGATATGCGCGGCCACCACGACACGACCCTGGTCTGCCTGGTGTGCCTACATTTGTGAATGTTGTCGGCGTTCTGGGAACGGGGGTCCCCAGACTTGCCTGCCTGCGGCCCACGGCATGGCTAAGCCAGCAGGCCGTATAGCCCATCTTCATCAACAAGGCATCCAAGACCCTTGCGAGGGGCCAAACCTCGCGAGGCGGACGATGCAAGACCTCCTCAGGAGTGGCCTAGTCAGGCAGGGTCACGAGGAGCGGAGATATCAAGGCGGGGTAAACCTCACGAGGCTCTCGTGACGTGAGCCATGACGATCGGCACCATGCGGGTGCCAGGCGAGCGCCAGCGCGCGCAGCGTCCTTGTTTCCTCTTCGGTGCTAAGGAAGCAGGCGCAAGCGAAGAGTACCGAGGCATCAGGCAAAGGTTGCGATATCGGTGCAACGAGACCAAGACCAGGAGGACGGCAAGACGGAGGTCATCGTGGAGCCCAAGACGGCGTCACCACCAGAGCCTTTTGCACGCGAAGACCACTTTTGTCAGGATAGCTTGTACTAGCTGTCCCCCTTCAAATTTGCCCGCCATTGTTGGCTCCCTTCCCGCTCAATATTTGGGGAGAGGACCAGGGGCTATATAAGTAGAGCTAGCCACCATAGTAGGGGGATCGGGCAGTTCATCCAGCTCTCACCCGCTAAGTCAGCAAGCACAAGAACACCTCAACCTCAGGAGGCTGTTCTTCCCTCTGTACTGTTCATCATCAGCCCAAGAGGCAATCCACCACCACCACACTAGAGTAGGGTATTACACCACAACGGTGGCCTGAACCAGTATAAACCTCGTGTCTTTCTCTGTTGCGGGTTCGTCGAGTTCGCCCATGAGATCTTAGCGAGCTAGGGCGCAGATCGGTAGGAGGGAAAGACTTCACGTGCACCCCAGTGTTCGAACCTTAAGGGTTTGCTGGAACCCCACATCCGACATTTGGCGCGCCAGGTAGGGGTGTGCCGTAGCTTCCCTCCCATCGATCAGTCGATCTGTCGCTCCGTCTTCTCCATGGCGGACGCTCGCCGTGCTCGAGCTGAGCGTCGGGCTGCCCTCACCGCCCGCGTTGCTCAGACGGCTCCCGTCGGCAGGCCACCTCGTCGTTCTCCGTCTCCCGCCGCCAACGCTGCCACTGGCCCGGCGGGGAACGAGCAGCAGGCGTCCTTGCTGCATCCTTCGGTACGGCAGGACGGCCGCACCTCCACTCCATCGCTGACCCCAGCCGGTTCTTTGTCTCACGCACGCCGCGCTCTCATGGAGGCGCGGGCCGCACTCCTCACCGCAAACGAACTCCTGCGCTACCGCCCGGTTGACGACCTCTACGAGGAGTGGCTCGATCGCGTCGCCGTGCTCGTCCACGCCGCAGAGGGATCTCCGGCGCCGTCCCTCTCTCTACCTCACCCTCAGCCAGCCACGGGCGACGAGGCTCATGGTGCGCCTCCACCACCTCTGCCCCAAGACGGTCCCTTGGCACCAAGGCGCGCGGCCCCGTGGCATGATCCGTCATGCCCGGTGCTCGCGCGCGAAGAAAGAAGCTGCCAAGAAATCCCTCGGCCGCGAGAAGCTGCACCCGCGCTTCCCGCGCCGCCTCGTCAAGACCGCGCACCGCCTGCAGCGGCGCCGCGCGGACCTCATCAAGACCAAGCTCCACCTCCGAAGCGGGCCCCAGCAACCACGGCTGGCTGCCGCGCCTTCACCCCCGAGCTGCGTACCGTTGCCTAGCCAGGCAAGTTCAAGCCGGATCTGCCTCCTCGCTACGACGGCAGCGCCGACCCCGCGGAGTTCCTGCAGCTCTATGAGCTGAGCATCGAAGCGGCCAACGGCGATGAGAAAGTCATGGCAAACTGGTTTCCCATGGCTCTCAAGGATGGGGCCCGCTCCTGGCTCCTGAACCTGCAGCACGGCTCGATCTCCTCCTGGGACGAGATGCGCGACCACTTCGTCGCCAACTTCCAGGGCACTCGCGACCGCCCGCCGGCCACGGGAGACATGCGCCGCATCAAGCAACAACCAGGAGAGACCCTCCAGAAGTACATCCAGCGCTTCAACAACACCCGCCTCAAGATCCCCAAGGTCACGGATGAGGCCATCATCTCCGCGTTCTCCGACGGCGTCCGTGACGTCAAGATGAAGGAAGAGCTTGCTACCCACGAGGAGCTCTGCACATCTCAGGAGCTGTTCAACTTGGCGACCAAGTGCGCAAGAGCCAAGGAGGGGCGCCTCTCTCTCCTCGAGCTGCCAGCCGCGGGCACAGAGGAGAAGAAAGCCAAGGGCAAGGACGTGAAGCGCAAGGAAGCAGCAGTGCTCGCAGCGGAGCCCGACACCAAGCGGGGCAGAGATCTGCCCGAGTCATCCAAGAACAGCCGACCGTTCTGCGCCTTCCACAACCTGAACACCCACAACACCAGCGACTGTCAAGAGCTCAGAGCCATACGAGAAGGACGCTTCGGTCAATGCCCTGAGCGCAGCGACTGGGGCTACGGCCGTGGAGGAGGACGTGGAGGCGGACGCTGGGGCGACCATGGCCCGCGACAGGAATGGCACGACAGGCCTCGTGAGGACCGCTGGCAGGACCATCCTCGCGAGGAGGCCTGGAGGGACCAGCCTCGTGAGGATCGCCCCCAAAGCAATGCCGGTCTTCCCCCACTGCCGCCACCAAGAAGGAACGACGACCACCATCAGGATGAGAGGGCTGGGGGCTTCCAGGAGCCGCGTGCAATCACCTGCATCTTGGGCGGCGCCCAGGCCCCAGCCTCTCAGCGCATCTTCAAACAGTTCGCTCGCGAGGTGAACGCGGTGCTCCCCAAGCTCGAGGCCATGCGCCCGCTCAAGTGGTCCCAATGCGCCATCACTTTCAACTCGGCAGATCAGCTCAAGTGCGCGGCCACCGCCATCGCTCTCCCGATGTTGTGTTCCCCAGTCATCAGCAATGTGCAAGTTACCAAGACCCTCATCGACGGCGGTGCAGGGCTCAACGTCCTGTCCGTCGACACGTTCGACAACCTCCAAGTGCCATATGAGCAGCTCCAGCCTACCAAACCTTTCTCAGGAGTGACTGACGGTTCCACCACGCCGATAGGGTAGGTCCGCCTGCCTGTCACCTTCTGGGAGCGCAAGAACTATCGCACCGAGCTCATCGACTTTGACGTCGCGCCCATCGGCCTGCCGTACAACGCCATCCTCGGGTATCCGGCCCTGGCCAAGTTCATGGCAGCCACCCATCACGGCTACAACGTCCTCAAGATGCCAGGAAGCGGAGGAATCATCACGGTCCCATGTGAAGAGAGGGACGCGGTGTGCTCCCTCGAGCGCGCCTTCCAAGCTGCAGCAATCAACGACCCCGACAGCAGAAGTGAGGGCCCTTCAGAGGCCATCCCCAAGAAGAAGCAGCTGCACCGCGCAGGACCTCAGGAGGATGGCGTCGTGGCAGGAGCCTCATCAGGATCAGCGTCCGTCCCAGGGGCGCCTCCCTCCATCGCATAGGAAGGCTTGCCCGGCACCCTCCTCGGGCAAGGCTCGGGGGCTCTCTTCTGGAGGGCCTCAGACCTTGCCAACCTCACAAGGGAGGCGCTTGTGCACCACTTGGAGGCGTGCTTCGCGGCACGTTTCCCTCAGGAGAACACAGGGCAAGGAGTGCCCACCACTTAGGAGTTCATCACCAAGACCACTCAGGAGCTGCAAGACGCAAGAGCCATGCGCGGCGACGGCCGTTCACGAGGCGCGGCTCCTCATCCAGGCGAGGATGCTGGGCTGCGTGTCTGCATTGACGTCCCAGGGCTCAACAGGGCCGCATCTCAGGAGCGCTTCTGGCCTTTGCGTGTGGGCCGCTGCGAGGGCCCGCCACACAGCTACGTTCACATGCCCTTCGGCTTGCCGAGCGTGGCGTCAGCATATCAGCGCAACATGCGGCGTGTCCTGGCGGCTCAGGAGGCCAAGTACCACGCCGTCCTAGAGGAAATGGAGACGGTCTTTAGGGAACCTCCCGAGCCCCCAGAGCCTCCCGAGGCTCAGGGCTCCGGTGGCTCATGAAGAGTCATTTCTTCGACGCACGCCTTCAGCTGCACCAACTCTACTTCGTCTACAGAACCAGGTGACATCTTCCAAGCCCGTTTAGCTGGGAGCACCCCTCGGGCTGCATCATTCCCAGGCCACATGGGTCCGTCCCTGTGGCATGTATCCCTTTTGCTTATGTCTTTACCTTACCTTGCTGGGGGCGCCCCTCGGGCTGCATTATCCCCAAGCCGCTCGGGCCGGATCCAGTGGTATGTATCTTCCTGCATTTACCCAAGTTGATCTGCTTTCCATGCTTAACCTGCTTACGGTTATCGCCTGCTCGACCGCCACCCGCCACGGGTCCATTCACCCCGTGCAATTCGCTTGCGCGTTAAAAGGGGGGCTCCTGAGCATCGCGACTCAGGAGCTCTTACTGGCTCTCCAGCCCTCACCCCCTGGCCTTGACCACGACATCGCGACCTGGCATACCAGCGGCGGCTGAGCTCGCTCGAGGGCCGGGACCTGAGGACGTAGAGTGCTTGCACCTAACCGCCTTGCAGGAACACACTGTCACCAAGACTCAAGACCAGGCGCAACCCGCCTTGAGGTAGGGCCTCGTGAGTCCCGCGCTGGCTCACGAGTGCCCAGATACACCTCGCAGCCCTGTCGTGCAAGCCATGTGTCAGGGCGGGGCTGTACACGCCCCGGGGGCTCCTCCCGGAGGGGGGCCCCCATCCCACGCACAAGTGGAAGCACCATGCTCCGCGCTGGCCGTCAACACTGCCGAGGAGCGGCTATGCCTGTGCACAAGCGGAAGCACTATGCTCCGCGCTGATGATAAACAACTGAGGGTGGCCCCACGGTCGTACCAACCTCAGGGAGCCCAGAGCTCAGCGTCCAGCCTCACCGCAACGCCTTCCCTCGGGAGAGCCGCGCGAAGGGGGCTGGGCACGGGGGCTATGCTCGGGTCACACCCAAGCGCACGCCACCCAACCAGGTCTCCCGGACCAGGGCGTCGCGCGCCCCTCCCGAAGCCTCGGCGAGGGCAGGTATGGAAATTGTTTGCACGTCATGGGGGACTCCTGAGCATCGCGACTCAGGATCCTAACTGGTCACGTAGCCCCTCTCTCCTTGGTCCGTCCTGGTCTCCGGTCGGCCCAATGGCGGCTGAGGTATGCGCGGGAATGGGCTCTGCTGACGTAGAACATTAATCTATCCTTGCAAACTCTCCCTATAAGCTGTTTGCGTGTCATGGGGGACTCCTAAGCATCGCGACTCAGGAGCCTAACTAGTCACGTAGCCCCTCACTCCTTGGTCCGTCCTGGTCTCCGGTCAGCCCAATGGCAGTTGAGGTATGCGCGGATCCGGGCTCTGCCGACGCAGAACGCAAAGCAAATAGGAAGGAAATCGCAAAATCTCGAAGCAAATATTACAAACACATTGTCCTCACGATATCAAATGAAAAGTCTAAACACCTCCACGAGGCCTAATGCATGTTAAAGGAACGAAACGGGAGAATAGCTGCAGGTCACCCCCGGGCGCCACATCACTTGCGGAAGGTGCTACTTCGTGAGCGACGTTGTCTTCACCTTCACCACCAGCTGCAGGATCGGCGACATCGCCGGACGGAGGAGCGGAGACAAAGCCACGGAACTTCTTCAGCAAGGCCTCCACTTGACCTTGTACGGCTGCGGCGGCGGCCTCGCATTGATTTTCAGCCACAGGCTCCAGCAGCTCGTCAAGGCAAGCGTTGGGGTCGCGGAGGTGCAAGTGGCTGAAAACGCGGGTGAATGCAGCTGAAGATAGGACGCGAGCGTCTGCCTCCGCCATAGGGCCGACGCCGTCAACGACTTCCTCGAGCGCCTTCACCAAGAGAGGAAGCAGCCGGGCGGGGCCATCCTCATCAGTGGCCAGCGACTTCTCCAGGCTGTGCTCGTAGAGCGTCTTCAGTGCCTTGTGAGATCTCTTCTTGAGGTCGGCAAAGGCCGCGCGGTCCTCGGTCAGGACTCGCGCCTTTGCGTCGAGATCGGCCTCCCTCGCCTTCGCCTTCCGCTCCAGTTCTTCCAACCGGTTGCGCTCGGTGGCCTACGGCCTCCCCAACTCCGCCAGCTCAGCATCACGGTTCTTGACAGCGTCCTCCCAGGCCTTCATCTCCTCCTCCTTTGCTTGGCGGCAGCGTGCTTCTTCGGCGTGCTTGTCGCGCAGGCTCTGCAACTCGTCCTCCAGCACTTGGCAGCGGTCACGGGCGGACTTGGCGTCTTTTAGCGCCACCTCACGATCGGCTGCAGCGTTGGCGGCACTCTGCTTATCCTTCTCGGAAGCCGCAGCGGCCTGGCCCAGCACCGCGCGAACCGCCAGGTCGGAGTGAAGCCAGCCGGAGGCCGGCTCCAGGTGCCCGGCCACCAGGCATGGGTCCGCGCCCAGGAGATCTGCCTGCAACTGGGTCATCTCCGAAAGAGCATGTTCCAGAACAGCAGCAGGAGCGGAAGAACCAAGGAGTGGAGGTGCAGCAGTAGTGGGAGGCGACATCGTCACCAGGGCCTGGGAGATCGCGGGTTCCGGAGCAGCTGGGACCTCATCAACCGCACCAGGCGCCGGCACTTCCGGAGCCAGCGGGGCCATGGGGGCTGATTCCATGCGGCGATGCTCCTCTTGGCCCCGCGAGGATGACCGGGCTGGGGAAGTGCGGGCGCTGCTACCTCCTTTCTCTGCGGAGGGAGGCATGGCCGCCGCATCCTCCTTCCTCTTCTTCGCCGAAGACGTCGGCCTGATCAACCAAGGGCGAGCATCAGGAAATGACGAGTACAAACAGGGACAAGGCGAAGCTTGAGACACTTACTGATCCACCGCAACATACTTCCGCTTGGGGAGCTTGAAGCCTGACAGCATCGGGGCCTGAGGAACAGGCGTTCGGGTTCCGGCGGCGCCAGGCGGTGCGGAGGCAGAACCGGAGCCAGCCCCAGGAGGTGTCGGGACGGAGGCGCCATCACGAGGCACCAGCGATGACCTACCCCTCGTTGGGATGAGGGGCTGCTCCCTCTCCTCCTGGCAGGCGTCGGCCTCGGCATCGTCAAGGAGGGCGCGGAGGATCTCGGCCTTGCTCAGAGGGGAAGTCTCCCCCACCTCTTCAAGGGTCTTCTCCGAGTCCACCACCTCTTCCCCCTCCCCGCGGGACTCATCAGAGGACACCTCCACCGGTTTCGGCGCCGCAGGGGCTCCCGGGAGCGCCGGCGGCACCAGCCCGCACGCGTCAAAGGTCGGCCTGGAGGCGACGAATACCTCCCCGTCCCTGCATTGGAACAGGGGGCGTAGGCACTTGGTGGGTACTCCTGGTTGTCCCCAACTATGAGGCACAGAACAGCGGCCAATTCATCATCAGGCAGGGCCCCCGGCCTCAGGCGGGTCTTCTTTCCCTCTTCTTCAAGCTCCCACAGGGGGCGTGCGCGCGCCTGGAGCGGGGCAACTCGCAGCGTCAAGAACTCCCTCAGGAGCATGACCCCCGTCACCTTGGCCGCCCTCGCGTTGCCCGGCTTCAAGTTGGTCACCATCTGCCCCAACACTAACGATGCCCGCTCATCAGCAAGCTCCGCCTTGGGCCACCCCCCGTTGGAAGAGGGCGCCACCGTAGGCAACACCAGGCGCGGATCGGCGCGCTTGGCGTCCATCATGACCCATTTGGAGTGAATGTTGTCGGCCCTCTTCCCGGTGCTCGAGATCGAGTGGGCCTTGCCAGATGCAACGAAGTTAGCGCATCCGGAGATGTGACCCTCGCTGACACGGAGGAAGAAGAAATGGCACAGGAGCACCACGGACGGCATCACGCCCAGGTACGCCTCACAGTAGTAGGCAAAGATGGACAGGAGAACGACAGAGTTGGGATGGAGATGCAACGCCTGCAGCCCGTAGTGGTCGAGGACTTCATAAAAGAAATCAGAGATGGGAGGAACCAACCCGACGGCAACACTGCTCGAGAAGAAGGGGAAGAAGGTGCTTTCCTCGGGCTCCGGCACGTCGGAGGCAAGCCGGAGCTCGGTCTCCCCCCACTCATTGCTCTCACCCGCCGTCAGCAGGCGCACGGAGGCGAGGCTCTTCTCCGTGACGGTGGGCGCCTCAAGGGCCGGCTAATACCAAGCCGGTGCTGAGGAAGTCTTGACCTTGCGTGGCGCCATGGATCGCGGATGCAGCATGAGATTGGAGCAGATCTGGGGATAGCGGTAGCGAGGAGCAAGAAAGGGGATCTGGAGCGAGGAAGAAGCAATGAAGGCAAGTACTGCCTGCGCCAGCCTTTTGTCAGGTCAAGCAGTTGCCGAGGCAGCGCGGGGAAGCGGAGACGCCCATGTCCAATCAACCGCCACGCGTCAACCGAGGCCGCAGGCTTTTGGGGCCGACGGTGCTCCGTACTTGGCCCTTGGCTTCGCCACGAAGCCAAGCCCGAGCACACCTTGGGCCCGGGGGCTACTGTCGGCGTTCTAGGAACGGGGGTCCCCAGACTTGAGTGCCTGCGGCCCACAGCGTGGCTAAGCCAGCAGGCCATACGGCCCATCTTCATCAACAAGGCATCCAAGACCCTCGCGAGGGGCCAAGCCTCGCAAGGCGGACGATGCAAGACCTCCTCAGGAGTGGCCTAGTCAGGCAGGCTCACGAGGAGCGGAGATATCAAGGCGGGGTAAACCTCACGAGGCTCTCGTGACGTGAGCCATGATGATCGGCACCAGGCGGGCGCCAGGTGGGCGCCAGCGCGCGCAACGTCCTTGTTTCCTCTTTGGTGCTAAGGAAGTAGGCGCAGGCGAAGAGTACCGAGGCATCAGGCAAAGGTTGCTATGTCGGTGCAACGAGACCAAGACCAGGAGGACGGCAATACGGAGGTCGTCGTGGAGCCCAAGACGGCGTCACCACCAGAGCCTTTCGCAGGCGAAGACCACTTTTGTTAGGATAGCTTGTACTAGTTGTCCCCCTTCAAATTTGCCCGCCGTTGTTGGCTCCCTTCCCGCTCAATATTTGGGGAGAGGACCAGGGCCTATATAAGTAGAGCTAGCCACCACAGTAGGGGGATCGGGTAGTTCATCTAGCTCTCACCCACTAAGTCACCAAGCACAAGAACACCTCAACCTCGGGAGGCTGTTCTTCCCTCTGTACTGTTCATCATCAGCCCAAGAGGCAATCCACCACCACCACACTGGAGTAGGGTATTACACCACAACGGTGGCCCGAACCAGTATAAATCTCGTGTCTTTCTGTGTTGCGGGTTCATCGAGTTCGCCCGCGATATCTTAGCGAGCTAGGGCGCAGATCGGTAGGAGGGAAAGACTTCGCGCGCACCCCAGTGTTCGAACCTTAAGGGTTTGCCGGAACTCCACATCTGACAAATGCAAACGAAACTTCTTTCTTTTGCAAACGAATATGTATGTATTACGATGCCCATATTTTCCTCGCAAATAATTAGTCATTCGAAATCAGATACTATAAATTAATTAATGAGGAGTTATTTGAATTATAGTGTGCGTCACATAGTGGTCTCCAATTCTAACATGGATTTCGCATTTCATGGTATCCATGCTACTTTTTTATACAAATTCATGTGTATAAGATGAACACCGTGGTAGTGAGAAAACTTTGGATGGATTCAAAGATATTACCTACAAAATACCACAACAATCGAGTAAATGTCAACTTCTCCAAACCTAGTATGGCACGAATTCGAAATAATTACGGAAGCCATAGGCATGGTCCTCAATTCAAATCTTACAATGTACACTACATTGAAATGTCAATATTAAGTCTAGTACTATCTACATTCAAATGTTGTTTTTAGCCCCACCCCCATCAACACACACGCTACATACTTCCTGTATCGATCAATCTTCCTCCTCTAACAACCTTACAAAGCTATTGGTTTCCGACAGATGTTCATTCTTTCTCTCCATGTTTTGATCTCTAACTCTCTCAACTACACAACCCCCCTTTTCCACTCTGTTAACAAATGTATCTCTCTCACACACACCCGCCATTGCACTCCATGCCGAGCTCTCTATCTCTCTCTCCCTCCCACCCTCTCTCACCAGATACATGCATTGCCTATCTAGACCCCCCTCTCGTGAGCACGCATGCACATTGTCTATCTACGTCACTCTCTCGAGACTGACTCACTCTTTCTTCCGCACGACGGCCCACACTCGCTCAATCTCTATATCTTTAGCTAAGTCTCGATTAACCTCGCTTTCTCTCACACACAAATGATATATCTCCCGGTTCGGGCCTCGAACGACACACTCTATACTCTCTCACACAGATTGTCTATCTAGGTCAGTCCATCCAAGCCGCCCCCACTCTTTCAACCTCATGGCGGCCCATTCCCGCTCAATCTCTGTCTCTATCCCTCTCTCTCTCTCTCTATGAATGTCTCGATTGACCTCAGTCTTTCTCAGACACACACGATATATCTCCATGTTTGATCCCAATTCAACATATTCATATTGTATATTCTCTCACGCACAGTGACTATCTAGGTCACACTCTCCAACCTGTCTCACTCTTTCGATCGGATGACGACCCACACTCGCTCAATATGTCTCCCTTTATCTATGTATTGATTGACCTTGCTTCCTCCCACGCACAAAATATATCTACATGTCCATGACTGGATCGTCTCTCAAGCTCTATCTTACAGCCCTCACCCTTCCCAAAAGCTCAATCTATCTATGTCTCGATTGACCTTGCTTTCTCACGCCGTATCTTCTACACATTGAAGCTACCTCTCCATCCCTCGCAAAGCCGGAGCTATTTACATTGCGAGGGGGACTCCAACCTTGGATTAATTTGTGAAGGCATTTATTCCAGTGGGTTTAGATTATATTTTCGTAGCATTCGGCCCACAACTACTCCAAACACCATTGCAACCACCTCACCTCCCCCAATTGATTTCCCTCTGGCTCGGTCACCTCTCTTTCACACGTCCTTTCTCACCTTCCACGTCGCACCATGGTATTTTTGCAAAAAAGAACTCTGTTATTCTCTTTAATTATTATAAATAAGCTACAAACTACACACCGATAGTCCACCTGGAATGGAACAAATTTTGACCCACAAATTGAAGTGCTAAAGACTACACACTGAGGGGCCCACCTGTCATGGAACAAATTTGGACCCATATATAAATTAAAAATAAAGAAGGAAAAGCATCTAACATGCGACCAGGGCCTTCAAGCCGCACGTCAATAGGCAACATCGTAGCAGCGTTTGTTGTACCCCCCCTTTGTCGATATAGAGTTTTTATAATACCACAACCTATTTAATGGATAACATGTTTTAATATTAATTTTAGTACATTAGTGGGACCGGCTCGTTAGCACGTACTATCCGTCTTCGCTTACCGGTGGGTTCCATGTCAGCTCTCTCTCTCTCCTCCCCTTCTATGTTTAGATGCACGGGCAAACACGAAGAACGCGCGAGCGGTGTTGCCATTGAACATATCTGGACGCGTTCACAAGTTACGACACCAGTTTCACGTACTAGTAGTGTTATACATGTAACAAGTTTCGGAACAAAAGTGACCGTGACGGACACGTTAGGCTAGTTGTAGTAGTATTTATCTACTACTCCGTAATAATTAAATGCGTGGATAAATAGATGTATCGCCTAGTGCTTGAACAAGGGGACTGGTCGCGCCCTACAAGTATTTGGAATTGACTTCCCTAAAAAATATTGGAATTGACGTGGTATTTAATATGAAATGTCTGCGATAAGAAGGAATACATGTGGTTTGATGACGTTTCATATTTAATTTGATACGGCTCTAGCAGAACATTCAATCGATCAAACCATAGATTTCATTGAGTCTGACTCCGACTTTACATACATACAACGATCAAACTAAAATAAACGAAAATGATAAATCCCAAACATTCGGATTTTAAGCATGGGAATCCGAACGTTTTTCATGGAAAATTTAGATTACGCGGCGGCGGCGGGGGCGTCTTGCAGTGGAAAGCGGCTCCTCTGCCGTGCTCTATGTGTCGTCGGGAGACTGACCGACGGCGACGGCAGCGTCTTGCGCCGTTGTTGGCGTACTCCTGGACGTTGGCCCTAGCTTCAAGGAAGGCCAGAATGTTCTAGACTTCGGTCTCCAAGAGCGAGTCTACTGGCGGGAGGAGGCGACTCGCGTTGGTGCAAGGAAGCGGTCGACAGCGGCGATACATGCCGCTGAGGGGGGCACTGGCACCCGTGCGGGGAGAGGTGCTGGCAACAGTGCGGCGGAGACATTCATGTGCACAGGCACAGGCATGGGCGCACGCGTCAATGCACGCGCAGACGCATGCGCTGGCAGGTGCACGGGCGCACGCGTCAGTGCACATGCAGGCGCATGCGCTGGCAGGTGCACGGCCACGTGAAAGTCGGCGGGGACCTCGTGGAACCCCGTGTCATCAAGCTAGGTGACAATGTGTGGATCCCAGCCCATCAATGCCACGGGGATGGGCGCAAGCACAGTCGGGCCGACGGGAACTGGAACGGGAGCGGGGACAGGCGCGACGTCTTCCCGCAAGGCCAGTTCAAGCTCATCCCAAAGCATCTTATGTTCTTGAGACTCCGTCTGGGTGTCTTCCTCAGGAAACTGGAAGACTAAGGGTAGCCCATCATGATGCGGCATGGCATACGGTTAGGTCAGGCTGGTTGGAGATAGACGACAGGAGAATCGGAGAGGAAGAGAGAAGATTGTAGCGATACCGGGTAGTGCGGGGGTGATTTTAAACTGCGGCGCTGGCGCCATTAAAAGTAGGGGCATTTGGGACGAAGGTGGGCGGCGGAGCCTGGTCAAAGGGCTCGCCTCCCGGTGAGCCTGTGCAGCAGCCTGCTCGCACGCCTCCCATTCAGTCGGTGCAGCGGTCTGCTCGCACGCCTCCCTTCGACTCACACGCTTGCTCAGACTGCACCTATCGATGAGAAGCAAGACTCATGGCGGCACGTAAACGCCCACTGTTTGAATAGTGAAATCGCTCGCGTTAACGTGACAGGTCTTTGTTCCAAAATACCTTGGTTATTCATTTGTGCAACTTTTCATAAGCAGCTTGTCTCAAATTGAACAAAAAAACTACGACAACGTATTTGTGCCATATCACAAGACCATGCTCAGTTTCAGGAATTTCAGGTCACTTTTGGATTTTCAGAAATTTAAAATCCAGGATTCGAAACTATATCATAACTAGCATCATGAAATAAATTTTCAAGCGATACATCATTACTGTTGTAGATGTTAATATTTCTTAAGAAAGGATTTGGTCAAACATTTTGCTTAGTTAGACTTCAGACAAGTTATATATGCAGAGTAAAAGGATAATCCCTCTGTACCAGTGCATTACCTGATACAGTAACTCTAGCACTAGGCACGAACAACTGGGGCTCAATTCTGTGCTCATCCTGGTGTAGAACTCCTATTAGTACTAGGCAATGGAGTTGCTGGGACCTTGGGTAGCGGCGGCCGAGGGAATTGAACCGTGCTCGGCATGGTTACTAAAGCATACCTCCATTGCTCATCGGTATTCATTATGGACCGGGGACATGAGGGGAATTTCCTAGGGCTGGAATTCTGGCCGCCAGATATTTCGACTCAAAACGCGGAGGCACGAGTGGTTGGGGTTGGCTAATGTGCGTACCACGCACACCACCAGAAGGACATGAGCCCGGGTCTTTTTCAGGATCACCACGAGCCTGGGTCTGGCCGGGTGCTACCATTCGAGAATACGAAATTAATCTTTTAAATTGTCGAATGAATCTATATGTATTAAAATGCCCATATTTTCCTTGCAAATTACTGGTCATTCCAAAAGGCACGGTACTTGAATTAGAGAGAGTTTGTATATAGTGATCTCAACGTGGATTTGACATTTCATGGTATCCCCAGTAAGTTTTTCATTGCAAATTCAAATTTAAAAGATGAACTGTATGGTGGTGAGAAAACTTTGTATGTATCAAGCATATGACCACACACACACACGAATACAACAACAATCCAGTAAGTATAGTGCATCTATTTTTCCAGACCATGCATGTATGACACGAATTCAAAAATACCCCCCCTGTTCCTAAATGTTTCTTTTAGATATTTCAACAACTGACTACACGTGGAGCAAAATGAGTGAATCTATACACTAAAATATGTCTATATACATCACTACAAAAAAAGACACATCTGTGACATTTTGGGCCGAACGAAATTTTTTTCTATCATACTTATGACACTTCTATGACGATAATTGTGACAAAACCCAGTATCATCATAGATGCGGTGGGCTCCTACTTCTATGACAAAAAATCATGACAGAAATGGGATTTTCGTCCTGGGCGGGCCGGAGACGCAGCTGCATGACATTCTTTGGGCCGTCCATGACGGAAAAAACCGTGGTAGAAGCGAGGGCGAGGAAAATATCGGGGAGTTCCCGGTTACGGTGGGTGGTCGGGGGCCGAGCGATGCGCGTTTGTCTCGTACGTATGCGTGTGTGCGAGGCGTCGGGCTCTAACTGAACCCGAGCGAGGCGTTAGGCTCTAACTGAACCCGAGTGATTGCACTGCAGGCTACGCGTTACTGAACCCGAGCGATCAATCAATCCCTTGCTGTTAACTGAACCCGAGTGTGATTCCTTCGCTACTGCTGCCAACTGAAGCCGATCGATGCTGCCTCTAGATGAACAGTGAGCGTTGTTGAGGGGGTTTGGATGAACAGTTACCGGTGGGGGGTTGGATGAACAGGCCCCGTGGTAGTAGAGGCCGTTGCCACTGGATGAGCAGTACCCCGATCGATCGAGCCGATGGATGAACAGGACCCCGTGGAGGGCTGGATGAACAGGACCCCATGGAGGGCTGGTTGAACAGTAGCCAGTGGAGGGCTAGTTGAACAGTAGCCGGTGGAGGGCTGGATGAACAGTAGCTCATGGAGGGGTGGTTGAATAGGACCCCCGTGGAGAGGGCTGGTTGAACAGTAGCCGGTGGAGGAGCACGCGGTGGAGGCTGGATGAACAGGAGCCCGTGGATGAACAGTCGCAGGTGGAGGCTGGAGGAGGTCGACGGTGGATGAACAGTAGCCCGTGGAGGCTGGAGGGGGTCGACGGTGGAGATGAACAGTATCCCGTGGAGTCCCGTTTTGTGGTACGCCACACCCCTCCCGATGAACAGGACCCCCGTTTTGACCGTAGCGCTCCAACATAAGTCCGTTTCCTCCGTTTTGCGGTACACCACACCCCTCCCGATCAACAGGACCCCGTTTCGACCGTAGGATGTCCGTTTCCTCCGTTTTGCGGTACGCCAGACCCCTCCCGATGAACAGGATCCCGTTTCCACCATGGCCGGTCGAACACAAGGCCGTTTCCTCCGTTCTGCGGTACGCCAGGCCTCGTTTCCATCGCCTGTTCCATCCAAGCCGGTTGGCTCCCGATGAACAGCACGCGTTCCGTTGCCTCCCGATGAACACGACGAGTTCTGTTGCCTCCCCATGAACATGACGATGACACAGTTTCTCCTTTCCGACCCAGCCATGTACACGAACCCTGGCCGTACGTATGCGCGAGTAGGCGTTCGAGACCCCGCCCGTATGTACGTACGTGGCCGTATTTACTTTCTTGCACCCTGGCCGCTGTACGTACGTGTACATGCTAAATGTGCGCCTCTACTATGACACGTGCCCTTCCTTACACCATTACACAACCACGGTTCATCGCTGCAGCCTGCAGACAGACCGATCGTATGTACGTACACGTTCGCGACCAGAATGACAACGCTACGTACGCTTCGACCAGGTGGGTCCCGACTGTCAGGCACTTCCTTGCGTGAGAAGATGTAGCTGGTGGGTCCCAGCAGTCAAAGGGCGAATCATTTTTTGCCCACAATATGGACGGCGTGCGATGATGTAGCTAGTGGGTCCCAGCAGTCAGGGGGAGAAAACATTATTTTTCAGGGTAAGAAGGTTGCAGTTGCATGCATGCGTCCATGGGCGTGGTGCGTCCCCACTGTCAGCCTCTCACGTACAGTCATCTTCCGATGACTCTCGGTTGTTGACCATGTTGACCACACCGTGTCGAGCGCACCAAGGCCGGTGGACGACGGCGAGGCCCCAGACTGGAACGAACCGGAGATGGGGAAGACGCGGAGTGGATTCACAGATGGAGAGGATTGGGAAACTTGATTGGTTCGGGTGTGCTGCAGCACTGCCGCGGTGCCGCCCACGGGAGACAGGAGCAAGAACAGAGGTTGAAGAAGGAGCACGGTTGTTGGATTAACATCCAACGGTTCAGCTGCTAGAATCATTTGTTGATTAAGTTGACAAAGCCGTGCGTACACGTCTGCTTAGTAGGCCCACAAGTCAGCCACCAAATCTGACGGGTCCCAGCTGTCAATGGGAGGAATAATTTTTTTCGCATAACAAGGAGGCACTTCATTCCGTGCGAAGATATAGCCGGTGGGTCCCAACTGTCAGGGGGAGGAAACATTTTTTCAGCTTAATGAGGAGGAACTTTCCTTGCGTGCGACCATGGACCTCGTGGGTTCCAGCCGTCAGGCTCTCCATGTACAGTCCTCTTCCGATGACTCTCGTTTGTTGACCATCCCGCACCGAGCGCAGCGAGGCGGTGGACGACGGCGAGGCCCTGGACGGGAACGACCCGGAGATGAGAAGACGCGGCAGTGGAGTCGCAAATTGAGATGAGGAGAAGGGTTATAACTGGTTCTGTTGCGGCGTGGGGCTACAGTCCGTGGAGAATAACAGGAGGTGTGGAGGGGTGGAGGGATAGCCGGGCCGGCGTTGGGGTAGTGCTTCGCAGTGATGCGTGCTAAGCAGAGCCGCTAGCCGCCGGAGGCCGGACCAGACGGTCCCGGCGATGCTGGAGGAAGAAGACGAGAGATTGAAGGTGCATGCCGGCCGTTGGATATAAATCCAATGGCTGTGGATGTCATAATCATTTGTTGACCAAGTTGACAAGGCCCTGCATAGGCTTCGACCTATTGGCCCACATGTCAGCCTGCAAAAATGTGGCATATATTTAACCCATGTTTTGTCCATTTGCTGGGCTGGGTGAACAAATAATTTTGCGTCAATGCAGCCCATTTATATTTTCTAAGAAATCCCAACTCATTTGCACTTTCTTGAAATACACGAATTAGCTGGGCTCATTCTATATATAATGTTATGTTAGAAGGAGTAATTAATATCTAAAAATAAACCGGAGCGACACATTTTTTATATATAAAATTAACAAATTAGCGAGTTATTTCTCAAAATAAAAATGAGCGCGTTATCATTACATTGGTCCTTAAAATCTTCGCAAGCTTTTGTACGCAATTGATACGTCTCCAACGTATCTATAATTTTTTATTGTTCCATGCTATTATATTATCTCTTTTGGATGTTTAAAGGCCTTTACTATGCACTTTTATATTATTTTTGGGACTAACCTACTAACCCAGAGCCCAGTGCCAGTTTCTGTTTTTTCCCTTGTTTCAGTGTTTCGCAGAAAAGGAATATCAAACGGAGTCCAAACGGAATGAAACCTTCGGGAGTGTTATTTTCGGAACGGAAGCAATCCAGGGGACTTGGAGTACATGTCAGGGAATCAACGAGGAGAGCACGAGGTAGGGGGGCGCGCCTACCCCCCAGGCGCGCCCTCCACCCTCGTGGGCTCCTCGTGGCTCCCCTGACCGACTTCTTTCGCCTATATATCTCCATATACCCTAAAACCATCGGGGGAACAGAATAGATCAGGAGTTCCGCCGCCGTAAGCCTCTATAGCCACCAAAAACCAATCGGGACCCTGTTCCGGCACCCTGCCGGAGGGGGGAACCCTCACCGGTGGTCATCTTCATCATCCCGGCGCTCTCCATGATGAGGAGGGAGTAGTTCACCCTCGGGGCTGAGGGTATGTACCAGTAGTATGTGTTTGATCTCTCTCTCTCGTGTTCTTGAGGTGGTACGATCTTGATGTATCGCGAGCTTTGCTATTATAGTTGGATCTTATGATGTTTCTCCCCCTCTACTCTCTTGTAATGGATTGAGTTTTCCCTTTGAAGTTATCTTATCGGATTGAGTCTTTAAGGATTTGAGAACACTTGATGTATGTCTTGCCGTGCTTATCTGTGGTGACAATGGGATATCATGTGATCCAATTGATGTATGTTTTGGTGATCAACTTGCGGGTTCCGCCCATGAACCTATGCATAGGGGTTGGCACACATTTTCGTCTTGATTCTCCGGTAGAAACTTTGGGGCACTCTTTGAAGTACTTTGTGTTGGTTTGAATAGATGAATCTGAGATTGTGTGATGCATATCATATAATCATACCCGCGGATACTTGAAGTGACATTGGAGTATCTAGGTGGGTTTTGGTTGATTTGTGTCTTAAGGTGTTATTCTAGTACGAACTCTATGATAGATCGAACGGAAAGAATAGCTTCGTGTTATTTTACTACGGACTCTTGATAGATCGATCAGAAAGGATAACTTTGAGGTGGTTTCGTACCCTACCATAATCTCTTCGTTTGTTCTCCGCTATTAGTAACTTTGGAGTGACTCTTTGTTGCATGTTGAGGGATATTTGTATGATCCAATTATGTTATTATTATTGAGAGAACTTGCACTAGTGAAAGTATGAACCCCAGGCCTTGTTTCCTAGCATTGCAATACCGTTTACGCTCACTTTTATCATTAGTTACCTTGCTGTTTTTATATTTTTAGATTACAAAAACCTATATCTACCATCCATATTGCACTTGTATCACCATCTCTTCACCGAACTAGTGCACATATACAATTTACCATTGTATTGGGTGTGTTGGGGACACAAGAGACTCTTTGTTATTTGGTTGCAGGGTTGTTTGAGAGAGACCATCTTCATTCTACGCCTCCCACGGATTGATAAACCTTAGGTCATCCACTTGAGGGAAATTTGCTACTGTCCTACAAACCACTGCACTTGGAGGCCCAACAACGTCTACAAGAAGAAGGTTGCGTAGTAGACATCATCAATCACCAGGATTTTCCTTGCCTGTGAGTCAAAAACAACCAGGATTTTCCTTCCCTACTTCTGTTAAACATTTACTTTTATAAGTTAATAACACGTGGGTTGTTTTTATAATGTATATATAAGTCTCTATAAAATATACGATAATAGTAATAATATAAATATATATAATGTGGTTAGAAGGGAAAACATAAATTGGAGACAACATTATTATTCTTATATATAGATAAATAGAACAGACATCTGTGTTTTACTAAGAAAAATACATTGGGCTGCCGATCTTTAAGAAAAAGCCCATAGGCCGGTGTGGACCTCAAAAAATAAGTTGAAACCACTGTGTCCGTATGTCGTGGGCTACGCATGTTAAAAAACAAAACCTAGGCCTAGCTAATACTTGTTCGCCCTCTGGAAAAAAATGATACCAGCTAGATCCCTGAACGAACTGGATTAAAGAGGGCGCCGGTGGCACGACTGAAGAAGCACATCAGGAGCAATTTTTTTCTTCAGTGGATGGCTCTCGATGACGTTTTTTTACTTGCCTCTGCACCATACAACTTGTATTTTTAGCCTCCCAGTCCGTGGTGGACCAGCAGCCCATTTGCTGGGCGGGCCAACCTACAGAAACCAGCACTCGATTTTACATCAAGCCCCAAAAACAATGCAGTACTATGTTTGTATTGAGGCCGAAAACATAACGGCAGGGGTTGAGCGGGGGAGGGGGAAGGCAGAGCAAAAAGATTAAAAAGAGCTGATGCGCCGTTGCTACCCGAACAAAGCAGGTGCAATTCTTCTCGGGAAGAAGGTGTGCCGTTGACACCCACACGTCACAAATCCCACAGTAGGCATACTAACAAGTTCACACACAAGTACAACAGAAAAAGTGAACATTCATATCAAACTCAGGTTCACAGGACACGTTCATATTCATAGCCAACATTCACAATAAACAACTCAAAAGATTCATATATACACAAGTTCAGCATGTCTATGCATCCAAATGATTGATAGATCGCACGACAGTATACATAGATAATTCACAAAAAGATTCAGATATACACATGTTCAGTGTGTTTATGCATCCAAATGATTGAGATCGCAGCAAATATCATCCATGTACGAACTTTAATTACCTAGGGTACAGACTTGTAAATGGTGTTCAGTCAGAGGTACTTCTTGCTAAAATTAATGCTTGTACGAGTAAACTTTCGAGTACATAAGAGGTAGCACAGACAATCTGAACTTTGCTTGTAGGTTTATCCTCAAATAGTGGCCTCGTGCCGAGGGAGGTTTGAGCAACTTGGCCACTACTTTCATCCAACTAGTTTACCGGCTCATCTTGGTCCTGTAGCTCACCAAAATTCTTCATTGCAGACAAGAAAGGAGGCGGTTGAGAAAATGAACCACCCAAATTTTTTGTGCAGTTCAACTAAAATGGAGTATCCCTGGCGTGCAGACTGATTAAGTGCCAGATGAATAAACGTGTCAACCAACTTGTCTGGAATCTTTAGACTCCATGCCATACAGTTCGCTACCATATGTGCCGATAACCAAAAGGCACAAGTTGGGACCAAAGACTGGACTGCGTTTTTCTGGGCTATGCGCCAAGCAATATTTTTGGCGTTCACTCTCCTAATACTTGGAGTTTGACAACTGGTTGACGCAGGTTGATACTCGAATGAATATAGGCACTTCTTCTTGTCAACATCGATGCTTGTCTGAGTGAACTTTGGAGTACATAGCAGCAGCATAAGTACCTGTCCATCTGATCTTTTTGTGCAGTTCTACTGAAATCACCCAATGTAATGATTTTCCTGCGAGTTCAGGCTCCAAGTTACTCCTTCATGAAATTGGCAAACAGTAGCACAATACCAAATTACCAATACATATGACAAGCACAATAATTAGGATAAAGACCAGTACCAACCTGTGTGAGGTAGCATATCAATTACTATTTCCTTTAACTGGAAGCCGAGATAAGCCAAGCGACTGACAGCAAAGGAAGAATGTAAGCCGAGATTAGGACTGACAGGAAAGGAAGGAAGCTGTCGAGGCAATGAAGCACCCAAAGTTTTTGTGCAGTTCCACCAAAATCGAGCATCCCTGTTGGCACATATATTGAGAGAGTGAGATTACTGTAATAGTGGGACTAGTTGATGAAACATACACTAACAAATAGAAGAACCCTCATTGTCTTAATGGGTAAAGTTAGCAACATAGTAGTCTTGCTTAAAGAGAGGTATTTGTTTATTTAATAAGTGCCAATTAGCTCAACACTCAAAGCATTGCCATGTATCTTAGATTGCAAAACTTTAACGTGCAAAGATAAAGGAGTTTCTCATGACAGTAGCACGATACAAATAGAGATGACAGCAAACTAATATGGATGAAGGCCATAGGCCGGTACCAACCTGAGCAAAAAAGCTTATTCATGTAGTCCCAGAAGAGATGATAAAGCACTCACTGGAATCACTCAATAGTATATATTTTTGTGCACTTCAAATGTATGGTTGAAATCACTCTTGTTTACCAGTGCTGAGATTATATCGAAAGATTATCAAGAACTTCCAGCAGAGTTAAAGCACTGGCTGGGATACAGTTCATTGTATTGTCTTGTGTAGTTCCACTAAAATGTATGATTGGCACAACATGATCCCTGTTTGCACAAGTAGGAACAAGGTGAAACCTTCATTAGCTTAGTGAGAAAGGATAGAAAGACATTAGCATATTACTCTAACAGTAGCATCAAATTCATCATGGACAATACGCAGAAGTGGAAGGGCTCCCTGGAGGATCGTCTCACATGTAAGGTAGACGTTGCCGGAGCCCTTGAATGGCCTCGACTGAGGCCTCGGCTTCAGCAATATCACCTTGGCACTGTTTATTCTTCTTCTTCCTCTTCATGCTCTGTTTCTCTTTCTCCTCACCAGTTGGTGAAACCAAGTACATGATTGGCCTTCTATTTCAGAATTGGTTTTGTCAGTGAGGGAGTACAAGTGTACTAGTAAACAATAGCATTATTTTCTCATGGCAGTCGCAAAATAGAGATGAACACATGCATTAAATATCATTCTTACCTAAAGGAAGGTTATGGTGCAAATATGGATGATGAGGATTGGAACACAGATCTCCCTTTGTGCAGTTCCACCGAAATGAACCAACTGTTCCATTCTGACATTCCAGTTAAACAGCACAAAAGTCACTTCTTTTAAGAAGTGTTTTGTGCAGTGCACCAAAAGGTCACAACAGCAACCAGGTGAAATGGATATCCCTGTTTGCACAAATAGCTACAGAGGAAACAGTCAGAGTCTCAAACAATTATAGGCAAAAACATTTGGCTAAACTTGTCATGGCTTATAACAGTGGCATGGCTTCATTTTACCAGGGGCATTAGATTAATAACAGCTAAATTTTTTGTATGGGCATGGGACAGTGGGTGCACCAGCAGTCCAGCACCATGTACCTAAACCGGGGCATAAAGTGGTGATTCAGAGTTTGTTGCCCCGAGAAACAAACATCCAAGAAACATATCTGGGTTGGTCCCATTTTTGTTCACTCTAGCCACCTACTCCTATGATTTTTTTTGGAAATGGAGGCGTGCCCCCTGGCCTCTACATCATAATGATGCATGCAGCCATCTTATGTGTGGATATCAAATATAGTCCTGGTCATACCACTGTGTACAGCGTTTCCCCTATATTTCCCTTTTCGACCAAGAGACCGGTTGGATGACCAGTCCTGTTTGTACCAAGTCCGATGCACATACTAAGTTCCCCCACCCCCACTTTATTTCTTGTTTGAACCAAGTACAAGATTCGACTCCATGAAGTAGCTTTACCTCTAACAATAGAAGAAAAAAATAGGTGACGTTGGACCATCCGATCGAGAGGGTCTGAGAGGTAGAAAATGATGCACATGCAGCAACGTAGCGAGTTGGGGAAGTAGAGCTACGGCGGTTTCGAAGGAAGATATACCTCAAGGTCATCGGGATGTGGATAGGTGGGCGGCGGGAGGCCGGATCCGCCCACACTAGGGCAACGATGAAGGGATCGGAGGACCTCCCACGCCGGCGCTCGGCTAGAGATAACGGTGCGGCCGGCAGTGGGTCTCCTCCCTTGCTGTCGATGACGGCCTAAACGCTGCCCCTCCTCCCCTTCACCAGCGGAGGGGGATATGTCCAGATCTGTAACCAGCGGTGAGGATAGAAAGATAGTGTTTTTTGAAGGGAGAAAGACAGTGTTACCACCGCTATCTTGTTTAGATCTGGAGAGGATGAGAGTGTGTGAATAGAGCAACCCTAGCAAGCAAGCGCGGAGGCTCCGGCCTATATATACGTAGTGGGGTAGTTTTCCTTTTTCACTCCATCAAAACAATCATTTAAAATTGTGTACGTGCCAGGTCGCCATTTTTTAGTTGTTGATTGTTTTTTGAGATAGCTACCCGCATATTCCAAGTGGTGTTACGGTGTGCCAGGTCACGCTTTGTATCGTTCAAGTCTGGTACAAGACCCTCCATTAAATGAACAACCACCCCTCGTAAAAATTGTGAACAAGCCCACGGCTAAAATTATCGGAAACGTGGGCTGCCCCAACATGCATTATTATTTATATTTTCTACTCCCTCCGTTCCTAAATATAAGTCTTTTTAGACATTTCAAATGGACTACAACATACGGATGTATGTAGAAATATTTTAAAGTATGAATTCGTTCATTTTGCTCCGTATGTAGTCACTTGTTAGAATCTCTAAAAAGACTTATATTTGGGAACGGATGGAGTATGTGGGAGTATCCTCAAAACAAAATGTGAGAGTACAATATTTATTGGGCCCCTTTGTAATTGGTGCTAAATTTTGACCAAAGATTTAACTGACAAAATGTTAGTGCATGTTAACAAAAATTATATCGTTTGATTCGTATTTGAACATAGTTTTCAATGATGTAGGGGTTGTTTGGTTTCCAGCCACATATTGCCACACTTTGCCACACCTTACCTTAGGCAAATTTGACCAAGTTAGGTGGGTGTTTGGTTCTAGCCACACCTAAGACAAGAATTTTTTTATTAGCAGTGAACCCCACATGTCATAGACACAAAAAGTGTGGCAAGATTCCCTTAGGCAAGCCAAAGTGTGTCTAACAATTTGAGCAACTCAAGTTAGGCAAGTATGCAAAAATAATGTGGCAACATAAGACAAACATAGTCACAATCCAAACAGCCCCATAATTTTTTGTGACATGCATGCACATTTGGTTAGTTAAATTTATAGTCAAAATTTGGCAAGGTGCATCAAATCAACACATGAAAGTATCAAAAGGAAAGTCACGGCATGCATGCATGCGTTGTACTCCCTCCGTTTCCAAATATAAGTCTTTTTAGAGATTGCAACAAGTGACTACATACGTGGCAAAATGAGTGAATCTACACTCTAAAATATGTCTACATATATCCGTATGTTGTAGTCCATTTGACATGTCTAAAAAGATTTATTATATTTAGGAACGGAGGGAGTAACTAATGCATCGCTAAACGCAAATTATTGAAATATATCGAGTGCAGTGCTTTGATGTGTTGCGTCAACTCGTACAATACCGAGAAGTTTGATTACTACACCGCCCTATCGCCTTAACCACACCTGCATTTGGCTGCATGACAGGTGGGCCACCGACCTGTTGGGCCCACCTGTCATAGACACAAAGGCAGGAGCAGTAAGTCAATGAAGCTACGTCCCTCCCTCGCCCATGAGCGTGGTGGCTGGCAGGACTAGGAGAAGCTTTCGTTCGCTACACGCTCTCCCTCCCGCACGCAGTGGACATGCAACAGTTCAGTCGGTGTCAGATGGCCAGCAGCATACTGTAGTACTCCTCCACTGCAGTAGTACTCCATCATTGTTCGACTTCCCAAAGAGGCGAAGAGCCAAGCGCAGCCCGGACGCTTGTGTGGCAGTTTCATGTGTAGAGTAGTCTAGGATAGCGTGTACCGTGCCTGTAAGCTTAAAATCGTTGGGGTCGGCTCCATGCTTTTTTTGATTAAAATAATCTTGTGGCCCTACCTGTCATCTTGGTGATTCTAGTTTTCACGCGTCAAGACGGGAATATATATTTTAATTTGTGGTGGGGTAAATGTTAGACGTTGCAGCAAATGGAGTATTGTACACTGCGGGTCTTTCAGCCAAGTTTAGAGGCAACCATGTGGGGCCAGTGCTATGATGTGTCGTGTCAACTCGTACAACGAGGAGAAGCTTGATTTTACTACTACACGCCTTCTCCCTCACCCGCACGCGCGGTGGCTATCCCTCCCGCACACGGTGGACGAACATGCAGCAGTGGATTCGATACTACTATAGAAGTAGTAGTAACATCATTGTTCGTCTTCTCGAAGAGGCGAAGAGCCAAGCGCAACCCGAACGTGGTAGTTGCGAACGCTCGCGTGGCAGTCTTTGTGTAGGGGTGGGGCGTGGTGCAGAGCCTTGGAGCACGCATATAGCCAGGCTCTTGCATGAGACAAAATTGCTATTTGAGCCCACTATTGTAGTACTAGCACTTGCTAGTATAGCCCTGTAAGCCGGAAAGGAGTATTTGCCTTTCTAGAGATTTCACCACGTGCAGTACTGGCTCAAATCTCAAATCTCGTCAACCAAGGCATTTTATGATTGGACGAACGTATCTCGTACTTTACAAAACTACCCTAATTAAACTGATGCATTAATTACGTAGTTCTCTCGTTTTCCTCTCTGCCTTGGTCGCGGTTCACAATATTGAGCACTCCTATATGACTAGCCGCTCTATCTACATGCGGGACATCAAAGCATCCGGGCCCGCGTGCCATCCACCAAATCACAGTGAGGTGCTACAGTCGAGACTCACCGGTCACCCATGTGTGGCCGTCATGACCCGTCATATCACAAAGCCCACCTTTACCAGCAGTGGTAAAGTGGCCTCGAAGTGACCTCAAAGTTGGACTGGACGAAGCAACCATCATTTCACTGGAACGCTCGTTGAAGCCCTTTCTCCCCTTTCTTGAAAAAAACTCACTCCAGGCTACTCACTTCTTCCATTTTTCTTCTGTAGTGATGAAGGAAAGGTGGGCGAATCAGTGATGCTTCTATATTTTCATTCCAAGAATCTTCTTTTTGCGAAGCACCGACCGATTCTCATAGCCTATTCTTTTCCCGTTTTCATTGCGATTGTGGTTTCCTTTCGATTGCTTTTTGTTTGTCAGTTCATTGATGGATCCTGGAGCACTAGCCAAAGAGTTGCTGGCGGACAACCCACTGGAGACAGCGATCTCCAGGAAGCGAGCACCGACCAACGAGTTGACCATGTTGGCGGGCCAACCCATGGAGACGAAGAACTCCAAGAAACAAGCACTGGCCAAAGAGTTGACGACGTTGGCGGACGAACTCCTCAAAGAAAGTTGGAAGAACAGCAAGGGCCCCACCGTGCCTACCCCAGAAACTCTAATGGCCACCTATGCGAGGCTCAAGGCCGAGTTTGAGGAGATAGTCGCCGTTGAGAAGCAGTATTCCCCTGGCAAGGTGATGGCCCCCATCGAGGACGAGGAGATGGCCCCCGGAGGGATGGGATCCCCCGGTGAGCTGCACAAGGTAAAAATAATGGCTTACCATAGTTGTGGTTTTTGATTATTTGCAATGTGCTTGCTAATATGTTAGGGTTGTGCAGGTGCCGGTGGACGTCCTTGATGATTCCGATGTCGCGGCCCGTCCTATGGACAACGCCCCAGAGATCGTTTTCAATGTCGCGGTCCGTCCTGTTGACATCGCCCCGGAGATTGATTCCGATGCTGTTGTCCATCCTATGGACAGCGCTCCAGAGATCGATTCCGATGTCGCGGTCAATCTTGTGGACATCGCCCCAGAGATCGATTCCCATGCCGCTGTCCGTGCTGTGGTCATTGCCCGAGAGATCGATGACAAGAAATAGTTGGTCGCGCTAATCCTTCAGGGTAGTTTGCATTGCCCTATGGTTAATTACCAGAACGATGCGTGTTATCAAACCATCTTAGGTCTAGTGCACTGTCTTGTGTGGGCGGTACGTGCTACTTTTGTTTGATAGTGAATCATGCGAACCCTCTCCGAGTTATGGAAACAGATGTATCCTCACCAGCTTTTGATGTAATATATCGCATGCTTAGATGTAAGTTTGAAATGTTTATCATATCAGCAGGGCTTGTTTGATTATTCTTGGTGTTAGTAGGCTAGCTACTGTGCCAGCTATAGTACTTGCAAAACACTCACTGAAGAGAAACGTTGGGGCTGATGAGCTCGTGGTACGCTTATACTTATCCGTCGTCGATCGGCCAATAGCCCAAGCTCCTAAAATTGTAGGCTTAGCGATCGATCAGACAATAGTCGACACGGATACATTCAGACCTCATTTGGTTCATAGGGTAGGAAAATCGTAGCAAAAGTACAGAGACGTACAACACAAAATCTTAGCAGTACAGAGACGTACTCCCTCCGTTCCAAAAATAGATGACTCAACTTTGTACTACTAACTTTGAAATGGAGGGAGTACAGATCCTAGGCGGGCTAGTTTGGCCTAGTGGGTTTCAGTGATATGACGTGGTACATTGCAGTCCAGTCTTTGCGTGTGGTAGCAGTATTGCGGGTACAGTAAGTTTTCTTGAAGAAGCGGAATTCAACGAAGTCATGATGGTTCCTTCGTCCGACCAACTTACAGCGACAAAGGTTGGGCCTTCGCTACGACTGGGGTGGACCAGGATAATTTTGTGCATGGCAGGTGGACCAGGATGGTCGACGTCCCACATGTAGGCGAATGGAAAGTATTCTTTTCCGATATAGAGGATGAGCAACGAGTATTCATTGTTTATTTTTGATGAAAGCTATTGTCTCCACTGTTATGACGGAGGAGTGTGAAACACGGCAGCCCAGTCAACTTGGCATGTGCACCACTCCCTCCTTCCTCATGTAATACTACCATTGTGTTGACTATAAGGTTGGCTATAGAGGTTACAACTTTTTCACACTTTCTCTATATCTATTTCCTCTCAAATGTTTTTTACCTTTCTTTTTTAGACACAATTGTTTTTTATGCCTCTTTTTTTAGAATTAGTTTTTTTATACCTAGGAGCACATGTAGAGACGGGCTCTTGCAGAGCCCACTCCTTGACTTTGTCAATGCCTCTCTCTCCTCCACATAAGCGGGCTTATAGGCCAGTATTTTACTGGTACTACTTGCTATGAATGCCGGCAGCTGGCGTTTGAGGGGGAGGGCTTGGAAGCGGTCCGGACTCCCGCATGGCCCACCTCACATTATCACCATATATTTCTTGGAGTCCGTGCACGGCGGGCGGGCGATCTCTTCTCCCTCCCCCGTCTCTTTCTTCTCAGCCGACGCCCGCCGAGCGATTAGATTTCGGCTATCGACAGTTTATTCAATTGCAGTCCCACATGTTAGTGAAATTGCAAGACAACGCGTGTCCCTTCTGGTGAGCAGCGTGCGAGCCGGACTGTCGGGGGTGCGACGCATACGAGTCGTAAGTGTGCCGCCTTTTCTTTTGAACTTGCAAAGCGAAACATTTTCGTGCGATCAATCGATAGAAATCCAGAACAAAATGACGAGGGCGGTGCTTTCCCGCGTGTTAGGCGGGCTAGTTTGAGTGATATGACATGCTACAGTGCCATCCACTTGCTCCATTTTTATGTAAGAAAGAGTTTACACACTTACGTGGGTGGAGTGAGAAACACGGCGGATCTGATTTTGATCGAGGGATAACTGTTCCCTGCCAAATAATGGAGCACTATTAATCTCCAATGCTGGCCCACAAATTTACACCGGCATCTGTCCGAGGACATGATGGATGCCATCCAATGCTGCCCGCATACCTTTCAACAACTATATGAACTAACTGGACGAAATTCATGCAAACAAAGCAAATTTCAAATTAACCGGATGAAATTCATTACATTTCGAAAACTTTTCCTACAAACTGGACGAAATTCATTACATATTTCGCCCAAACCATACTAAAACCTACTATAAACCTAATCTAAACAATCGCCAGCGCCCGACCACCATGTCCGGCCATGAACCCGAGAAAGTCGGCCATTGCCATTGCCTCCTCCTCATCCGCCTCGATAACCTCCTCCTCCGGAGAACAACGTTCTGAAGATTTCCACCTCCACGTCACCGTCAAGCGGCTAATCGGCTGCCAATGTTTATCCCACCAAGCTTGGCGTCGACTGAGTGGAGGAGCGGTGGCCTTCCTGGGACCAGAGCGGCGGCGACTTACCCTGTACTACTCTTGCTCGCTGCCGGCTGCGCCCGCGCACGCGCGCCGGCTTCATGGTAGTGGTGGCGGAGGGCAGCCGGGGGGGAGCCGGTGATCTCCTTCGTCTTCTCCTGCAACAGTGCGTCCAAGAGAGCTTTGGAGCGCGCCCGGAGCGGAGCTGCCGATGTCCTTCGTCTGCTCCTGCGACAGTACGTCCAAGAGAGATTTGGAGCGCGAGGAGGCCATGGTTGGAGTAGTGCCGACAGAAGGAAGGGACAGGAGGAGAATGAGTATGGGTCTTTGGCTATGGCTGGGAGCTGGGGCTCAAGTTAATATACCAGGCGAATGGTAATGAGCCGCGGCAGACGGATGGATGGCTGGCGCCGGAGTAGGTTCGTCGGGTGTGAATGCAGACGTTGCTTCACTGACTTAACCGCAGGTGCGTTGGGTCACTGACATGTGGGCCCAACGGGTATCTAGCCCGCATGTCAGTTACACACGAACTGCACCTGCAGTTAAGTCCGGTGAATGCGGAATTGACGTTCTGGAGAGACGGTGACCGTTTCAGGCGGGAAGCGCGCGCTAGCGATGGAAGGGGTTTCGGTAGGCCAGGGCGGTCATACGCTGGCGTGGTGGTAAAATTTTAACTCATGGATGACGAGCCTTTGAAGTGTATGCGACACGTATTGACAACCAGGCGTCCATGCAACTGGTCTTGTCGCCAGCTAGCCTTCGACGACCACCATTAGACACCACACAACCATGCATAACTTATGAATAATGGACGAATCGATCATACACACACTCGTGTGCAGTGGCACTATGATCGGTCGCTCATGATAGTACATACTCCGTACCATAGTACCCTCTCTAGCTAGGATGTTTCATATATTGTAGTTGTGATGGACGATATACATGAGCAAGGCGCCGAGTACCGAGTATGACTGTTGGTGTTGAGCCAGGTGAATACATGCTCGGCGTTCGCGGAGGCCTCCATCAAACATCTAAACAGTAATGTCAGGCACCGCCGGGGCACGCAGGTGATGGGCTCGCCGTTTGCGTTGCGCCATGAGCAGGACTTTGATTGAGATGGCGACGTGCATGCATTAGCATGGTTTGACAGCGTGAGCGTGAGTGTCTGCACGCGTACATGCTACTTGCCTCTATGGACGGTGTGGGCTAATGTGTGCATCACGTATAATATAATGATCAAAGTGAGCTATCAACACAAGTTCGATGACCGCCAATGCATCTTACTTGGTAATAAATGACCAGGATTGACGGGAATCCAAATTTCCTTCGTCTTCTGTCCTTGAGCTCTTGACAAACCAATGCACTACTAGCAAGAGGCCAATGTGTTGCATGGAACATCAAGATGCATTTATACGAGCTATTTATCTCATGGGAGACGAAGATGAATGAGGGAAGTCCTTATCTGCAAATGTGGAGAGCGGTGCGGGTATCTTTTTGCAAAATTGTCATAGTTTGCTTTCTATCCGTAAGATATAGATCGGACGGTCTATATTGAAGGATGGCAGGCACACCATCATCACCAACTCGGTTTTTATAAGAGTAGAGATACGGTTGTCCGGCCACTCCACCCCAGAGCTCTCACCAAGCGTCATTCATGCCACCGCGCCGCACACTAACCGGTAAGGAAGCAATGGCATCCCGTCGCGCCGAGTTCCTCGCCGCACACGACCGCACACAAAATGGTAGGGAAGCGATGGCATCCCGCCGTGCCGAGTTCATCCCCGCTCGCGACCTCACACCTACATGGGCGGAATTTGAAGCTGCCATGGCCGAATGGGCGGTAGAGCAAGAGGCGGACAAAGCCGCACAGAGGGAGCAGAGAAGTCAGAAAGCACTCAAGAAAAGAAAGGCCCGCCGCCGCAAGAAAGAAGAGGACGCACGCGCTGCTGCGGAGAGGTCGCCGAAGATCCAAGCACGGTGGGGTGTCGCCGACAAAGCCGGGAAGGAGAACGACGGTGTCTGGCCAGCATGTGAGAAGTAGTAGAACTAGTAGTAGTTAGTGTGTGTGTGTGTGTGTGTCTATGTCTGAGTACGAGCATGTACCGGTACTACTATTTACTACTATAGTTTTTAGAGAAAATTACCAGTACATTATCCTAGACCCAATGGCAAATTCCTATCCTATGCATCAAATGGCATCTCTTTCTCTATAGGAATTGAGATGCATGTCATCTCACTTCCTATGATTTTCATATTCCTATAAAATTCCTATCCTATGAACGAAAGGAGGCCTCTGCTGGAGTAACTACTGTAGCTAGCAGTACTGCTGGTACAGTAGTTTTCTTCAAGAAGCGGAATTCAACGAAGTCATGATGGTTCCTTCGTCCGAGCAACTTCACAGTGGGAAAGTTTGGGCCTGTGATTTGACGGCTCATTAGTCATTATTACTGCGGCGCGACGACCGGGTGACTCTCCCTTGGAGTTCTGCATGCATGGCAAGCGGACCAGGATGGTCGACGTCCCACATGTTGGCAAACGGAAGTATTCTTTCTGATATCGAGGAGCAAGGAAACCACATGGTATAGTATCACTGTTGATTTTTTCTGATGAATGCTAGAGTTTCAACTCTTACGACGAAGGAGTGCCAAACACGGCATGTGCTGGATGTCTGATACGTCCATTTTGCATAATGCTTTTATATCGATATTTATTGCATTATGGGCTGTTATTACACGTTATGTCACAATACTTATGCCTATTCTCCCTTATTTTACAAGGTTTACATAAGGAGGGAGAATGCCGGCAGCTGGAATTCTGGGCTGGAAAAGGAGCAAATATTAGAGACCTATTCTACACAACTCCAAAAGTCCTGAAACTCCACGAAAGTCATTTTTGGAAATAATAAAAAATAGTGAGCGGAAGAAATACATCAGGGGGGCCACCACCTGTCCACGAGGGTGGGGGGCGCGCCCCCTGCCTCGTGGGGCCCCTGTTGGCTCTCCGGTGGCCATCTTCTGCTATATGAAGTCTTTCGTCCGAAGAAAAATCATAAGCAACCTTTCGGGACGAGACTCCGCCGCCATGAGGCGGAACCTTGGCGGAACCAATCTAGGGCTCCGGCAGAGCTGTTCTGCCGGGGACACTTCCCTCCGGGAGGGGGAAATCATCGCCATCGTCATCACCAACGCTCCTCTCATCGGGATAGGGCAATCTCCATCAACATCTTCACCGGCACCATCTCCTCTCAAAACCCTAGTTCATCTCTTGTATCCAATTCTTGTCTCCAAGTCCGGGATTGGTACCTGTAGGTTGCTAGTAGTGTTGATTACTCCTTGTAGTTGATGCTAGTTGGTTTATTTGGTGGAAGATCATATGTTCAGATCCTTTATGCATATTAATACCTCTCTGATTATGAACATGAACATGCTTTGTGGGTAGTTACATTTGTTCCTGAGGACATGGGAGAAGTCTTGCTATTAGTAGTCATGTGAATTTGGTATTCGTTCGATATTTTGATGAGATGTATGTTGTCTATCCTCTAGTGGTGTTAAGTGAACGTCGACTACATAACACTTCACCATTATTTGGGCCTAGAGGAAGGCATTGGGAAGTAATAAGTAGATGATGGGTTGCTAGAGTGACAGAAGCTTAAACCCTAGTTTATGCGTTGCTTCGTAAGGGGCTGATTTGGATCCATATGTTTCATGCTATGGTTAGGTTTACCTTAATACTTCTGTTGTAGTTGCGGATGCTTGCAATAGAGGTTAATCATAAGTGGGATGCTTGTTCAAGTAAGAATAGCACCCAAGCACCGGTCCACCCACATATCAAATTATCAAAGTACCGAACGCGAATCATATGAAGGTGATGAAAACTAGCTTGACGATAATTCCCATGTGTCCTCGGGAGCGCTTTTCTCTATATAAGAGTTTGTTCAGGCTTGTCCTTTGCTACAAAAAGGATTGGGCCACCTTGCTGCACTTTATTTACTTTTGTTACTTGTTGCTCGTTACAAATTATCTTATCACAAAACTATCTATTATCTATTATTTCAGTACTTGCAGAGAATACCTTGCTGAAAACCGCTTATCATTTCCTTCTGCTCCTCGTTGGGTTCGACACTCTTACTTATCGAAAGGACTACGATAGATCCCCTATACTTGTGGGTCATCAAGACTCTTTTCTGGCGCCGTTGCCGGGGAGTGAAGCGCCTTTGGTAGGTGGAATTTGGTAAGGAAAAATTTATATAGTGTGCTGAAATTTACTGTCACTTGTTACTATGGAAAGTAATCCTCTGAGGGGCTTGTTCGGGGTATCTTCACCCCGACCAGTAGAGCAAAGAGTTGCTCCTCAACCTACTGAATTTACTGAAAATTAAAATGAAAATATTCACTTTGAGATTCCTTCGGGTATGTTAGAAAAACTGCTAGCTAATCCTTTTGCAGGAGATGGAACAAAGCATCCTGATGAGCACCTAATATATGTGGATGAAGTTTGTGGATTATTTAAGCTTGCAGGTATACCTGGTGATGTTATTAAGAGGAAGGTCTTCCCTTTATCTTTGAAGGGAGATGCATCCACATGGTATAGGCTATGTGATGATACGGGATCATGGAACTACAAACGATTGAAATTGGAATTTCATCAGAAATTTTATCCTATGCATCTTGTTCATCGTGATCGCAATTATATATATAATTTTTGGCCTCGCGAAGGTGAAAGCATCGCTCAAGCTTGGGGGAGGCTTAAATCAATGTTATATTCATGCCCCAATCATGAGCTCTCAAGAGAAATAATTATTCAAAATTTTTATGCTCGGCTTTCTGATAATAATCGCACCATGCTCGATACTTCTTGTGCTGGCTCTTTTATGATGAAGACTATTGAATTCAAATGGTATTTATTGGATAGAATTAAACGCAACTCTGAAGATTGGGATCTCGACGAAGGTAAGGAGTCAGGTATGACACCTAAGTTTGATTGTGTTAAATCTTTTATGGATACCGATGTTTTCCGTAAGTTTAGCACTAAATATGGACTTGACTCTGAGATAGTAGCTTCCTTCTGTGAATCTTTTGCTACTTTTGTTGATCTCCCCAAGGAGAGGTGGTTTAAATATCATCCTCCCACAGAAGTAAAAGTAGCTGCACCTACTAAAGTTGAAGAAAAGACTATCACTTATAATGATCATGTTGTTCCTACTTCTTATGTTGAGAAACCACCTTTCCCTGTTAGAATAAAGGATCATGCTAAAGCTTCAACTGTGGTTCGTAAAAGCAATATTAGAACTTATACACCTCCTGAGAAAATTAAAGTTGAACCTAATATTGCTATTGTTAAAGATCTCCTGTCTGATAATATCGATGGGCATGTTATTTATTTCTGTGAGGAAACTGCTAGAATTGCCAAACCTTGTGCTAAAGATAAACATAGACCTGTGGTAGGCATGCCTGTTATTTCTGTTAAAATAGGAGATCATTGTTATCATGGCTTATGTGATATGGGTGCTAGTGCTAGTGCCATACCTATTGACTTATACAAGGAAATTAAGCATGATATTGCATCTACTGAGTTAGAAGATATTGATGTCACAATTAAACTTGCCAATAGAGATACTATTTCACCAATGGGAATTGTTAGAGATGTTGAAGTCTTGTGTGGGAAAACTAAATATCCTGCTGATTTTCTTGTTCTTGGTTCCCCACAAGATAGCTTTTGTCCCATTATATTTGGTAGACCCTTCTTGAACACTGTTAATGCTAAGATAGACTGTGAAAAGGATGTTGTTACTGTTGGTTTGGGTGATATGTCTCATGAGTTTAATTTCTCTAAATTTAGTAGACAACACCGTGAAGAGGAATCTCCTAGTAAGGATGAAATTATTGGTCTTGCTTCTATTGCCGTACCTCCAAGTGATCCTTTAGAACAATATTTGCTAGACCATGAAAATGATATGTTTATGAATGAAAGAAGGGAAATAGATGAAGTATTCTTTAAACAGGAACCCATCCTGAAACACAATTCGCCTATTGAAATCCTAGGGGATCCTCCTCCACCCAAGGGTGATCCCATGTTTGAGCTTAAACCATTGCCTGATACTCTTAAATATGCTTATCTTGATGAACAGAAGATATATCCTGTTATTATTAGTGCTAACCTTTCAGAGCATGAAGAAGAGAGATTATTGAAAACTCTGAAGAAGCATCGTGCTGCTATTGGATATACTCCTGATGATCTTAAGGGCATTAGTCCCACTCTATGTCAGCATAAAATAAATTTGGAAGAAGATGCGAAACCGGTCCATGATCATCAACGACGGCTGAATCCTAAGATGAAAGAAGTGCTAAGAAAGGAAATACTAAAGCTCCTTGAGGCAGGTATAATTTATCCCGTTGTTGATAGTCAGTGGGTAAGTGTTGTCCATTGTGTCCCTAAGAACGGAGGTATTACCGTAGTTCCTAATGATAAAGATGAATTGATTCCGCAAAGAATTATTACAGGTTATAGGATGGTAATTGATTTCCGCAAATTAAATAAGGCTACTAAAAAGGATCATTACCCCTTACCTTTTATCGATCAAATGCTAGAAAGATTATCCAAACATACACATTTTTGCTTTCTAGATGGTTATTCTGGTTTCTCTCAAATACCTGTGTCAGCCAATGATCAATCAAAAACTACTTTTACTTGCCCTTTTGGTACTTTTGCTTATAGACGTATGCCTTTTGGTTTATGTAATGCACCTGCTACCTTTAGAGATGCATGATGGCTATATTCTCTGACTTTTGTGAAAAGATTTGTGAGGTTTTCATGGACGATTTTTCCGTTATGGATCCTCTTTTGATGATTGCTTGAGCAACCTTGATCGAGTTTTGCAGAGATGTGAAGAATTTAATCTTGTCTTGAATTGGGAAAAGTGCCACTTTATGGTTAATGAAGGTATTGTCTTGGGGCATAAAGTTTCTGAAAGAGGTATTGAAGTTGATAAAGCCAAGGTTGATGCTATTGAAAAGATGCCATGTCCCAAGGACATCAAAGGTATAAGAAGTTTCCTTGGTCACACCAGTTTTTATAGGAGGTTCATTAAGGACTTCTCAAAAATTTCTCGGCCTCTGACTAATTTGTTACAAAAAGATATACCATTTGTTTTTGATGATGATTGTGTAGAAGCATTTGAAATACTTAAGAAAGCATTGACCTCTGCACCTATCATTCATCCACCTGATTGGAATTTACCTTTTCAAAATATGTGTGATGCCAGTGATTATGCTGTAGGTGCTGTTCTAGGGCAAAGAGTTGATAAGAAATTAAATGTTATTCAATATGCTAGTAAAACTCTAGACAATGCTCAAAGAAATTATGCTACTACTGAAAAAGAATTCTTAGCAGTTGTATTTGCTTGTGATAAGTTCAGACCTTATATTGTTGATTCTAAAGTAACTATTCACACAGATCATGTTGCTATTAAATATCTTATGGAAAAGAAAGATGCTAAACCTAGACTTATTAGATGGGTTCTCCTGCTACAAGAATTTGATTTGCATATTGTTGATAGAAAAGGAGCTGAGAACCCCGTTGCAGACAACTTGTCTAGGTTAGAAAATGTTCTTGATGACCCACTACCTATTGATGATAGCTTTCCTGATGAGCAATTAAATGTCATAAATACTTCTCGTACTGCTCCGTGGTATGCTGATTATGCTAATTATGTCGTTGCTAAATTTATACCACCTAGTTTGACATATCAGCAAAAGAAAAAAAAATTCTATGATTTGAGACATTACTTCTGGGATGACCCACATCTTTATAAAGAAGGAGTAGATGGTGTTATTAGACATTGTGTACCTGAGTATGAACAGGAACAGATCCTACGCAAGTGTCACTCCGAAGCTTATGGAGGACACCACGCTGGAGACAGAACTGCACATAAGGTATTGCAATCCGGTTTTTATTGGCCTACTCTCTTCAAGGATGCCCGTAAGTTTTTCCTATCTTGTGATGAATGTCAAAGAATTGGTAATTTAGTAGACGACAAGAAATGCCTATGAATTATTCACTTGTTATTGAACCATTTGATGTTTGGGGCTTTGATTATATGGGACCTTTTCCTGCCTCTAATGGATACACACATATTTTATTTGTTGTTGATTACATTGCTAAGTGGGTAGAAGCTATTCCAACTAGTAGTGCTGATCATAACACTTCTATTAAGATGCTTAAAGAAGTTATTTTTCCGAGGTTTGGAGTCCCTAGATATTTAATGACTGATGGTGGTTCACATTTTATTCATGGTGCTTTCCGTAAAATGCTTGCTAAGTATGATGTTAATCATAGAATTGCATCTCCTTATCACCCACAGTCTAGTGGTCAAGTAGAATTGAGTAATAGAGAGCTCAAATTAATTTTGCAAAAGACTGTTAATAGATCTAGAAAGAATTGGTCCAAGAAACTTGATGATGCATTATGGGCCTATAGAACTGCATATAAAAATCCTATGGGTATGTCTCCGTATAAAATGGTTTATGGAAAAGCATGTCACTTACCTCTCGAACTAGAACATAAGGCTTACTGGGCCATTAAAGAGCTCAATTATGATTTTAAACTTGCTGGTGAGAAGAGGTTATTTGATATTAGCTCACTTGATGAATGGAGAACCCAAGCTTATGAAAATGCCAAATTGTTTAAAGAAAAAGTTAAAAGATGGCATGACAAAAGAATACAAAAGCATGAGTTTAATGTAGGTGATTATGTATTGCTATACAACTCTCGTTTAAGATTTTTTGCAGGAAAACTTCTCTCTAAATGGGAAGGCCCTTACGTTATCGAGGAGGTCTATCGTTCTGGTGCCATAAAAATCAACAACTTCGAAGGCACAAATCCGAAGGTGGTGAACGGTCAAAGAATCAAACATTATATCTCAAGTAATCCTATAAATGTTGAAACCAATGTTATTGAAACCGTAACCCCGGAGGAATACATAAGGGACACTTTCCGGAACGTTTCAGACTCCGAAAAGGAATAGGTATGTGGTACGGTAAGTAAACCTACTCCAAAACAGTTCTAAAGGCAATATTTCTCCGTTTTGGAATATTTAGAAAAATAGAAAAATAAGAAGGAGTCTGGGAAGGACACGAGGGTGGAGGGCGCGCCCCCCTACCTCGTGGCCACCTCGTGTGCTCTCCGGACTCCGTTTTCTTGCACGATACGTATTTTGGTCGGTAAAAATGCATTATATATTCTCCCGAAGATTTTGACTCCTGTATCACGCAAAAATCCTCTGTTTTCGTTTCGAGCCGTCCTGCTGCAGATTAGAGCAACATGTCATCCCGGGATTCTGAAGGAGAAAGCTATGTGGCTGATTACCTTGAAAATCCTAAGGTCTACGAAGATGTGGAGCATTGTGGTTGGACTACGGAAGAAGAAGAGGACTATGAACCCAAGAGGAGGGAGGAGACAAGCTCAGATGAAGATGAAGCCCCATTACCTCAACCTGGGGACATGCATGTGGAATTCAAAAAGTCAAGCCTCCCTGATAGAGCAAAGAAACTTAAGATCGAGTTTATCCCTTTTCGTCTATTGCAGGAAAACAAGCAGGAACTATGCAAAAAGATATTAAGCCTGGAGCAAGAGATTGATGACCTAAGGGATCAAAATTCTGTCCTCAAGCACAAATTAAGGGAGAAGCCTAAGCCATCAACTAAATCATCATCTCCATCACCTTCGAAGAAGGAAACATAATCACATGGGTATGGGCACTCCCCTTGGCAACTGCCAAGCTTGGGGGAGGTGCCCCGGTATCGTATCACCATCACACTCCTATCTTTACCTTTTTCTTAGTTCGATCCTTTTAGTAGTATCTTGATCTAGTAGAATAAAGTTTTGGCATGATGTAGTTTCGAGTTTCGAGTCCATGAGCTATATAATAAAGATTAGTGTTGAGTCAAGGGTTTGATTATTTTGCCATGATCTTGAGTGAATAAAAGAAAAGAAAAGGAAACAAAGAGATCATATTGATCTTATTGAGAGTAATGACTTCACATAGAAAGAGTATGATGATTAAAAATTGTTGAGAGTTGGCAAACATAGCTTTGGTCATCGTTGCAATTAATAGGAAGTAATAAAGAAAGAGATGTTTCACATATAAATATACTATCTTGGACATCTTTTATGATTGGGAGCACTCATTAAAATATGACATGCTAAAGAGTTGATGTTGGACAAGGAAGACAACGTAATGGGTTATGTTTTCTTATATCTGAGATAAAGTATATTGTCATGGATCATCCAACATGTTGAGCCCCCTCATGCTAGCCAAATTCTTTGCACCAAGTAGAGATACTACTTGTGCTTCCAAAAACCCTTAAACCAGTTTTGCCATGAGAGTCCACCATACCTACCTATGGATTGAGTAAGATCCTTCAAGTAAGTTGTCATCGGTGCAAGCAATAAAAATTGCTCCCTAAATATGTATGATTGATTGGTGTGGAGGAAATAAGCTTTATACGATCTTGTGATGTGGAAGAAATAAAAGCGACGGACTGCATAATAAAGGTTCATATCACAAGTGGCAATATAAAGTGACGTTCTTTCGCATTAAGATTTCGTGCATCCAACCTTGAAAGCGCATGGCAACCTCTGCTTCCCTCTGCGAAGGGCCTATCTTTTATTATTACCTTCTACCATATGCAAGAGTCGTGGTGATCTTCACCTTTCCTTTTTTATATTTTATCCTTTGGCAAGCACAGTGTGTTGGAAAGATCCTGATATATATATATATATATATATATATATATATATATATATATATATATATATATATATATATATAATTGGATGTAGGGGAGCATGAGTTATTATTGTTGACATTACCCTTGAGGTAAAAGGTTGGGAGGCGAAACTATAAGCCCCTATCTTTCTCTGTGTCCGATTAAAACTCCGTAACCACAAGTATTGTGTGAGTGTTAGCAATTATGAAAGACTAAATGATAGTTGAGTATGTGGACTTGCTAGAAAGCTCTGACATAGACTCTTTCTGATGTTATGATAAATTGCAATTGCCTCAATGACTGAGATTATAGTTTGTTAGTTCTCAATAAAGTTTCTGATTCATACTTGGTATTGTGAACAGATTATTACTTGAGCATAAGAAATCATATGACAATATCCATTTATGTTGCTGTTATGAGAATAATCATGATGCCCTCATGTCCGTATTTTATTTTTTCGACACCTCTACCTCTAAACATATGGACATATTTATCGTTATCGGCTTCCGCTTGAGGACAAGCGAAGTCTAAGCTTGGGGGAGTTGATACGTCCATTTTGCATCATGCTTTTATATCGATATTTATTGCATTATGGGCTGTTATTACACGTTATGTCACAATACTTATGCCTATTCACCCTTATTTTACAAGGTTTACATAAGGAGGGAGAATGCCGGGAGTTCGAATTCTGGGCTGGAAAAGGAGCAAATATTAGAGACCTATTCTGCACAACTCCAAAAGTCCTGAAACTCCATGAAAGTCATTTTTGGAAATAATAAAAAATATTGAGAGTAAGAAATACATCAGGGGGGCCACCACCTGTCCACGAGGGTGGGGGGCGCGCCCCCCTGCCTCGTGGGCCCCCTGTTGGCTCTCCGGTGGCCATCTTATGCTATATGAAGTCTTTCGTCCGAAGAAAAATCATAAGCAACCTTTCAGGACGAGACTCCGCCACCACGAGGCGGAACCAATCTAGGGCTCCGGCAGAGCTGTTCTGCCGGGGACACTTCCCTCCGGGAGGGGGAAATCATCGCCATCGTCATCACCAACGCTCCTCTCATCGGGAGAGGGCAATCTCCATCAACATCTTCACCAGCACCATCTCCTCTCAAAACCCTAGTTCATCTCTTGTATCCAATTCTTGTCTCCAAGTCCGGGATTGGTACCTGTAGGTTGCTAGTAGTGTTGATTACTCCTTGTAGTTGATGCTAGTTGGTTTATTTGGTGGAAGATCATATGTTCAGATCCTTTATGCATATTAATACCTCTCTGGTTATGAACATGAATATGCTTTGTGAGTAGTTACATTTGTTCCTGAGGACATGGGAGAAGTCTTGCTATTAGTAGTCATGTGAATTTGGTATTCGTTCGATATTTTGATGAGATGTATGTTGTCTATCCTCTAGTGGTGTTATGTGAACGTCGACTACATAACACTTCACCATTATCTGGGCCTAGAGGAAGGCATTGGGAAGTAATAAGTAGATGATGGGTTGCTAGAGTGACAGAAGCTTAAACCCTAGTTTATGCGTTGCTTCGTAAGGGGCTGATTTGGATCCATATGTTTCATGCTATGGTTAGGTTTACCTTAATACTTTTGTTGTAGTTGCGGATGCTTGCAATAGAGGTTAATCATAAGTGGGATGCTTGTTCAAGTAAGAACAGCACCCAAGCACCGGTCCACCCACATATCAAATTATGAAAGTACCGAACGCGAATCATATGACCGTGATGAAAACTAGCTTGACGATAATT
Organism: Triticum aestivum; assembly: GCF_018294505.1. Lineage (NCBI taxonomy): Eukaryota > Viridiplantae > Streptophyta > Magnoliopsida > Poales > Poaceae > Triticum > Triticum aestivum. The sequence continues at coordinate 147,118,001 of NC_057796.1, forward strand.
CCCATGTGTCCTCGGGAGCGCTTTTCTCTATATAAGAGTTTGTTCAGGCTTGTCCTTTGCTACAAAAAGGATTGGGCCACCTTGCTGCACTTTATTTACTTTTGTTACTTGTTTCTCGTTACTAATTATCTTATCACAAAACTATCTGTTATCTATTATTTCAGTACTTGCAGAGAATACCTTGCTGAAAACCGCTTATCATTTCCTTCTGCTCCTCGTTAGGTTCGACACTCTTACTTATCGAAAGGACTACGATAGATCCCCTATACTTGTGGGTCATCAATGTCCCACACGTCAGCGAAAGGAGTGGGACATGAACAGCGTGGTAGAGCGTCTCCACTTCTTCCACTTCTGGGTCGGAGACCACATGTACTAGTACTAGTGGTATGAACGATACAAAGTGCGACCCGGAGAGAAAGACACGTCTAGTTGGAAGGTCTCGAGGCATACACGTAAACAAATATAAAACCTAATATGTGCCTCCAATTAATATAGTAGTAGTATAGTACTTAGGCACGTACTCCATAACATCACCGTGCATTGCACGTACAACATTTAGTGGTATGTAGTAGACAAATGCCTATATGCCACACATGTTCATACTATTTGTGCCTTTCTACTTCACTTACTACGCTACATTACTCAGGTTCGTATGTCCACTCCTGGGTACATGTCCGTCTCATAGTTCCAGTCCCACGTGTACTTCATAGATGGAATGATCCATATCATCACAGTTAGTGTGGCTCCTCACGATGGAGACTCATCCAAACTATGGCCAGCCTCGACGCGGAGCAGTCGCGTGCACCGGGAAGCGGCGCTCTCTCGGTCGTCGCGCTGCTTCAAAGCCGGCACCAGTGAGAGAGTCGCCTCCGCTCTGGCCAGGCATTAATGCGGCACTGACGCTCCAGGGCGATGCTGACCGTTTCATGCGGGAAGCGCGCGCTGGCAAGGGAGTATTGGTTTTGAACCGTTTCAGGTGTAGTACTGGTAGTTTGCAAAACTACTCAATTATTGCACTCAGTTTCCTAAGAAATTGTGGTAAAAAACGTTACTCCACAGCCCGCTTCCCTTCTCCTTCCTCTTCCACTGCCCGCGCACGTCCGCGGGAAGCGACCGGTCAACCCTTATATAGGAGTGCTAGCACAAAAAGATGCATGCATGACCACTAAAATTTCCAGATTAAAGAGCCGCTCCGGCGGGAGTATGGCGTATGTTGTTACCTTCGGTCGGGCCATGGCTACCGGGCGGGACATGGATCCTCTGACGTGGCTATCACTGCCTTACCCTGCCTTTCCTTCATTGACTGGTGGGACCCATGCTTGGGGTCCCACATGTCAGTGATAGAATGGTAGGATTGTTCACGTCAGAGGATCCTCATCCGGGCGACGGCGACCAGAGAAGAGGCGGCGGGAGGGGAATGAATGCAGCTACTTTTTGGGTTCGCCGTCCGGCTTAAATAAATGCGCAGCATCATGTGTACCCGCGGGTGCACAAATTGTAACATACGTGTCTGCTTAAGTGGGCGTCACGTAACTGGTGTGTGTGTGTGTGAGAGAGAGAGAGATTCTGCGAGATAGAGTGCGTGTGTGCGACTCTACTCTTCAGACATGTACTCAACCTTTTGCATCGGGATATAAGTAAAATGGTATTTACTTTAGCTAGTGATTTACGTGGCCATGTTAACGTGGTTGTGTAAAAAAATGTCACTTCCTGCTCGTGATTTGTGTGATATAATTACAAGCAAGACGCTCGTGCATTGCATGGAACATCAATATGCATTTTTTTTACAAAACACCTGTTGTGATTTACCCATGCAGGAGTAATCCCATGTGTAAAAACTAATGATATTTCGAGAATTTTATCGGAAAACTGGTATCTCGAGAATGTCATTGAAAAAATGGAAGATAAGAGATATGGTGAGGAGGAGTGGAGCGTGGTGGTGACTGGTGATCGGAATGGACGGAGGCATGGGGATGGACTGCGCCGGCAGGCGGCAGCGGCCACCATGCTAGATTGTTCTAGAGACTTTCTTTTTTAATTGCTCAACAATGAGGTTGTGGGAGATAAGGATGTGGAGAGAGGTGCGGCTATCTTTTGTAAAATTATCATAGTTTGCTTTCTATCCGTCAGATATAGATCAGACGGTCTATATTACAAGATGGCAGGCACACCATCATCGCCAACTTGGTTTTTTATAAGGGTACAGATGATAAGTTTGCTAACTACTAAAGTAAAGTGGATTTTTTCCATGTTATACAAGTAAATTAAGGTGATTGTTTATCATACGGGTAAGGGTGGATGAAGGGTGGTAGGAACAAATGCTCCGCCTAGAGCATGTGTGTGTGAGATGGAGTCTCAGTGTGTGTGTGTGTGAGAGAGAGAGAGAGAGAGATGGAGTCTTAGTGTGTGTGTGTGTGATGGAGTCTTAGTGTGTGTGTGTGTGTGTGTGTGTTTGTGTGTGGGTCGGTGGGTGCGTGCGTGTGTGTGTGTGTGTGTGTGTGTGGGTGTGTCTGTGTGTGTGTGTCGCGGGGTCCTCGGTGGCGGATGTAATTTAAGTGTGCATGGCTTCATCATAGAGAGGTGAGGTGTATGGCAGAGGCCACCAACGATGGGGTGCGAGGGAGAAAATGCCCGTAGAGAGGGAAGAGATGGTGTGCGCGCGTGAGAGTAGTCGACATTGAGAGAACGTGTTTGTTCGAGAGACACCAAGGAAGACTACTATATATCGATGGTGCATGTAGGCAGGAATTAAACGAAGGGATGGTCTTATTGGTTTTGGGGATATAGGGGAAGAGTGTGAGGGGGGGTAGCTAGAAGGAGATTGTTAAGTCTGAGTGTGTGTTTTACCCATCCAGGCGGAAGTTATGTGCACACAAGAAGAGAACGATTCGATGTGGCATTACGGTTGAGGGTAATTAACTACGTATGGAGACATAGAGACCTTCAACGTGCATGTGTGAGAGGTATACATGTATACGTGGGATGTGTGTGTGTGCGCGCGCATGATCGAGATAAAAGAAAGAAGACATAAGTCATAAGCTAAGATCAACGACATGGGAGAGACGGATCGGTATGACAATACGCATGCATGCGAGAATGCAGGGAAGAAGGCCCGACAATTGAGCATGTGTTTTCGTCTTTAAGAGATAGTGGCGTAGGCTGGAGCATGCATCTATGGCGAGCAGAGGGAGTGAGGCACAACGATTGTGCAAAAGAGATCAACCTATAAATGAAAGAAGGTTGATGGAGAAATAGATAAATAGAAAGATAAAGATGCTAGCTAGTGTGCGTTAGAGATAGGAGTCGAGTGGATCAGAAGGCTGGGTTATGGGTGTGGGTGTGAGAGAGATGAAGAAAGGGTGCATGTGACTCACATACAAACAAATATTGGAGAGAAATGAGATCCCGAGAGACGGAGTTTTGTGTCTGCGAGAGAGAAAGATATTTCAAAACGAGAGTGATAGCTAGAGAAACATATGAGGGAACGCAAGATATCTCTAGGGAGAGAGAGTGTGTGTGAGTGACATACAAGAGAACAGTGGAGAAATATGAGACCCTGGGAGACAGTTTGTGTTTGTGTGTGAGAAAGAGATATTTAAGAGGAAGAGTCGTAGGTTCTCATACCTAAGGAGCGAAAGACATCTCTATATGAGGGGCGTGCGAGTGGCACACAGGGGAATAGTAGAGAGAAATGAGACCCCGGGAGACAAAGTTTTTTGTTGTGTGAGAGAAAGAGATTCCACATGGAGAATCATAGTTAGAGACACATAGCAGGGAGCGAGATATACTTAGAGACAGATAGAGTGATGAAGGTCGAGGGAGAGAGTACCGTCAGTGTGTTACGAAGATAAAAGATCATTGTCAACATACATGTAGCACGAGAGATACCCGAGAGACGATGAACGCGTATAGGTCTAGAGAGATAGTCCTATATAAGCATGAGTGATAGTTATATGAGACGAATATCTGGATTAAATGGGATTCAAATATTTAAACTGGAGATCACGACATCGATAATATCATAAAGCAAATTGGTGTATCAAACATGCATATTCATTTGAATTTGGGGACACGTGTAATGTTATATAGTTTATCAATATTGGTGATCCATAGATTCTTTAATTAGAAACAATGCATGGTTTATATGCAATTAATGTCTAAACGGGATTACACTATATGTTGTGTGTGTGAAACACATTATACATGTTTGAGAAGTAAAAAAAACCCGCATGAAACACACATTAATTGGAGACAGTTAGCGAGGAATGCATACATTGGATTTCAACATAAAGTGGTTTCAAATATTTGAAAATCCAAATTGATGGATACAACCTTATGAATATGAGATCATGCCATTTGTAAACCATATTTATGTATAAAGGGTGTTGTGCTTTTGAAAGTATATATAAGAAATGATGTATATATAATTTTATTCCAATCAAAAATGGATCCCGTCCGAAAAATAATAGAATACAAACAGGATTCGAATTGAGTTGGCACGGTAAACGTGCACTCTGCAAAATTTGAACGAAGCGGGGAAAGTCGCAGTAACCGCCCGAAACCAAAATCTGCGAGATGGAAATTACTACTGCCTATCCCTTCCACGCAAAGCCTATCTGCTTGATTTCTATAGGTTTCGATAGGGGTAGGTTTGTAATTTCACTCAAACGTGACATAACCGCCTCTCACCCGGATTCATACACGGTGGCCGCCAAAACACAGTGTGTCCTCGGCCGAAATTGACTCCCTCCCTGATTCATACACGGTGGGCGCCAAAAACAAACTCTCGTCGGCAAATATTCGGTGTATGCAACATTACCGTCCTATCCCCAACCGACTAATATTGTTGTGATGTAGGAAATTTGAAACGGGGGCTAAGTTTGTAAATTTCCTCGCATTTGAGACAAGCGCGCCCTGAAGACATGGTTCCCCCTTCCTCTCCACCTCCATTTCCCCATTCGTACTCCATGGGCGCCAAAACACCCTCTCCACCCCAGCCTCCTCCGTCCGCCACCCCATCCACTGCCGTCCTCCTCCACCATGCCGGAGCTGATACCCCGACGCCGCCATCCATTATAATAGATCGACCTCTCTCATCCACGGCTTCGGACCGGGATCCTTGCATCCCGTCCTCTCGCTTCATCCCCGCCATCGTCCACCTTGCCAGCGCCGCTCCTACGACTGTCTCGTCCACCACGCCCCGCCGCCACTGTCTACCCTCCTAGATCTGCTTCAACGCCGCCGACAGCCATCGCTACCGCAGCACCGTCAAATTCTTAGCAGATGCATACACGGTGCCGCACCAGAGGCGGTACTCTTTCGTATCTGCTCAACTTATTTATCGCAGCAAGAAAATAGATCGCCACTGCTTTACTCTGATTTCATGTCCATCACTTACTTGCTAGTTGAAAGCAAACATTGGTTGCGAAGCTGCCTTTTTCCGGTTTGCACCTTCAGATCCTCCATGGCACGCTCAACACTATACTCCCAATGTTTATGGTCTTCGCCTTTTATATTCCACACTAGTTAAATCACAGTAGACTAAATTTCAAAATTGGGTCAGTCGATTTTTCAGAGCTCGCCGGAGTTCGCCGGTGCGAGCGAAGGGGCTCGGGTGGGGACTTTGGTTGTGGGGGCGGTGGTGGGGCCTCGTCGAATGAAGAGAACTCGACGCGGGTGGGGGCGGGGTGGGGGCGGGGGTGGGGTGGCGGAGGAACACATGCGGTGGGGGCCGGTGGTCCGGCCAGCGGCCCGTGCGGTGTTCTGTATGGAAGAATTAGAGACGAGGAAGAAGAAGGGTTAGGAGACGTAGGATCTTCATCCAACCGCCTGAAATGGTCGACTAGCCCAAATGACAAAATTCACGCGACTTGCATGCAGACATGCCTTTATATTCAGTACCATCATCGTACCTGCTTAGCACTGCTCCTGAATCCATCAAGCTAAACAACGTGCCACTCATAATTCCAACCTTGTTTCTCAAGTACGAATCTGATATGATGCTGATATTACTAAAACAGATAACATTTAATTGGTCAGCTAATGTTCCTATTTTACTTTCGAAAAAGCACGTGCACCACATATAGAGAGACAGCAGGGAGTTGCTTTCTGAATGCGCTCTGGTTCATCATGTGTGGGCACTGCGCAACGAACATTTTATTATCCAAAATCTGCTTGCTCTTCTTTAGCATGTTCCTCTTCCGTTCTTCTTTAATAAGTACTCTCGCCGTTCCTAAATACAAGTCTTTGTATAGATTCCACCATGGACTACATATGGAGCAAAATGAGTGAATCTACACTCTAAAATGTATCTGGATACATCTATATTGATCCATAGTGGAAATCTCTACCAAGACTTATATTTTGGAACAGAGGGAGTATGATAGTAGTACAGTATGTTCCTTGTAGTGAAGATGAGCAGGGACATTTGCAGTGTAGAGGTCTATACGGTCGGTTGATATGGACACTTTGAACTCTTCGGGCCTCTTTGATTCGTAGGATTTTGTAAACATGAGAATATGATTTGTAGTGGCCTGCCCACTTGAATCAGGAAATATGTTAGTTGGGAGCCACCCACCCTCCTCACCGCTCGGCGCTCCTGGCCGTTGGATCGGTTGTTTGATGCATTCTGAGCCGTTCGATCTCGCCCTCAGATGATATCGGCCGTCGGATCAAGAAGCGACACTGCTACAATGAATAATAGCTTCAATTCGGTCTCCCTTACTGTTTTTTCTTAGCTCCGAATTACTTTGTTGCCTCACTAACGTGTGGGGTCACTCTCTGGTGGGCCAAGTCGGTCAGCGATTGTGGCTGGGTGCGGCGCGTGGCCTCCTTCAGCGGGCAAATATCCTGTGCCACCGCCGATAATATCGTGCCCCACCGAGGGCAGTTTCGTCATTTCACTTGTCCGGGCCCGTGACGTGTCGGGCGCCGGCTGGCTGGAGAGTGGATGGGGTGAGGGCGCCTGTCTCTCTTCCTCCCGGTCCTCACTCCGTCAATCCCCTCTTCCTTCTCTCGCCTCCCATGGCGCCGCCGCTCCTGCCTCCTCACCTCCCGTGGCCCGCCCTCCCGGTCGTGTCTCTTCTCTCCATCGCCAGTCGCGGAAGCTGCTGCGCTCCTCTTCCTCCCTAGCCGCATCGCGCGAGAGACCCGAGGTCACCCGCCTCCGATCCGACGGGCGAGGCGGCCAGCGGCTGCCTCCCGGTCAAATCCGGCTGCCCACCGACCGACTCGAGCTGGCGGTGTTGTTCCCGGCGGAGCACGCCGTCGCGCCGTTGATGTGGGGATGCCATAGGGGAGCACGCCGTCGCCATCGGCTGCGTCCTGGGCGACTCCGACGCGCCCTGCCACGAGCTTCGTCTCCTCTGTCGCTGCCGTGAGCTTCTCCGCCGCTACCTCATCTCCTCCAGCACCCTCTCTTGCTCGTGTATCTGGACGAGAGGCAACCTACTGAGAGGAACATGTCGACCTTGGTGACATCTAGGATGAGGCACGTCCATGAAATCGATGGTGAGGCAGCCGGCCGTCAGGGGTGCGTTAGCTTGGGTGATCCCCTAGCGAAGCTGCAGCGACCACACAAGGTGCATGTAGCCGGCATCATGACACTCTTGGGTAAGTTTGCTCCATCTGGACCTGCAGTTTCAAATGCCTAAGTATCAATGCTTTATTAATCTGAATTGTTTTACAAGCATTGTGTTATCCCCTATGAGGCTATGAGGTTAATACATTATGCGTACTTCTTTTGGTATTTCTGCTAAATGCTTTTTTGCCTTTGTTATAATTAGGGCACACTGGAGCCTGGTGATTATGTGCGTTCCTGCAAAAAAGAGTAATTCAGGACCAATCTTACTTCATCTGGACTCCTTAGGGATGCATCCTACTAGAGGAATTGATGACGGCGGTGGTCATTTTCCAGATTCAGCAGTGCATACTTGGAACAGGTAATAAAAAGGGAATCACTTAATTTTATTTGTATTTGCACCAATAATCATGCTTAGCATATTAGAACAATTTACTTTGAGAACAAATGGCTGGAAGAACGATGCGATTTGATACCCTGTTATGTTGGTGTCGAGAGAAAATTTGGTGTTTCGTTTTTCTTATATGTACAATTATCTGCCGTGAATCTTGTGCTTTCAATCAATGTGTTTATTTTGGCTAAATTCCGAGCCTTTTCTGGATCTGAGCAAACGATCCTGCAACGACAGCAAGAGGCAGCCCACATGAATCTATTGAGGTGCACCTTTATCTTGACCATGCCTCTGGTTTTTAGTTAGACACCATGTTTGCAGATTCAAGTTCCAAAATCAGGGTACTGTTTTTTATTTCTTGCTTAATTTTGTTTGGTAGTTCCCTTTGTGTTCGGTAGTGGGACATGTGTTGGTCTACACAGGTATTTCTTTTGTCTGTCAAATGCTACCAAACAAACCAGTGCCATGGTGGCTAGGATGGGTCCTCTTAGATGTCCATTCGGATTACAAATTGTGGAGGGACCGGTCAACATTTTTAGTATTTTACTACATGGCTGCTAAGTATACATAGATTTAGGAAAACTACCTGCGGTAATTCCTGCTCCGGCATGCGTTTCTCTTAATTCTTGAATTATGAATTCAGACCAAGATTTATGAATTCTAATTATTAGTTTGATTTACATTTTTGTTTTCATTATTGTGCCTTCTATCCAAGGTGATCATATGAAATCTTTAAATAACTTATTATCCAGTGGTTCCTCTGCCTGCTCAATGGAAACAATATCGTGAGACATAATAGGGAGTATGTTAGACAAATACGCATCTTTGTAGTGAAATGCCATGCTCTCAAGTATCTTGCAGTGCCAACATATAGTTAAGATGTATTAGTATCTTTGAATGTTCCAACAAGTAGCCCGACTACACATACTTGTAGTAATTTTAAGCTTCAATTTATTATTTTTGTGGTTTCAAGCTAGGATTAGCACTTCCTGATGTTATTTTTGGCTTTGGATTGTAAGTAAACTCTTTTTAGATGAGCATCCTTTTCCACCGACAAATAATAGCCAATCAATATTTCCTTGATATATTTTGCATTACCGATATACTTTACATGTAGAGATTATCAACATTTGTATGAGACCAATAATAGTTGTCGAAATTTTGTAGTTGTGTGCTATTGCCTGCAAGATACTGGATTCTTATAGAGTCAATTAACTGGGAGAATGATAACTACAAAAGGCGTTGCTAATCTTGACACGACGAAACACATTCTCTGTTATGTCCATGATGTTTCACTCCTACCTTACTCCGCTGAATTACTCTACCTATAAAAGGGGGACAGAGTGAACCTGCTGACATATCTTAATTGTTATGCTGTGATTGAATTGTCGTTCCTCGGTACCGTGAGAACATGGAGATGTGCAGGCTCATGGAGCAGGTTGTGTTCTCGGATCCATACATGGCCTCTAAATACACTTGCTGGGATTCGCCTCTTCTTGACGCTGAAGCGGTTCGAGAGGATGATGGTTTTGGAACGTCCGAGTTGTTGCCGTTTATGTGATGGATCTGTTGTTGCATTCGTTGATCTGTAGGTCCTTGTTTGATTTGTCCCGTCTCAATTCTGGTTACCTGCAGCTTATCCATGATTAGCACGTTTTTTCTTACAGGTTGGTCCGCTATTTGCAGGTGCTCGTTGGTCTGCCGGTCATTTGATTTGTGCCAGCTTGCTACTCCTCGTCCACCACCTTGCAGGTCGACCTCTTTTCTTTTCCCCTTCTCTGCTTTTAGGCTAGGCTTGAATTTTTGCAGCCATGTATTTTCCTTAGCTTGCCTGTGTAGAGCTGCTATTAGATTGAGTTTATTTTTGTCTCGTTTCTGTTGGTGTGCATGCTGGTGAATGGGTGTGTTTGTTTTTCCTTAGCTTGCCTGTGTAGACCTTATGTTTATTGATTTGCTCTTTGTGTGTTTGCCAATGGTGGAAGTGGCGGAGAAGTGGAACCAGAAGTGGAGGTCAACATATTACAGGTGATGCCTGCGTGTAATATGTTGACCTCCACTTCTGGTTCCACTTCTCCGCCGCTGCCCCACCGTCCAGGTCCAGCCCCACTCCCCCGTCACTCCTCCTACGTCCTCTGCAGGTGCTCCCCCATCACTCCCCCTTCTCCTCCATGGTCTACTGCAGGTTCTCTCCTCTCTCTGACCGCTGCTCCATCCATCATCTTGGAACTGCAGGAGAAGAATGTGTTATGTTGGGCTCGGACTATGTTGACAGCCATCTTGGCCAGCAAGAGGATGCTCACCTGCTTCGTCTTCCTCACCAGTCGGCTCTTATTAACCAATGATGATGTATCTTCAAGGTAGATTGATTCTTCTTCTGGTGTTAATTTTCTGTTGTGTTTGTTACATAGCGGGCAGGCGACAAATAGCCCACAAACCTTATAGTTTTCCACCCTGCTTTCTTACCAGGGCAGACTGTGAACAAGTACTACAAAGAGGATATCTCTAAATCAAGTCGCACGCCCACTAGAGAAAACCACAGGTACACCTTCTTTTGCCTTCTTTTCGTGTCACCCTTTCTTATACTAATCTGGGCCTAACTTATTTAAAATTTGATAATTTCCTGTGTATTAATAAATTTATACAGACAAGATTATTATATCTGTTTCTTCCTAGACAGAAAATACATCTTCTGACTTTTATACTTTTCCATATGCTTTTCTGGAATTTGCACACACACACACACACATGCAATTAATATGGTTTTTAATCATCCAGATTTACCATGAATCTCAGCAATCAGCCTTTTAAAGAGGTGTTCATGAGTGATGTACAGCTGCACACAAGGATTTGTGCCATGTGGCACTATCCGTTCAAAGAAATGCTTTATCCTGCTGCAAGTTGTTTTCAATGTTTTTCTAAGAACAAAATGCTTTCTTTATCTTTGTTAATTTGATCTTTCAATATAATCATTGTTCAGCTTTAGTTTTTCATCGCCTTAGTTATCCCCATTAATTTAGTCTTTTAGTATATTTATTTTGTGTTGTTGTGCTGCTCTAGGTTTGTATCCTGGTCAGAATGTGTATAATTGTAGCTGACACAGAGATTATATAGAGGTGGCAAGAAGAACACTCTGCACTGTACTGTAATGTGTGTGTGTGCCTGTCAAACTGTTTATTGAATACTTTTGGCAACTAAAAAAATGCTTCCAATGTTGCTAATGTTGAGAACCATTGCTGTTGGTCTTAGAAAGGAAGGGGTTTTCATAATTATCTTGGGGTGTTAAAATTTCACTGAAAAAATATTGTTGACCAAAACGTTGGGACCGGCACCCTCGCGCCAAGGCAAACAACTAAACTGTACTGTAGCTTTGAACAAGGGGAGGAATTTATTAAGATTATTGCATCTCTTTTTGTAATGTCATTTTTGCTTCTCTCTTTGTAATGATTATACTACTGATCAGTTTGTGTTGTGCTTCTTAGTATCTTGCCAATTCTATTTTGCCTGGTCAAGCATGTGCTTTTTTGCTGCCATGTCAAGAACACAAAGCATGCCAATGTGTTTTAATTTATTTCCACTACAATTTTTTCCTGTTGCCAAAAGTGGCGTTTCTAAAAAAAAGGAAATGTATGGTGTCTTTTGTGCAGGTTGGTTTGCACAAGGTGCTGTAGTTTTCAAGATATATCATGTGCTCAAATGTTTGAACCAAAGGCTTATGTTGTGTACCGAAAGAATCCTGAGAAATTTTAGATGGTGAGTTCTATTGGAAATATGTTGATCCTTACTATTATTATATTATCTTTTGAATGCACATTTCATGCTCAAGTTTTAAAAAAATCATAGAAATCTTGGTGTTTTCTTCTCTTATTGTTCCTAATTTTATAGGAGACCTGGATGACTACCTAGGATTTAGATGTGTTAGACCAGACCCCAAGATATATCATGCGCTCAATGTTACATATATATTCACATTTAGTGGAAATGAGCATGCAGTAATTAACTGGACTATAGTAGATGGACTGAGAACATAACAGAAAAAGTCGGGGACAGAAGGTCCCGAAGGAGATATTTTCGTAATTGTAGCTTTGCAGCTCAAATTGAGCATCATTGTGGCTGTAGTTTAGTGGTGAGAATTCCACGTTGTGGCCATGTAGACCTCGGCTTGAATCCCAGCAGCCACACAATTCTTTTCTCTCACTTTCTTTCTTTTTGACAGTACATTTCTTGCAATCTAGCAGTACTGATTGCATGTTATTACTCCTGCAAGATGATTAGATTATTCTTTTCATGCAAAAAATCACCTCGCGCGTTATTAATCTGAAATGGATTTTAACCTGTTTTGAGCAACTTTCTATGATGAGAAGAAGTTATAACAAGTGATTTTTTCAAAAAATAAATAACATGAGTGAAATGAAGGACATTTTCCTATCAAGTACTCTGGAACTGTGAGCTTATTAGAGATTTGGATCCTTTAAGATCATCGAAAATCTTCAGGCTAAAGAGGTATATTGCCAAGGAGCAATCATATATGGCCAGGCCATGCTAAGGCCAAGGACGGTGGCTGCCACCACACGGTGTCTGTCTTCTTATTCCACTATTTTGTCAAATTGGATTTGGAATTGAATGTGTGAACTCAGTGTTCTGGCAGATCGGAAACAAGTTTTGTGTGCAATGCAATCTTTATATGATACATACCTCATATCAAAAACGGATAGATGGCTGGTTAGAGTGCTAATTTCCTAGCATTTATTTCTGGATCTGCGATGACCATGTTATAATCATCTCCTTCAGCCACGAGGACAGGGTTAGGTTAGACAAATTTGTTGCTCGATTAGGAAGAGTTCTGATCATCTAGCTGAAAAATTCTCCTCTTTACATAAATTTGACTTTTGATTTCAAATGCCCTACATCTTTAGTGGGAGAAGCACAAAAGGGTTGTAGTTGAGGCGAGGCTGGGAACACAGGATGCATGGATGGTGATGTAGAGGCTTCTCACTATGTCCATCATGTTTTATTTTTTTCCTTGCCACAGTTCTATGTATGCGTTGGGCAGCTGATTCAACTGGCTAAATTTTAACCACGTCGATTCCTCCATGTTTTGTGACCATAGCCTTTTTGATTGGGTGACAAAAACATTCTTATCATTAAAGTAAGTTTAGTTCTGAAAGTTTAAGTTGTATAGGTGAGCTTGATGATCTTCCATAAAATATTTTTTGTGAGAAGATGGCTGGAATCTTGGTAGAAGAATACCATGCTGAAAGCTGAAGAATGCACATATATAATTTTCCCTAAAATAACAGGAACTATTCAAGATTTGAGATGTTTTTATGATGGTTTCAAAAATATGGTTACACTTTTGTTTCGTTGGCTATGAGACTAACAAAGGGGAGCTTATGTTGGCTATGAGATTAACAAAGGGGACCTTATGTTGCCTATGAGATTAACAAAGGGGACCTTATGTTGGCTGATCAAAGTTACTCTTAACTTTTGTTTTGTTTTGATTAACTTGGACTTTCAGTTAACAACTTCCTTTTTCCCTTTGTAGGCTCAAGCTCAAGGCATCACTCAAAACAGAGTAAGAGAATAAGCTGGGAATGGTGCAGTGGTATGAAATTAAAAAGAAACTGAATATAAAGTTGAAGAGGTGGAGCCAAGCATGTTGGCCTGCAGTCATGCTCTAGTTTATTTACAGGTATTTAGATAGTGGTTAAGTTTGCTTTTGTTTCTCTAGGTTTTTGCATCCTTGGTCTAAATGCCACCATCGCGTCATGGAATTCTCTCCCTTTAGTGTGACAACAAGAGAAGAAAGGGTGTAAAGAATATAGTGTGGTCCATTTTTGCTTATGTCACAATCTGCTAAACCTGGATTCCACTAACTTATTGCATTACCTGCTTGACCAAAATGTTGGAACCGGCACCCTCGTAAAAAGTAATGTATGGTCCTGTGTTTTATCTCTGGTCTTATGAAAGCACCGAGTTTAATTCTTCCATTATGTTTTGCTTCTAACACAATTGGTTGCGTGCACATGCTATACCTAGGTTCCTACCGACAAATGGTTACATGCTTTGTCAAAACGTTGTGACCAGCACCCTCGCGCCAAGGCGCGAACCCGATCTAGTCCTATAAGAATAGCAAGGAAATGCGGGGAGCTGTGTCGCCTTTGAGAGTTACACTGATATTAACAGTACCGCACCTTTAGTTGAAGAGAGCTGGTATCCGAAGCCTTTCTAGCCGTACCGACAATACTAGCACATATATTCCAGCAAGTTCCACTTTGCTGATTTTACTCTGATGCTTACGGTTTTCCCGTTATATCTACACTATGATCTGTGTAGCTGCTTTGTGTCGCACTAGCAGCAGTCCACTTTTGAAGCTAAACACCGCAATGACTTACAAAATTGGCACCAAGGCATTGAGTGCCATTCTGGATGCAATGAAACTCATACGCTCCCCACTTGTTGATTCTTGTTCAGAATATGATCCTAATAATTATTCTAACCTCGAGGAGTCAAAGACAGATGGCCTGTCATGTTCACCCATCAAGGTGCCTGTTCTAATTTGGCAAGGTTTTATTGATTGCGCATATCTTGCATATGTTGCCTTGCATTTCTTCTACTTTGTTGCACCGCCATCTGCTTAGTTTACTCATCATATATGTCAAGATGCCATGCCCATCTATTATCAATACATATTCTATCTGTCATCATATCATGTTTTTCCACTCAAATGCTGTTCTTGTGCATCAGACATCAAAAAGGAAGAGGGTGATTGCTGAACCTGAAGGAGCACCAGCAAAGTCCTTGAAAAACGTGGTTGTGCCGGAGAAATCAGACAGCACCCTAGTTATATTGGTTATACAACCAGTAACACAAAACGTAGGACCGACTCCAGTAGACTGTACCCATACTTCATTGGCCACACCACTAGCCGCACCACACAGGACCTGCACTCCAGCAAAAGGTATGCTGATTTCAGTTGCCATAGCACCAGCCGTACCACAGAAAAATCCCACTCCAGCAAAAAGTACAGCAAGTCCATCGGCCGAAGACCTATCCCAACTACAAAGACGGCCAATTCCTGCAGATTGGAACCCCATTCTAGTTATTCCCAGTTTAAAAGACAATGCTTTCAATGTTGTTAGGGACTACGTGCATATATTCCCATCATGGGAAGATTATAGTGAAGACAAACACCATTTTCACATCTTCCTGTCCCACTTACGTGTAAGTGCTATTATTCATGGTGATTGTTTTCCTGTTTTCTGCTGATTGAACACATCAATGATTTACATTACATTGTTATAAGTAGGCGAGGGTCAATCTGGATAGTCATGACGAGCAAAGCTTGCTTATGCTTTTCAAGGAAGCATTGCAGCAGTATTGGTGTTACCTGAGGAAATCACACTTTGATGGCAAGTCTCTAAACGAATTTCTGGTGAAGTCTCCTGTGCTAAATTTAGAAGACATTGAATGGAAAAACCTTGTTATGCACTGGTCTCGTTCCGAGGATGAGGTACTGTCTATGATATCGCATGACAATTTGAACTTCTACTTTTCCGCATGTGCCTTATGGATCTTTTTTGCAGGAAATCTGCTCGAAAAAGAATTCCGGTTTGAAAAGAACGACAGGATATCGCAAATATGCTGCCCGCTGCTTTGCTCTTGTTAGTACCTGTTGTCCTGTATCACTGTACTTGCATACATACCTTGTTCATTATGTGACAGCAGTATGCATGATAGCTTTTTTATCAATTGTTCGCTCCAAATTGTCTGATCTGTATGAATGGTTACATTAGTGTAGAATATATCCAATGCCAATGAATTTTTTTTAGCTCTGCATTGTTCTTGTAAGTACATGTTGTCCTTTATCAGTGTACTTATATTGACAGGTAGTTGTTCATGTACCATCACTCTGCAGCTTATTTTCCTTTGCCCTCCATTTTCTACACATATGATCTATATTAACTCTTACCATAAGGTTGGATAACACCGATGGTACTGCAGAAGTTTAGCTCTGCATTGCTCTTGGCTGTACCTTTTGCCTGTATCGCTGTACTTACATTTATAGCTACTTGGTTATGTAGCATCTCTCTTCATCTTATCTTAAATATTCTCTATTTTTTCTTATATTGTCACATATATATTTACTCTTAACAAAATGTAGAATAAAGGCAATGCTTATGAAGAAAATTCTGTGGTAAACTTCTTGAATTGCCCCCCATCAGCATGGACAAGGGCTTTATAGAGCCTGCCTTCACCAATAATGTAAGTTTATCCTTCTTAAGCCTTCAAACTTTGTTGTGTATATTTGGTTAGGCATGACTGCAACAGCTGTTTATTTTTGGTGTTTACATCAAATTGCATGTTTAAAGTTTATTATGTACTTCATAAACAAAAGTTTGTCCTTCTCAATTTAAGTTTTCAGTTGTACAACCAAGTTCCTTCTTCATACCATGTAAATTAAACTATACAGAGCAAGTGATCTTATTTTTCCAATCTGAAATGGGATAAATTGACAGCACACTAACCATTGATACTTATGAGTTCTTGATCTGTAATCCAGTGGTGTAGTGAAGCTGCCAACTCCTTCACAATGTCATTTCCTGCCATGTCTTGACCTGAACAATACCATATTGTGTTAATGCTATTTTAAACTGTGTCACTTTATTCGTTAGTAAGAAATGTGATGAATTGTCAGCACTGATATTTAAATGTGCAAAACCTGTCATCTTTCTGCTTGTTTATCTTTCAGAGTGAGGAGGATATAAGTGTCAAACAATTGCAGTCTCACCAGCTTGCTCAGCTGCTTGCACTGCAGCTCTCGAGTAGGGCTAACCTTTCTTGAACTCTATTGAAGTGCTGTCGGTTTGTATATTATTTTTTCGGCGTGTTTAATTGCACTGGTGCCGATCTTTGATGCCCAGTGTATGTAATCTGTTGTCTGCTTGTGCTTTATTATCATAGTGGCGAACTTTGATGCCCAGTGGATGTAATATGCCGTAATTTCTTTATTGTATAGTCTAGGTTTTTTCTTATTCACGATGCTGCAGTTATTTTACTATATATGTATCCTGTCTTTGCAGTAAACCGGCCAAACCGTAAAATTACGGTACATAATCGGGCCGTCATGCAAATCACCATGTATGATCCGCATCATGGGCCTCGTCATCTTCGTCCGTTAACAGGCCTAAATGTAAACTGGCCCACTAGTAGATTCGGGCCTTTAATAGGCCGAGTAAACCGCCGGCCCTATTTTCCCAAGAAAACTCAATGGGCTTTCAGGAGGCCGAAAAGTAGGTTGGGCCTGAAACGTGCCGAACAGCTCACGGGCCGGCAACAGGCCGAAATAGACCCCGACCCATGATTGTGCCAATCAAATCATGGGCTTATAACAGGCCAAAATTGTCTCGGTCCTTATTTGGCCCAATCAGATTATCGTCTGTGAGCAGGCCGGATGCAAACGGGGCCGTAGTTAGGCGCAACTATATGACGGGCTTTTGACAGGCCGAAATGTTAAACATGCCTTTAACAGGCCGAAACTAATATCTGGCCGAATTACTAAATGGGCCTTTATCAAGTGGGCCCAAAAGGATAGCATCAAGTTGACGGGCTGAATCTGATATGGGCCATTATATAGCCCAAAGCCTCTCAAAGGGCCGGACCTGATCTGGGCAAAATTTGGCCCACAACATGGTAGACCTTTAACGCGTCGGATCATATATGGGCATTTATTAGGCCCGGAACGTGGCAGCCTGTTAATGGACCGGATCAAATATGGGCCGGCATTTGGCCCAAAACATGGCAGCCTGTTAATGGGCCGGCCTACTAGTGTCATCAAAATCTTTTGGGCCTTCTGCTGGGCCGGCCCATTATGGTCAGAGAAATCTCGTGGGCCTTTAGCTGGGCCGGCCCATTATGGTCCGCAAAATCTTGGGGGCCTTTAGCTGGGCCGGCCCATTATGGTCCGCAAAATCTCACGGGCCTTTAGCTGGGTTGGCCCATTATGGCCCACAAAATCTAGTGGGCCCTTAGCTGGGCCGGCCCATTATGATACGCAAAATCTCATGGGCCTTTTGCTGGGCCGGCCCATTATGGACCGCAAAATCTTATGGGCCTTTAGTTGGGCCGGCCCGTTTAAACTTTATGGGCCACTTTTGGGCCGGTCCACGTGTCAACATATCATAGGCGCATCTCGCCCATTGGATGAGTGACACGTGTGCCAACGCAGAGCTGACACGTGTTTTCGTCAGCCAATCAGAATTTTACACGTGAAAAATCCCCATTGGTCCGGGCTGTTAACGGGTTATCAGATCCAAAACCGGACTCGATAGCTTAACGGCGTTCCGTTACGGTGGATGCCACGTGTCGGTCACCCTTGACGAAAGCACTTCTGTGACGCGCGATTTATCGTCATGGAAGTGGACACTTCCGTGATGATAATTTTGGTGATGTCATGGAACACTTCTACGACAGCACAGATATGACTATCTTGATTCTGTCATAAATTTGTCATGGATGTACATGCATGACAGAAAACGTGACCTACTGTGACAAACATGTATCATCACGGAAGTGTATTTTTTTGTAGTGTATACATGTACACGTGGATGTGTGTGTGTGCGCGCGCGCATGATCGAGATAAAAAAGAAGAAGACATAAGTCATAAGATCAACGACATGGGAGAGACGGATCAGTATCACAATATGCATGCATGTGAGAGTGCAGGGAAGAAGGCCCGACAATTGAGCATGTGTTTTTGTCTTTAAGAGATAGTGGCGTGGGCTGGAGTATGCATCTATGGCGAGCAGAGGGAGTGAGACACAACGATTGTGCAAAAGAGATCAACCTATAAATGCATGTATGAAGAGACATATATAGTGTGGGTTATAGGAAGCAAGAGTGCGTGTGAGAAAGAAATGTTGACGGAGAAACTACAGATAGATACAGAGATGGAAATGCTAGCTAGAGGGACATTGACTAGTTTGAGTGTTGGAGATGACCACCGGGTGGTTCAGAGGGTGAAGTTATGTGTGTGTGAGAGAAAAGAAAAAGAGGGCACTTGACGACATGTAGAGAGAAACATACATAGTGTGCAGGATAGGAAGCAAGAGTGAGGGCAAGAAAGAAGGTTGATGGAGAAACAGATAAATAGAAAGATAAAGATGCTAGCTAGTGTGAGTTAGAGATAGGAGTCGAGTGGATCAGAAGGCCGAGTTATGTGTGTGGGTGTGAGAGAGATGAAGAAAGGGTGCATGTGACTCACAAACAAACAAATATCGGAGAGAAATGAGACGGAGTTTTGTGTCTGCGAGAGAGAAATATATTTCACAACGGGAGTGATAGCTAGAGAGACATATGAGGGAACGCAAGATATCTCTAGGGAGAGAGAGTGTGTGTGAGCGACATACAAGAGAATAGTGGAGAGATATGAGACCCTGGGAGACAGAGTTTGTGTTTGTGTGTGAGAAATAGATATTTAAGAGGAAGAGTCGTAGCTTCTCATACCTAAGGAGCAAAGGACATCTCTGTGTGAGAGGGTGTGTGCGAGTGGCACACAGGGGAATAATAGAGAGAAATGAGACCCCGGGAGATGAAGTTCGTGTTTGTGTGAGAGAAAGAGATTTCACATGGAGAATCATAGTTAGAGACACATAGCAGGGAGCGAGATATACTTAGAGAGAGATAGAGTGATGGAGGTCGAGGGAGAGAGTACCGTTAGTGTGTTATGAAGATAAAAGATCATTGTCGACATACAGGTAGCACGAGAGATACCCGAGAGACGATGAACGTGTATAGGTCTAGAGAGATACTCCTATATAGCATGAGTGATAGCTATATGAGACGAATATCTGGATTAAAGGGGATTCAAATATTTAAACTGGAGATCACGACATCGATAATATCATAACGCAAATTGGTGTATCAAACATGCATATTCATTTGAATTTGGGGACACGTGTAATGTTATATAGTTTATCAATATTAGTGATCCATATATTCTTTAATTAGAGACAATTCATGCTTTATATGCAATTAATGTCTAAACGGCATTACACTATATGTTGCATGTGTGAAACACATTATACATGTTTGAGAAGTAAAAAAATAAAAACCCACATGAAACACACATTAATTGGATACAGTTAGCGACGAATGCATACATTGGATTTCAACATAAAGTGGTTTCAAATATTTGAAAATCCAAATTAAGATGGATACAATCTTACGAATCTGAGATCATGCCATTTGTAAACTATATTTATGTATAAAGGGTGTTGTGCTTTTGAAAGTATAAATATAAAAAATGATGTATATAGAATTTTATTCCAATCGAAAATGGATCCTGCCCGAACAAAAATAGAATACAAACTGGATTCGAATTGTGTTGGCACGGTAAATGTGCACTCTTGCTCTGCAAAAATTTGAACGAAGCGGGGAATGTCGCAGTAACCGCCCGAAACCAAAATCTGCGAGATGGAAATTACTATGTATGCCTGCCACGCAAAGCCTATCGGCTTGATTTCTATAGGTTTTGATAGGGGTAGGTTTCTAATTTCACTCAAACGTGACATAATCGCCTCTCACCCGAATTCATACACAATGGGCGCCAAAACACAGTGTCTCCTCGGCCGAAATCGACTCCCTCCCCGATTCATACACACCGGGCGCCAAAAACAAACTCTCGTCACGAAATATTCGGTGTATGCGAGATTACCGTCCTATCCCCAACCGACTAATATTGATGTGATGTAGGAAATTTTAAACGGGGACTAAGTTTGTAAATTTACTCGCATTTGAGACAAGCGCACCCTGAAGACATAGTTCCCCCTTCCTCTCTCCCTCCATTTCCCCATTCGTACTCCGTGGGCGCCAAAACACCCTCTCCACCCCAGCCTCCTCCGTCCGCCACCCCATCCACCGCCGTGCTCCTCCACCATGCCGGAGCTGATACCCCGACGCGGTCGTCCATTACAAGAGATCGACCTCTCTCATCCACGGCTTCGGACCAGGATCCTTGCATCCCGTCCTCTCGCTTCATCCCCGCCGTTGGTCACCTTGTCGGCGTCGCTCCCACGACCGTCTCATCCACCGCGCCCCGCCGCCACCGTCTACCCTCCTAGATCTTCTTCCACGCTGCAGACAGCCATCGCTACCGCAGCATCGTCAAATTCTCAGCAGATGCATACACGACGCCGCACCAGAGGCGGTACTCTTTCGTATCTGCTCAACTTATTTATCGCAGTAAGAAAATAGATCGCCACTGCTTTACTCTGATTTCTTGTCCATCACTTGTTAGTTGAAAGCAAACATTGGTTGCGAAGTTGCCTTTGTCCGGTTTGCACCTTCAGATCCGCCATGGCACGCTCAACACTATACTCGCAATGCTTATGGTTTTCCCCTTTTATATTCCACACTATTTAAATGACAGTAGACTAAATTTCAAAATTGGGTCAGTCGATTTTTGAGAGCTCGCCAGAGTTCGCTAGTGCGAAGGAAGGGGCTCGGGTGGGGATGGTGGTTGTGGGGGGCGGTGGTGGGGCCTCGACGAATGAAGAAAACTCGACGCAGGTGGGGGCGGGGCTGGGGGTGGTGGTGGCGGAGGAACACAGGTGGTGGGGACCGGCGGCCCGTGCGGTGTTCTATATGGGAAGCACAGTATATTCCTTGTCAGGAAGGGGAGCAGGGACATCTGCAGTCGACACCTCTATTGGGCCGATTCTGCTAAATGATTTCGCACTTCGAGTTGGTCTGCCATAATACCCCGGAAATGGTGGGAGCCGCGCGGTCTTTGATAGACGAAACTAATAGTAACAGCTGTGTGCCTTCAGATGAATAGAGCTGGCCTGTAGGTGATCGATAGGCTGCATATTAGTAGCGACAAAACCCTATGTTTTCCAGTGTAACGCCCCGGATTCGATGCGCCACATGTCTTCCGTTTAATCGCCGTCGGTGCCATGTCATTTGCATGCGTGTTGCATTTTGCCATGTCATCATCTGCATTTCATCTGCATGTCTTTCAAAACTTGCATCCGGCCTTTTTCCCCATTCTCCGTTTCGCGATCCGACACACTCGCACGCACCGTCGCCCCTCCTAGACCTTGTTGCGTGAGCGGGAGAATAACGTCCTCGGAATGGGTCGAGATTTGCCGTGTGGCCTTGGAATATCACTGGTAGAGCGCCCGTCAAATTTCGTTCCATTTGGAGGTCGTTTGATGCCCCAACGGTTAACCGCGTAGCCCAAAACCCTCCTCTCTTTGTAGCCCAGCACCCCTTCACCACAGCCCATGAGCCCATCCAAACCCCCTCCATGCTCTCGGTCGTTCGATCACGATCGTGTGGGCGAAAACCGCTCCCCATTTGGACTCTCCTAACTCCCTCTACCTATAAATATGTGACTTCCCCCAAAAATCCCGGATGAACCCTAGCAATCTTCCCCACTCCGCCGCCGGACATGTCCGGTCTCCACCGGACGCGTCTCCCGTCGCCGCCGGGCCACTCGCAGAGCGCCACGTGGCCCCGGCCACCGCGCGCCGCCGCCGGCTCGCCAGGCCCGGGGCGGGCCCCCGAAGCCCATCCGGCCGCCGCCGCCCGAGGCGCCCCGCGCCGCCGCCCGAGAGCCCGCGCATCTCCCACCGCTCCGGCAGGAGTTCGCCGGAGCCCGAGCACCTCCCGCCTCGCCCTTCGCTGCCGGGTCCCGTCCCCACCGCCGGCGTCCCGTCTCCGCGCCGTCCCTGCGCGCCTCCGCCACCTCGCCGGATCCCCCCCCCGCCGCACGCCGACCCCGTCGCCGGATCCGGGGTCCCCAGGCCCGGATCCGCCTCGCCCCGGTCGCCGGCGCTCCTCTCCGCCCGTCCTCGAGGTCGCCTTCGGCTTCCGCGCGCTCGCCGGAGCATGATGGCCATCGCCGGAGTTTCCGCCTGGACCAGATCCTCCGGTCCCCCATCCAAACACGGCCTCTCCGCGCCCCGGATCTCCTCGTCCCGACCTGTCCCGTCCAGTTCTCGGGGGTATAATTTCTGCTAAGTCCTGAAATTTGCATATTCTGGTGCCCACTTTGCCATGCCATATCTCCATGTCTGTAACTCCGTTTTGCATGCATTATATGTCAAAATGTTCACTGTGAGATGCTCTTCATTTTGTTTTCATTGTGCCATGCTTGTTTGAGTCCATCTTGATGCCCTTAGCATCGTTGCAAGTGTGCTATATGATGTTAACTGCTGTCTGTTATCAGGACTTGGTGATTTGTCTTTTTCATTGCATTTTGTGTGTGCATCCTATGAGCATGAGCTCTACATGTGTTTTCAACTAAATCATTCCATCTTTACATAGGTGCTTGTCTTGTATTTGTTTGATATATGTGGTGACTGGCACAAGCATGCAAAGTAGCCTCCATGATGTTGCTGATTTCTGTGACGTCATTTCTGCAGTCTGTAGCTGTAACATTGTGATGCCATGATAACCTTCTTCTACAAGTCATTCTATGCATAATCTAGAGATGTTCACTAAGGATGTTTTGTTATACATGTTATGCTCTATCCATAAATTCCCTTGGTTTAAATTATAGCCTGCTGTAGCTTGTTGTAATCTTGCTCTCAAATGTTGCTGTCAGCCTGTTAACATTAAGTCCAGTATTGCCATGTGTTTTGCTAGTGCTCCATGCAACCTATGACTATGCTATTGCCATGTTTAGCTCCATAAATGTGCCTTCTTACTGTTGGTCACCTTGTCATGCCATGTAATGCTCTGTGGTGAGTGGTACAAGCTCACCAACATGCCTACTTATCGTTGTTTCTGCCATGAACTGTTATTTTCACTGTCTGAATCTGTCATATTACTTGCCATGTTTGCATGGATGCTACCATGTTTTCTGTTAATCTTTGGAATTAGTTCAGTAAGGGAGTTTTGTTATTGTCTTTAGTACTAGCATGCCATGATCTATTTTGCCATGATAGCTTGCTGTAACTTGTTTTTGATAGATCTAAACATTGCAACCTCATGTTATTTCTGCCATGCCCAGTGATTTCTCCTAAGTCTGTGAAACTGTTATTATTTGCAATATTGTCATGTCCTTTTGAGCATGTTGTACTGGTTTCTAGAGATAGCTCAGTGTTCATGTTTTGTAACGATTTACCTGTACATCACATCCATGCCTTTTGTGTTCATGCTGGGGTGCTGTAGCATATTGTTTTGATGCTTGCAAGATGCCTAGTTGCTTTTTGGACAGATTGTTGTTATATCTTGTTTGGAGTGTATGTGTTGCACCGTTGCTCCGTTTTGAGCATGCTCTATATGAAACTTGCTTAGTTTTGCATTTAGTTTCATGTTACCTTGTTGCATCCTTGTTTTGAGTGTGTTTGCTTGATGTTTGAATGCATTTTGCATCAATGCCATGTTTAACTTGTTTTGCTCATATCTTCTAGGCCGTAGCTCCGAATATAATGAACTTTATATGTAACTTGACTAGAACTTCGTGTAGATCATCTTGGTGCATATTAACTTGCTGTTTAATAACTTGAACATAAGGTTTATTCAGATCTGGACCAATTTCGAAACTTGCATATGAGGACTTACCGGATTTGTTATATCTTGTTTCCGGCCTCATTTAAACTTGCTTTGATGTGTTGTTCTTGTATGCATCATCTCTTGCCATGAGTAGCATCATATAGCCTTGTCATGCATCATACTTGATTGAGCATCATGCCTTGTTCATGTGTGGTGTGTTTACCATGTTGTGTCCTTCTCGATAGTTCCCGTTTTGTTGCGATCGTGAGGATTCGTTCGTCTACGCTTGGTTCGTCTTCATGGCTTCATATTCTTCATGGATTCGTTATTCTTCCTAGCAGGATTTCAGGCAAGATGACCGTCACCTTGGATCTCATTACTATCATTGCTATGCTAGTTGCTTCGTTCTATCACTATGATGCGCTACATATCACTTGCTCTTCAAGCCTCCCAAATTGCCATGAAACCACCTCTAACCTTTGTCACCCTTCCTAGCAAACCATTGTTTGGCGATGTTACTGCTTTTTTCTCAGCCCTTTTATAGCGTTATTAGTTGCAGGTGAAGATGAAGTTTCCTCCATGTTGGATTATGTTTATGTTGGGACATCACAATATCTCTTATTTAATTAATGCATCTATATACTTGGTAAAGGGTGGAAGGCTCGGCCTTATGCCTGGTGTTTTGTTCCACTCTTGCCGCCCTAGTTTCCGTCATGCCGGTGTTATGTTCCTTGATTTTGCATTCCTTACGCGGTTGGGTGTTATGGGAACCCCTTGACAGTTCGCTTTGAATAAAACTCCTCCAGCAAGGCCCAACCTTGGTTTTACCATTTGCCTACCTAAGCCTTTTTCCCTTGGGAGTCGCGCTCCCGAGGGTCATCTTTATTTTACCCCCCGGGCCAGTGCTCCTCTGAGTGTTGGTCCAAACTAGAGCCCTTTGCAGCGCCACCTCGGGGAAACTTGAGGCCTGGTTTTAGTTGTACGGATTGCTCATCCAGTGTGCCCTGAGAACGAGATATGTGCAGCTCCTATCGGGATTTGTCGGCACATTCGGGCGGCTTTGCTGGTCTTGTTTTACCATTGTCGAAATGTCTTGTAAACCAGGATTCCGAGACTGATCAGGTCTTCCCGGGAGAAGGAATATCCTTCGTTGACCATGAGAGCTTATAATGGGCTAAGTTGGGACACCCCTGCAGGGTATAAACTTTCGAGAGCCGTGCCCGCGGTTATGTGGTAGATGGGAATTTTTTAATGTCCGGTTGTAGAGAACTTGACACTTGACTTGATTAAAACGCATCAACCGCTTGTGTAACCGTGATGGTCTCTTTTCGGCGGAGTCCGGGAAGTGAACACGGTTTTTGGGTTATGTTTGACGTAAGTAGGAGTTCAGAATCACTTCTTGATCATTACTAGTTGACGACCGCTTGTTAAGCTCCTCTTCCCGCTCTTATTTGCGTAAGTTAGCCACCATACTTTGCTTAGCCGCTGCTGCAACCTCACCACTTTACCCCTTTCCTACCCCTTTAAGCTTTGCTAGTCTTGATACCCATGGTAATGGGATTGCTGAGTCCTCGTGGCTCACAGATTACTACAACACCAGATGCTGGTACAGGTTTTGCGATCATCATGACGCGAGAGCGATGTTACTTGTTTTGAAGTTCTTCTTCTGCTTCTTCTTCGATCAGGGGATAGGTTCCAGGTCGGCAGCCTGGGACAGCAGGGTGAATGATAGAGGCAAAGGTGTCCCGATCTTTCGATGAGATGATAACTATCGATTTGGTGGAGACGACTTTGACGATCCGACTACAAACGTGCACGACGTTGCGCCTTATCAATCGCTAAACCAATCTCCTGAGGTTACTGACGATGCCGGAAGCACGATCAGCCTGACCACGAAGGTCTATTCCTGCAAGCAATCGAAGAACGAGCAAGAATATGATAATGCAATCTGAATATTGCGAATATATATGAAGTATTGATAGTGGTGGGAATCCGTAAGCGGTCTTGGTCTGGTCGTTGGACACAAACGAAGTACACGAAGTTGCAATGGCTAACTTTTAACTAAACAAATTCCAAGGAAAAAGTTACTAGATGGATCTACTTATATAGGAGCAAGGGGTGGCGGCCAAGGAGGTGGGAGGACGTCCCAAGGCAGCCTAAAACCAACCCTAGGTCGTACAAGGCTCATGGGCCCAAGTGGAGGTGATGCAACACCTTTGGACTTGTAGTTTGACTCGGATTCTGGTGCAACGTCAGATTGTTTCGACCATAACTCAATGCTCCGGACGAATTTAAAGGTGAATCCAATTGGGTTGGAAAGAGCACGAAATCTAGTTTCCAACAAAAAAAGAATCACCCAATTCGGAGTCCGTATGAAAAAGTTGTTGGCGTTTTGAGTCAGGTATGTCTGTGCAGTCCGAATCTGAATCCAGAACGTGAGAGACTTGGACTCTATCTTCTCTTGGCCCAAAAGTGACGTGAGAGGACTTTTTGAACAGAACCTAAACTTCTCCTTTTGCCTTATCTTCATATGTGGATTGTACAAATGTCCCATACACCTGCAATTAGACAAAACACAAAAGTGTGTGAAGTATTTTTGTTCTGGATAACATAAATAGATTATTGAATAGTTTGCACTAGAAATCACCTGACAAATATGCATGTATGCAATATTTTTGGTCGTATCCAAGGTAGTCATGTCCTCATCATCCTCCCCTTCTTGAAAACAAAGCCGTCCTCGGCGTTGCTTAATCTGAAATGTGGCTAACAAAAGAGACAAGGTGTACATGTTGTATATGTATATGTCATCCATTTTTACTTCCCGTGGATTTTGCACATATGACACATGTATACATGAGTAACTTTCATAGTTAATAAAATATAAAGCCAAAATATTATCACAAGAAGTAGAAGGCATGAAAGTATTGCAACTCAGTTTGCACATATAAGTGAAGCTCTTATTCATATGAAAAGATTGACAATATTCATCATTAAACCATCCCAACATTGATGAACCATCACCAAGATTAGAGGTCATATCAAAATGATTAAACATTGGCACAATTATTTTCAAACATATTTGATCCAAATCTGATTTATTCCCTGATTCACTTGATTCTTTTGCATCGATAGTTAATTCAATGGGCTCACTCAAAATTGTTTGATCACATGGCAAAGTCAAATCATCAACATAGTCCTCTAAGGTAGCTGGTGTGATCAAAGTAGTGGGTAGCTCACCGCATGGTGCACTTAAATTGACAAGACATTCATCATACTCATGTGGAAGTGGAAGATTAGTACCTTTGTCATTACCTCTTATGATCAACTCAGATGAGGTAGGCACTCTCGGTGATGATGTGTCACATGGTGGAGGTGATGTAGTCCTCACAACAACGGATGTGGTTGTCATAGTATGCTTAGTAGTTGAAGGGACAACCGTATCAACTCTTGGAATGTGCATCTCGCGCTTGTTCTCCTTGTGCGCAGCACGTCGTTTTATTTCCTGTTCCGCTTTGCAAGCAAGATGAAACAAATGGTCCATAGGATAACACTCTTCATGTATTAGTATCTCCTGAATGTCACGATTTAATCCTCCCCAAAATCTATCCATAAAATCTTCTTCACTTTCTTCTAAAGAGGAATGCAGCAAGGTAGTTTGTAAAGTATCATAATATTTCGTTACGGTGTCACTACCTTGTTTTAAATGTTGCAACTTTGTAATCATGTCACGAGTATAATAAGCGGGAACGAATGTATGTCGCATGGCAAGTTTCAAATCATCCCAAGTAGTAGGTATATCATTAGGGTGTAACCGACAATATTCACTCCACCAAACTACAGCATAACCAGTGAAAGAACCAACCGCAACCTTAACTTTTTTACGTACATCAAAATTATTGGAAGCAAATATATTATTTAGGTCAAACTCCCATTCAATATATAAAGCAGGTCTAAAACGGCCATTAAATGGTGGTATAGAAACATTAACCTGATCATGTGCATTTGGATGTTTGTGCACCTCTCGTGACGGTTGTGGTATTTGCATAGGTGATGGCACATCTCCCACGATCGACAAACCCCATGAATTGACTCTAGATCCTGTCATGATTAGTAGAAACAAGAAACAAAATTCAAGAATAATGTTCCTATGAACTACTAGGATGTGGTGGTAAAGCGCTCACAGTAAAGCAAATATCAATATCTTACAAGTTCTTACCAAGCAGCAGGTGGTGACAGGCAACCAGCGGTGTCAAATAACTCCAAAGATTGAGTAAAGCGATTGCCAGGGGAACGTACGTATACACGGTGTAGAAATATGTGGAGCTGGGTTGGCTATATATGGTAGCAAAATATTAGCAATAATCAATTCAGAGATGCAATGTTGAATAAACGCTCAACGACGGTACTGTGCTGGTCCTAGGCTAGACCGGACTAGAGACGCGAGCCTAGAACACTAATGAGGTCACGGCGTAGCACAACTAGCATCAATGAAGGATACTAAGTAGCTCTGGACAGCAAGATATAAGTGAAGATCACAACGGCAGTAAAGATAATGATGAAAAACAACTGCCAAGCAGGATATACAACAACTCTCTCCAACTTTCCTCTTGAAAAGTTTGTGCCAATTTTCTGATAATTTTTTTCAAAGAATGCTACTAACTCAAGCTTTCCAATGCAAAAAGAATCACTCAATTCCGAGTTGATATGAGGAGTGAAAGAATTCTGGAACTGGCTTGAAAAACTGGAATAAGCTGTGTCCGCGAACTTCGGAGGGCAAAAAGACCTATTTAGAAGACGATTTTGAGGTGTCAAATATTGAACTAGTCTCTGCAACTATTTAGATGCGGCTCGTCGCTAGCTTTCATTTGAGTACTCGTGGAGTCAAAACGGACTTCGTATGAGGAAGGTATGCCTGTTTTACTAAACAGTGCACAAAACAGATTCCAATCCGAATTCAACTACGAGATTGAGTCTAGATAGATCCGAATTTTGTTTTTTTTCTTCTCTTTTTTTTCCTCACACTTTTTTTCTTTCTCTTTTTTTCTGACTTCTTTTTCTTTTTTTCTCTCTTTTTTTTCTCTGTCTTTTTTTTCTCTCCCTCTTTCCAAGACAAACTAGATAAGATGCATATTGGATCAAGCGAAGATGTGAACGACCTCAACTATGATTGTGACAATGAACTATGGGTAGCACATGGTGGAATTTGATGGATGGTGTGGTGGACAGCAGAAGGGATAACGATGCAGCGGCGACGTGACTAATGTGAACAGAACTCGAAACTCTAAACGAACTAGACCCTAAGACCAGCAACTCGACACGACGATGCAACCGATAATTCAATAATGCAAACAATGAATAGAAAATTGCAAAGGCTCAGACTGGCTTGGACAAAAGGATGAATAGATCTAACTTTTTGTGGCTTTTTCTTGGACAATAGGTAAGAAAATAAATCTAATCTAGGGGAAACTGGAAATTCTCACCGAGCAACCTGAAAACTGATACCACTTGATAGAGGCAAAGGTGTCCCGATCTTTCGATGAGATGATAACTATCGATTTGGTGGAGACGACTTTGACGATCCGACTACAAACGTGCACGACGTCGCGCCTTATCAATCGCTAAACCAATCTCCTGAGGTTACTGACGATGCCGGAAGCACGATCAGCCTGACCACGAAGGTCTATTCCTGCAAGCAATCGAAGAACGAGCAAGAATATGATAATGCAATCTGAATATTGCGAATATATATGAAGTATTGATAGTGGTGGGAATCCGTAAGCGGTCTTGGTCTGGTCGTTGGACACAAACGAAGTACACGAAGTTGCAATGGCTAACTTTTAACTAAACAAATTCCAAGGAAAAAGTTACTAGATGGATCTACTTATATAGGAGCAAGGGGTGGCGGCCAAGGAGGTGGGAGGACGTCCCAAGGCAGCCTAAAACCAACCCTAGGTCGTACAAGGCTCATGGGCCCAAGTGGAGGTGATGCAACACCTTTGGACTTGTAGTTTGACTCGGATTCTGGTGCAACGTCAGATTGTTTCGACCATAACTCAATGCTCCGGACGAATTTAAAGGTGAATCCAATTGGGTTGGAAAGAGCACGAAATCTAGTTTCCAACAAAAAAAGAATCACCCAATTCGGAGTCCGTATGAAAAAGTTGTTGGCGTTTTGAGTCAGGTATGTCTGTGCAGTCCGAATCTGAATCCAGAACGTGAGAGACTTGGACTCTATCTTCTCTTGGCCCAAAAGTGACGTGAGAGGACTTTTTGAACAGAACCTAAACTTCTCCTTTTGCCTTATCTTCATATGTGGATTGTACAAATGTCCCATACACCTGCAATTAGACAAAACACAAAAGTGTGTGAAGTATTTTTGTTGTGGATAACATAAATAGATTATTGAATAGTTTGCACTAGAAATCACCTGACAAATATGCATGTATGCAATATTTTTGGTCGTATCCAAGGTAGTCATGTCCTCATCAGTGAATGTCGTTTGAGTTTCTGTTTGTGTTTCCTCTGTAGCCGGATGTTGATCTTATGTATGATGTATTGCTGTATTCTTGGGGCGTTTGTGCCTTTTGTATGTTTCCCCATCTATTATGTAATGTTGATGTAATGATATCCACCTTGCAAAAGCGTTTTAATATGCGGGTCTATCCTTGGTGGGACCTTCGAGTTCCTCTCGGATAGGGTCACATATTGGGCGTCACAAGTTGGTATCAGAGCCTCGACCGACCATAGGAGCCCCTTGATTGATCGTATAGTTTGGCCATTGTTGAGTCAAGAAGAAAACTATTTCTGAGTCTAGCTATATCGGAGAGTAGGAATTCTTTTTACTCCTCAGCCCCTTCGTCGCTCTGGTCAGAAATCTTGACGTAGGTGTTTTGAATTACTCCTCTTCCCCTTCAAACTTTCCTTAGGATCACGCGGTTAGTTTTTTCGTTCGTTGTCCCATCTTTTCATCCGATGCATTTTCTCGTCAAGTCGATTCGACCTCTTTGTTTTTGCAAGTTAAATCCACAGTTCTCTCTCAACGAAGTTGTTTCTCTGTCCTCAGTTGTCTTCTTTTCCCACCCACCCACCCTTTTTCTTCTCGGAGCCAGAGCCCGTAATCGAGTATCCATCCTACTAGTGCGAAGCCTTTGCATTCTTTCCTCAAATATTCCAACCGGTGTTTTTCTCTTCAAATTATTCGGCGGTTCTACCTTCCAAGTTGCCTTTATTTCCCGCCCTCCCACCCTCTTATTCCCGGAGCCTGAGTCTTTTTCGAGCATCAATTTCATTCGTGCGGAACCTCTTCAGTCTTTCGTAAACTATTTCAACCGGTGAATTCTCGTCTCGGTGGACATTCTTCATCTCTTTTTCTTCTCCGGTGGATTCAATTCCAATTTTCGGTAGTGATTATATTCTTTCCTCGGCTCAAATGTTTCCCGTTGCTCATTCCCCTCTCGTCATTTAATCGTTCCGGAGTGATGAAGACATCTCAGGAGATTCGTCTGTGTTCGAATTAATTCGAGGTTGTCACCTCATTCAAATATTTTAATTGTTCCTGTGTATCATCTATCTTTGCAACAATCTTTTTCAACGGTGTTTTCTTTTCAGTGGGCCCTAACCCACATGTCTTTTCCCAGGATTTTACCTGACTCTTCTAATTTTCCCGGATTTATTCTCAAATTCTTTTCGAAGTTGACGTAAGAATGAATTTCATCAGTCAGATCTTTTTCCAAGATCACTTTCAAATCATTTTCATTGTTGCCTCAACCTCTTCTCTTTTTGTTCCCCCGGAGTGCTTTAACAATTTTGATGGTGTTTCTCGTCATCATTTGAAGACCGAAGAAAAATTCCTCGTAAATCTCGTCAAGTGTCATCCCATCTTGTGAAGTTCATGTCTCCATTCCTTCCATTTTCAGCCGGAGTGCTGCCCAAATTCTTTCGTGCTTAGTCTTTTTCTACCTTGTCTAACCGGAGTGGTTTCAGAGTCTATCTTGTTTCTTGAGCTTTTCATTCTCGTCATATTCGCCGTTCCTCTTTCTATCGAGTGCTCTCAACCTTGTTCATCTTATCTCTTGCACTCTTGCTTCACCTCATCCTCTTTCTCTCCCGTCTTGTTCCTAAGATCTCGGGACGAGATCTCTTGTTAGTGGAGGAGTGTTGTACCGCCCCAGATTCAATGCGCCACGTGTCTTCCATTTATTCGCCATCGGTGCCATGTCATTTAACTGCGTGTTGCATTTTGCCATGTCATCATCTGCATTTCATCTGCATGTCTTTCAAAACTTGCATCCGGCCTTTTCCCCCGTTGTCCGTTTCGTGATCCGACACACTCGCACGCACCTGTCGCCCCTCCCAGACCTTGTTTCGTGAGTGGGAGAAAAACTTCCTCGGAATGGGTCGAGATTTGCCGTGTGGCCTTGGTATATTACCGGTAGATCGCCCGTCAAATTTCGTTCAATTTGGAGGTCGTTTGATGCCCCAACGGTTAACCGCGTAGCCCGAAACCCTCCTCTCTTTGCAGCCCAGCACCCCTTCACCACAGCCCATGAGCACATCCAAACCCCCTCCATGCTCTCAGTCGTTCGATCACGATCATGTGGGCGAAAACCGCTCCCCATTTGGACTCTCCTAGCTCCCTCTACCTAAAAATATGTGACTTCCCCCGAAAATCCCGGATGAACCCTAGCAAGCTTCCCCACTCCGCCGCCGGACATGTCCGGTCTCCACCGGACGCGTCTCCCGTCGCTGCCGGGCCACTCGCAGAGCGCCACGTGGCCCCGGCCACCGTGCGCCGCCGCCGGCCCGTCAGGCCCGGGGCAGGCCCCCGAAGCCCATCCGGCCGCCGCCGCCCGAGAGCCCGCGCGTCTCCCACCGCTC
Organism: Triticum aestivum; assembly: GCF_018294505.1. Taxonomy (NCBI): domain Eukaryota; kingdom Viridiplantae; phylum Streptophyta; class Magnoliopsida; order Poales; family Poaceae; genus Triticum; species Triticum aestivum. The sequence continues at coordinate 147,151,348 of NC_057796.1, forward strand.
CGGCAGGAGTTTGCCGGAGCCCGAGCTCCTCCCACCTCGCCCTTCGCAGCCGGGTCTCGTCCCCACCGCCGGCGTCCCGTCTCCGCGCCGTCCCTGCGCGCCTCCGCCACCTCGCCGGATCCCCCCCCCCGCCGCCGCACGCCGACCCTGTCCCCGGATCCGCCGGCCTCCGCCGCTAGCTCGCCGCCGGCCATCTCCGGTGCCGGATCCGAGGTCCCCAGGCCTGGATCCGCCTCGCCCCGGTCGCCGGCGCTCCTCTCCGCCCGTCCTCGAGGCCGCCTTCGGCTTCCGCGCGCTCGCCGGAGCATGACGGCCATCGCCGGAGTTTCCGCCTGGACCAGATCCTCCGGTACCCCATCCAAACATGGTATAATTTCTGCCAAGTCCTGAAATTTGCATATTCTGGTGCCCACTTTGCCATGCCATATCTCCATGTCTGTAACTCTGTTTTGCATGCATTATATGTCAAAATGTTCATTGTGAGATGCTCTTCATTTTGTTCCATTGTGCCATGCTTGTTTGAGTCCATCTTGATGCCCTTAGCATCGTTGCAAGAGTGCTATATGATGTTAACTGCTGTCTGTTATCAGGACTTGGTGATTTGTCTTTTTCATTGCATTTTGTGTGTGCATCCTATGAGAATGAGCTCTACATGTGTTTTGAACTACATCATTCCATCTTTACATAGGTGCTTGTCTTGTATTTGTTTGATATATGTGGTGACTGGCACAAGCATGCAAAGTATCCTCCATGATGTTGCTGATTTCTGTGACGTCATTTCTGCAGTCTGTAGCTGTAACATTGTGATGCCATGATAACCTGCTTCTACAAGTCATTCTATGCATAATATGGAGATGTTCACTAAGGATGTTTTGTTATACATGTTATGCTCTATCCATCAATTCCCTTGGTTGAAATTATAGCCTGCTGTAGCTTGTTGTAATCTTGCTCTCAAATTGCTAAATAATGTTGCTGTCAGCATGTTAACATTAAGTCCAGTATTGCCATGTGTTTTGCTAGTGCTCCATGCAACCTATGACTATGCTATTGCCATGTTTAGCTCCATAAATGTGCCTTCTTACTGTTGGTCACCTTTTTATGCCATGTAATGCTTTGTGGTGAGTGATACAACCTCACCAACATGCCTACTTATCGTTGTTTCTGCCATGAACTGTTATTTTCACCGTCTGAATCTGTCATATTACTTGCCATGTTTGCATGGATGCTACCATGTTTTCTGTTAATCTTTGGAATTAGTTCGGTAAGGGAGTTTTGTTATTGTCTTTAGTACTAGCATGCCATGCTCTATTTTGCCATGATAGCTTGCTGTAACTTGGTTTTTGATAGATCTAAACATTGCAACCTCATGTTATTTCTGCCATGCCCAGTGATTTCTGCTAAGTCTGTGAAACTGTTATTATTTGCAATATTGTCATGTCCTTTTGAGCATGTTGTACTGGTTTCTAGAGATAGCTCAGTGTTCATGTTTTGTAACGCTTTACCTGTACATCACATCCATGCCTTTTGTGCTCATGCTGGGGTGTTGTAGCATATTGTTTTGATGCTTGCAAGATGCCTACTTGCTTTTTGGACAGATTGTTGTTATATCTTGTTTGGAGTGTATGTGTTGCACCGTTGCTCCGTTTTGAGCATGCTCTATATGAAACTTGCTTAGTTTTGCATGTAGTTTCATGTTACCTTGTTGCATCCTTGTTTTGAGTGTGTTTGCTTGATGTTTGAATGCATTTTGCATCAATGCCATGTTTAACTTGTTTTGCTCATATCTTCTAGGCCGTAGCTCCGAATATAATGAACTTTATATGTAACTTGACTAGAACTTCGTGTAGATCAACTTGGTGCATATTAACTTGCTGTTTAATAACTTGAACATAAGGTTTATTCAGATCTGGACCAATTTTGAAACTTGCATATGAGGACTTACCGGATTTGTTATATCTTGTTTCCGGCCTCATTTAAACTTGCTTTGATGTGTTGTTCTTGTATGCATCATCTCTTGCCATGAGTAGCATCATATAGCCTTGTCACGCATCATACTTGATTGAGCATCATGCCTTGTTCATGTGTGGTGTGTTTACCATGTTGTGTCCTTCTTCTCGATAGTTCCCGTTTCGTTGCGATCGTGAGGATTCGTTCGTCTACGCTTGGTTCGTCTTCATGGCTTCATATTCTTCATGGATTCGTTATTCTTCCTAACAGGATTTCAGGCAAGATGACCGTCACCTTGGATCTCATTACTATCATTGCTATGCTAGTTGCTTCGTTCTATCACTATGATGCGCTACATATCACTTGCTCTTCAAGCCTCCCAAATTGCCATGAAACCACCTCTAACCTTTGTCACCCTTCCTAGCAAACCATTGTTTGGCTATGTTACCGCTTTTTTCTCAGCCCTTTTATAGCGTTGTTAGTTGCAGGTGAAGATGAAGTTTGCTCCATGTTGGATTATGTTTATGTTGGGATATCACAGTATCTCTTATTTAATTAATGCATATATATACTTGGTAAAGGGTGGAAGGCTCGGCCTTATGCCTGGTGTTTTATTCCACTCTTGCCGCCCTAGGTTCCGTCATGCCGGTGTTATGTTCCTTGATTTTGCATTCCTTATGCGGTTGGGTGTTATGGGAACCCCTTGACAGTTCGCTTTGAATAAAACTCCTCCAGCAAGGCCCAACCTTGGTTTTACCATTTGCCTACCTAAGCCTTTTTCCCTTGGGAGTCGCGCTCCCGAGGGTCATCTTTATTTTACCCCCCCGGGCCAGTGCTCCTCTAAGTGTTGGTCCAAACTAGAGCCCTTTGCAGCGCCACCTCGGGGAAACTTGAGGCCTGGTTTTAGTTGTACGGATTGCTCATCCAGTGTGCCTTGAGAACGAGATATGTGCAGCTCCTATCGGGATTTGTCGGCACATTCGGGCGGCTTTGCTGGTCTTGTTTTACCATTGTCGAAATGTCTTGTAAACCAGGATTCTGAGACTGATCAGGTCTTCCCGGGAGAAGGAATATCCTTCGTTGACCATGAGATCTTATAATGGGCTAAGTTGGGACACCCCTGCAGGGTATAAACTTTCGAGAGCCGTGCCCGCGGTTATGTGGCAGATGGGAATTTTTTAATGTCCGGTTGTAGAGAACTTGACACTTGACTTAATTAAAACGCATCAACCGCGTGTGTAACCGTGATGGTCTCTTTTCGGCGGAGTCCGGGAAGTGAACACGGTTTTTGGGTTATGTTTGACGTAAGTAGGAGTTCAGAATCACTTCTTGATCATTACTAGTTGACGATCGCTTGTTAAGCTCCTCTTCCCGCTCTTATTTGCGTAAGTTAGCCACCATACTTTGCTTAGCCGCTGCTGCAACCTCACCACTTTACCCCTTTCCTACCCCTTTAAGCTTTGCTAGTCTTGATACCCATGGTAATGGGATTGCTGAGTCCTCGTGGCTCACAGATTACTACAACACCAGATGCTGGTACAGGTTTTGCGATCATCATGACGCAAGAGCGATGTTACTTGTTTTGAAGTTCTTCTTATGCTTCTTCTTCGATCAGGGGATAGGTTCCAGGTCGGCAGCCTGGGATAGCAGGGTGAATGTCGTTTGAGTTTCTGTTTGTGTTTCCTCTGTAGCCGGATGTTGATCTTATGTATGATGTATTGCTGTATTCTTGGGGCGTTTGTGCCTTTTGTATGTTTCCCCATCTATTATGTAATGTTGATGTAATGATATCCACCTTGCAAAAGCGTTTCAATATGCGGGTCTATCCTTGGTGGGACCTTCGAGTTCCTCTTGGATAGGGTCGCATATTGGGCGTCACAAGTTGGTATCAGAGCCTCGACCGACCATAGGAGCCCCCTTGATTGATCGTATAGTTTGGCCATTGTTGAGTCAAGAAGAAAACTATTTCTTAGTCTAGCTATATCGGAGAGTAGGAATTATTTTTACTCCTCAGCCCCTTCGTCGCTCTGGTCAGAAATCTTGACGTAGGTGTTTTGAATTACTCCTCTTCCCCTTCAAACTTTCTTTAGGATCACGCGGTTAGTTTTTTCGTTCGTTGTCCCATCTTTTCATCCGGTGCATTTTCTCGTCAAGTCGATTCGACCTCTTTGTTTTTGCAAGTTCAATCCACAGTTCTCTCTCAACGAAGTTGTTTCTCCGTCCTCAGTTGTCTTCTTTTCCCACCCACCCACCCTTTTTCTTCTCGGAGCCGGAGCCCGTAATCGAGTATCCATCCTACTAGTGCGAAGCCTTTGCATTCTTTCCTCAAATATTTCAACCGGTGTTTTTCTCTTCAAGTTATTCGGCGGTTCTACCTTCCAAGCTGCCTTTATTTCCCGCCCTCCCACCCTCTTATTCCCGGAGCCTGAGTCTCTTTCGAGCATCAATTTCATTCGTGCGGAACCTCTTCAGTCTTTCATAAATTATTTCAACCGTTGAATTCTCGTCTCGGTGGACATTCTTCATCTCTTTTTCTTCTCCGGTGGATTCAATTCCAATTTTCGGTAGTGATTATATTCTTTCCTCGGCTCAAATGTTTCCTGTTGCTCGTTCCCCTCTCGTCATTTAATCGTTCCAGAGTGATGAAGACATCTCAGGAGATTCGTCTGTGTTTGAATTAATTCGAGGTTGTCACCTCATTCAAATATTTCAATTGTTCCTGTGTATCATCTATCTTTGCAACAATCTTTTTCAACGGTGTTTTCTTTTCAGTGGTCCCTAACCCACATGTCTTTTCCCAGGATTTTACCTGACTCTTCTAATTTTTCCGGATTTATTCTCAAATTCTTTTCGAAGTTGACGTAAGAATGAATTTCATCAGTCAGATCTTTTTCCAAGATCAATTTCAAATCATTTCATTGTTGCCTCAACCTCTTCTCTTTTCGTTCCCCCGGAGTGCTTTAACAATTTTGATGGTGTTTCTCGTCATCATTTGAAGACCGAAGAAAAATTCCTCGTAAATCTCGTCAAGTGTCATCCCATCTTGTGAAGTTCATGTCTCCATTCCTTCCATTTTCAGCCGGAGTGCTGCCCAAATTCTTTCGTGCTTAGTCTTTTTCTACCTTGTCTAACCGGAGTGGTTTCAGAGTCTATCTTGTTTCTTGAGCTTTTCATTCTCGTCATATTCGCCGTTCCTCTTTCTATCGAGTGCTCTCAACCTTGTTCATCTTATCTCTTGCACTCTTGCTTCACCTCATCCTCTTTCTCTCCCGTCTTGTTCCTAAGATCTCGGGACGAGATCTCTTATTAGTGGAGGAGTGTTGTACCGCCCCAGATTCAATGCGCCACGTGTCTTCCGTTTATCAGCCGTCGGTGCCATGTCATTTAACTGCGTGTTGCATTTTGCCATGTCATCATCTGCATTTCATCTGCATGTCTTTCAAAACTTGCATCCGGCCTTTTTCCCCGTTGTCTGTTTCGTGATCAAAACTCGCACGTACCTGTCGCCCCTCCCAGACCTTGTTTCGTGAGCGGGAGAAAAACGTCCTCGGAATGGGTTGAGATTTGCCGTGTGCCCTTGGTATATTACCGGTAGATCGCCCGTCAAATTTCGTTCTATTTGGAGGTCGTTTGATGCCCCAACGGTTAACCGCGTAGCCCGAAACCCTCCTCTCTTTGCAGTCCGGCACCCCTTCACCATAGCCCATGAGCCCATCCAAACCCCCTCCATGCTCTCAGTCGTTCGATCACGATCGTGTGGGCGAAAACCGCTCCCCATTTGGACTCTCCTAGCTCCCTCTACCTAAAAATATGTGACTTCCCCCGAAAATCCCGGATGAACCCTAGCAATCTTCCCCACTCCGCCGCCGTACATGTCCGGTCTCCACCGGACGCGTCTCCCGTCGCCGTCGGGCCACTCGCAGAGCGCCACGTGGCCCCGGCCACCACGCGCCGCCGCCGGCCCGCCAGGCCCGGGGCAGGCCCCCGAAGCCCATCCGGCCGCCGCCCGGGAGCCCGCGCGTCTCTCACCGCTCCGGCAGGAGTTCGCCGGAGCCTGAGCTCCTCCCGCCTCGCCCTTCGCAGCCGGGTCCCGTCCCCACCGCCGGCGTCCCGTCTCCGCGCCGTCCCTGCGCGCCTCCGCCACTTCGCCGGATCCCCCCCCGCCGCACGCCGACCCTGTCGCCGGATCCGCCGGCCTCCGCCGCTAGCTCGCCGCCGGCCATCTCCGGTGCCGGATCCGGGGTCCCCAGGCCCGGATCTGCCTCGCCCCGGTCACCGGCGCTCCTCTCCGCCCGTCCTCGAGGTCGCCTTCGGCTTCCGCGCGCTCGCCGGAGCATGACGGCCATCGCCGGAGTTTCCGCCTGGACCAGATCCTCCGGTCCCCCATCCAAACACGGTATAATTTCTGCCGAGTCCTGAAATTTGAATATTCTGGTGCCCACTTTGCCATGCCATATCTCCATGTCTGTAACTCCGTTTTGCATGCATTATATGTCAAAATGTTCATTGTGAGATGCTCTTCATTTTGTTCCATTGTGCCATGCTTGTTTGAGTCCATCTTGATGCCCTTAGCATCGTTGCAAGAGTGCTATATGATGTTAACTGCTGTCTGTTATCACGACTTGGTGATTTGTCTTTTTCATTGCATTTTGTGTGTGCATCCTATGAGCATGAGCTCTACATGTGTTTTGAACTACATCATTCCATCTTTACATAGGTGCTTGTCTTGTATTTGTTTGATATATGTGGTGACTGGAACAAGCATGCAAAGTAGCGTCCATGATGTTGCTGATTTCTGTGACGTCATTTCTGCAGTCTGTAGCTGTAACATTGTGATGCCATGATAACCTGCTTCTACAAGTCATTCTATGCATAATCTGGAGATGTTCACAAAGGATGTTTTGTTATACATGTTATGCTCTATACATCAATTCCCTTGGTTGAAATTATAGCCTGTTGTAGCTTGTTGTAATCTTCCTCTCAAATTGCTAAATAATGTTGCTGTCAGCCTGTTAACATTAAGTCCAGTATTGCCATGTGTTTTGCTAGTGCTCCATGCAACCTATGACTATGCTATTGCCATGTTTAGCTCCATAAATGTGCCTTCTTACTGTTGGTCACCTTGTCATTCCATGTAATGCTCTGTGGTGAGTGGTACAAGCTCACCAACATGCCTACTTATCGTTATTTCTGCCATGAACTGTTATTTTCACCAAGTCTGAATCTGTCATATTACTTGCCAGGTTTGCATGGATGCTACCATGTTTTCTGTTAATCTTTGGAATTAGTTCAGTAAGGGAGTTTTGTTATTGTCTTTAGTACTAGCATGCCATGCTCTATTTTGCCATGATAGCTTGCTGTAACTTGTTTTTTGATAGATCTAAACATTGCAACCTCATGTTATTTCTGCCATGCCCAGTGATTTCTGCCAAGTCTGTGAAACTGTTATTATTTGCAATATTGTCATGTCCTTTTGAGCATGTTGTACTGGTTTCTAGAGATAGCTCAGTGTTCATGTTTTGTAACGCTTTACCTGTACATCACATCCATGCCTTTTGTGTTCATGCTGGGGTGCTGTAGCATATTGTTTTGATGCTTGCAAGATGCCTAGTTGCTTTTTGGACAGATTGTTGTTATATCTTGTTTGGAGTGTATGTGTTGCACCGTTGCTCCGTTTTGAGCATGCTCTATATGAAACTTGCTTAGTTTTGCATGTAGTTTCATGTTACCTTGTTGCATCCTTGTTTTGAGTGTGTTTGCTTGATGTTTGAATGCATTTTGCATCAATGCCATGTTTAACTTGTTTTGCTCATATCTTCTAGGCCGTAGCTCCGAATATAATGAACTTTATATGTAACTTGACTAGAACTTCGTGTAGATCATCTTGGTGCATATTAACTTGCTGTTTAATAACTTGAACATAAGGTTTATTCAGATCTGGACCAATTTCGAAACTTGCATATGAGGACTTACCGGATTTGTTATATCTTGTTTCCGGCCTCATTTAAACTTGCTTTGATGTGTTGTTCTTGTATGCATCATCTCTTGCCATGAGTAGCATCATATAGCCTTGTCATGCATCATACTTGATTGAGCATCATGCCTTGTTTATGTGTGGTGTGTTTACCATGTTGTGTGCTTCTTCTCGATAGTTCCCGTTTCGTTGCGATCGTGAGGATTCGTTCGTCTACGCTTGGTTCGTTTTTGTTCCTTCATCTTCTTCATGGATTCGTTATTCTTCCTAGCGGGATTTCAGGCAAGATGACTGTCACCTTGGATCTCATTACTATCATTGCTATGCTAGTTGCTTCGTTCTATCGCTATGCTGCGCTACCTATCACTTGCTCTTCAAGCCTCCCAAATTGCCATGAAACTACCTCTAACCTTTGTCACCCTTCCTAGCAAACCATTGTTTAGCTATGTTACCGCTTTTTGCTCAGCCCCTCTTATACGTTGTTAGTTGTAGGTGAAGATGAAGTTTGCTCCATGTTGGATTATGTTTATGTTGGGATATCACAATATCTCTTATTTAATTAATGCATCTATATACTTGGTAAAGGATGGAAGGCTCGGCCTTATGCCTGGTGTTTTGTTCCACTCTTGCCGCCCTAGTTTTCGTCATGCCGGTGTTATGTTCCTTGATTTTGCGTTCCTTACGCGGTTGGGTGTTATGGGAACCCCTCGACAGTTCACTTTGAATAAAACTCCTCCAGCTAGGCCCAACCTTGGTTTTACCATTTGCCTACCAAAGCCTTTTTCCCTTGGGAGTTGCGCTCCCGAGGGTCATCTTTATTTTACCCCCCCGGGCCAGTGCTCCTCTGAGTGTTGGTCCAAACTAGAGCCCTTTGCAGCGCCACCTCGGGGAAACTTGAGGCCTGGTTTTAGTTGTACGGATTGCTCATCCGTTGTGCCCTGAGAACGAGATATGTGCAGCTCCTATCGGGATTTGTCGGCACATTCGGGCGGCTTTGCTGGTCTTGTTTTACCATTGTCGAAATGTCTTGTAAACCGGGATTCCGAGACTGATCAGGTCTTCCCGGGAGAAGTAATATCCTTCGTTGACCGTGAGAGCTTATAATGGGCTAAGTTGGGACACCCCTGCAGGGTATAAACTTTCGAGAGCCATGCCCGCGGTTATGTGGTAGATGGGAATTTTTTAATGTCCGGTTGTAGAGAACTTGACACTTGACTTAATTAAAACGCATCAACCGCGTGTGTAACCGTGATGGTCTCTTTTCGGCGGAGTCCGGGAAGTGAACACGGTTTTTGGGTTATGTTTGACGTAAGTAGGAGTTCAGGATCACTTCTTGATCATTACTAGTTGACGACCGCTTGTTAAGTTCCTCTTCCCGCTCTTATTTGCGTAAGTTAGCCACCATACTTTGCTTAGCCGCTGCTGCAACCTCACCACTTTACCCCTTTCCTGCCCCTTTAAGCTTTGCTAGTCTTGATACCCATGGTAATGGGATTGCTGAGTCCTCGTGGCTCACAGATTACTGCAACACCAGTTGCAGGTACAGGTTTTGCGATGATCATGACGCGAGAGCGATGTTACTTGTTTTGAAGTTCTTTTTCTGCTTCTTCTTCGATCAGGGGATAGGTTCCAGGTCGGCAGCCTGGGCTAGCAGGGTGGATGTCACTTGAGTTTCTGTTTGTGTTTCATCCGTAGCCGGATGTTGATCTTATGTATGCTGTATTGCTGTATTCTTGGGGCGTTTGTGCCTTTTGTATGTTTCCCCATCTATTATGTAATGTTGATGTAATGATATCCACCTTGCAAAAGCGTTTCAATATGCAGGTCTATCCTTGGTGGGACCTTCGAGTTCCTCTCGGATAGGGTCGCATATTGGGCGTGACATCCAGCCAGTTCCGCTTTCCTGATTTATTTACGGTGGTTATGGTGTACCCCTATTATCTACACTATGATCTGCCTACTGGCTCTGCGCTCTCGTTATCATGGTTTGGCAATAAACTTTCTATACGGTATAATATGAACCTATCATCTGCCAACTATCCTTACATCTGGGGCCCCCAACAGGGAGCCTGTTTTTTGTATAGTTGCGCCAGATTATATTAATCTACTCACCATATTACAGCACACATGGGCTCTCTCATCAGAATCCAGTGATAGCACACAAGGGTTTACAGGGAGCCTCTATTATATTACAATATCCTCTGCATTACAAAGATAATCTCACTACTATTTGTGTTTTCATGCTTTACAGATATTGTACGTAATCACAACGAATATAAGAATGCGCACATCAGAAGAATATTGCGGAATAGTTCAATGGATTGAGGTCCCATATATGTTTTCTATCTTCCATACGAAAACTGTCAATTCTCAGAAGATCTTCTTCAGTCTTACTCAAAAGGTCCAATAGTGTATGTATATTGGCCCTTTTTAGACAATTATACGTTCTAGAAGTCAATTCTAATTGATCAATAAAAATAGAATTCAATGGAATTCCTTTTTTGTTTTTCTTTAGATTAGTTAATCTTTTTTGAAAAGTAAAAAGGGGTGGAGTAAACCTGTTTTTATTTTCTTCGAAACTAGCGCCCTCTTCCTCCGCGTGTAGAAAAGGAAGAAATAAATCAATCAAATTACGAGAAGCCTCATAAAGTGCTTCCTTAGGGGTTAGACTTCCATTAGTCCATATTTCTAGAAAAAGTATCTCGTGTTTTTCATTTCCATTCCCACAAGAAAAAATACTATAATTCACATTTCGAACAGGCATGGATACAGCATCTATAGGATAACTTCCATCTTGATAGTTCTTTCTGAGTTCTGTCTGATATCCACGATCTCTCTTGATCTGTAAATCAATACAGAAATCAATGGGCTCTGTCAAGTTAGCTATAGGTTGTGCCGTATCAACGATTTCTACGGAAGGCGGTAAGATGATATCTTGAGCAGTTATGTATCTAGGACCTTTGACGCAAATGGATGCGTCTCTAACTCCATAGAGATTACTTCTCAATACAATTTCTTTCAAATTTAGTAAAATTTCTTGTACGGATTCTTCAATACCTGCTATTGTAGAATATTCGTGCGGCACGCTCCCAAATTTTGCACGTGTGATACATGTTCCTTCTATTTCTCCAAGTAAAGCTCTTCGCAAGGCAATACCGACGGTGTCCGCTTGACCTTTTCTAAGCGGGGACAGAATGAAACGACCATAATAAAGGCGCTTACTATCTACTCTTGATTCAACACACTTCCACTGTAGTGTTTGAGTGGATCCTGCTACCTCCTCTCGAACCATAATAGACTAGTATTATTATTTTATCATTGAATCGTTTATTTCTCTTGAAATGAAAGTTGAAAGCGGGTTAATTCTTTTACAGACGTCTTTTTTTAGGCGGTCGACATCCATTATGCGGCATAGGTGTTACATCGCGTATACAACTTAATCGCACACCACTTTTAGCAATGGCTCGTAATGCGGCATCTCTTCCACTACCAGCGCCCTTTACCATAACTTCTGCTCGTTGCAAACCTACTGTACGAATAGCATCTACTGCTGTTCTTTGACCAGCATAGGGTGATGCTTTTCTTGAGCTTTTGAATCCACAAGTACCGGCCGAGGACCAAAAAACCACCCGACCTTGTGGGTCTGTAACAGTTATAATGGTATTGTTGAAACTAGCTTGAACATGAATAACCCCTTTTGTTATTCTACGTGCACTCTTCCGTAAACTAAAACGTGCATTCCTACGTAAACCAATACGCACTTTCTTACGTGAACCAATTTTTGGTATAGCTTTTGCCATATTTTATTATCTCATAAATATGAGTTAGAAATAAAAAAAAGAAAAAAAGATACAAAGATATCCGTTTCAGGGTAAAATAAACCCTTTACTTTAATTATTTTAAATGAAATTATTTTATTTGGAATTGGAACATTTCCGCGGGTACTTTTTTTTACTTTTTAGAAAGTAAAGTTCTTTTTCGAAAGATTACCCCTGTCTTTGTTTATGCTTCGGATTAGAGCAAATGACTCTAATTCGTCCACGCCTACGAATCAGTCGACATTTTGTACAAATTTTACGAACGGAAGCTCTTATTTTCATATTTCCGTATCTTTTTTTAAACTATGAATCTAATCTTTTGGAAAAAATAAGTCTCTTCGCTTGAATTTTAGAACTTAGAATTTATTACCCTAGAAAAAAAAAAGAAAAACCTAATCCTTTGAATCTTTGGTATCCTTCAAATCTTCGCTATCCTTCAAATCTTCGCTATCCTTCGAGTCTTCGATACGCTTCGAATCCTTATGGGGAAGTCTATAAATTATACGTCCCTTGCTTGAATCATAACGACTTACTTCAATTTTGACCCTATCCCCCATCAGTATTCGTATAGAACTAGACCGTATCTTTCCTGAAATATAGCCTAGGATGATGGTGTCATTCTCTAGCCGAACGCGGAACATTCCATTGGGTAGGGCTTCCGTAACTAAACCTTCGAAAGTTACTTTTGCTTCTCTCGGGTTTTTTTTTTCTCTCCTATTTTTTTTTTCTGTCATATTTTTTTTCTCCTATTTTTCTATTTTTATTTTAAAAATAGGAAGGGCGAGATAGAATTCGAGCACTATAGGCGGGGCGATTACCATATATAACATAAGACTTCTCCCCCAATTCTGTTTAGTCGAGCTTCTCGATCTGTCATTATTCCTCGAGAAGTAGAAAGAATAGCAATTCCCATTCCACCCAAAACTTTAGGAATTCCTTGATAGTTGGTATAAATTCGTAAGCCGGGTCGGCTGATACGCTTTAAAAAGGTTCTTGTTCTATATATTCCTTTTCTAGTCTTTCTCTTTTGATGTCGCAAAGTTGAAACCAAGAAATATCTGTTACGTTCCTGATGTTTCCGAACACTTTCAATAAAACCCTCTCGTAGAAGTATTTTCACAATGTTTTCGGTAATATTTGTAGATACTACTCGAACTGTTCCTTTTTTATTCATGTCCGCATTTCTTATAGAGGTTAGTAAATCAGCAATAGTGTCCTTGCCCATAAGACTCTAATTCTAGGTTCCTCCTAATTTTTCTATAATCAACATGTTTTCTTTTTTTTTTTTCATTTTGGATTTTAAAACATATACGTAAAACACAATCTACTAAATTAATTCTTTGATCTCAATTTCGCCTACTAGTATTTATAATACTTCAGGAGCTAATGAAACTATTTTGGTAAAATTCAATCCTCTCAATTCCTCGGCAATCGCGCCAAAAACTCGAGTTCCTTTTGGATTGCCTTTTTGATCAATTATAACCGCAGCATTGTCATCATAGCGGATTATTATACCGTCTTCGCATTTGAACTCTTTACATGTACGTACAATTACAGCTCGAATTACTTCGGATCTTTCTAGAGGCATTTGGGGCAATGCGTCTTTGATTACAGCAACAATAACATCACCAATACGAGCATATCGCTGATTACCAGCAGCTCCTATGACTCGAATACACATCAATTTTCGAGCTCCACTATTATCTGCTACATTTAAAAGGGTCTGAGGTTGAATCATATTATTTTGATTTCAATTTGTTATTTCAATGCAAAAGGATGAAAGAAATATTGTCTTTCCAGAAAGAAAAACCGGGCATTTTTTTTTTATCTTCCATACCCCTTTTAGGGTTCTATATCTCTAATCGAATAAATTGACTTCGTATGGGCATTTTACTGGCAGCTATGGAGATAGCTGCTCTAGCTACAGTTTCAGATACTCCCCCCATTTCATAAAGTATACGACCAGGTTTAACAACGGATACCCAATATTCGGGGGACCCCTTTCCCGAGCCCATACGTGTTTCTGTGGGTCTTAGTGTAACCGGTTTGTCGGGAAATATACGTACCCATATTTTTCCACCACGACGTGCATATCGTGTTATTGCTCTTCGTCCTGCTTCTATCTGTCTCGCCGTGATCCAAGCGGGTTCAAGTGCTTGAAGAGCATATCTACCAAAACAAATACGATTGCCTCGGCAGGATTTTCCTTTCATTCTTCCTCTATGTTGTTTGCGAAATCTGGTTCTTTTGGGGTTATAGTCGATGGTTCTCTTTCTTAGTTCCATCTCTACTGCAAAACTGGACATGAGAGTTTCTTCTCATCCAGCTCCTCGCGAATGGAATGAGAAAGCATGTAAATTTATCTAATTCATAATATTCCAAAATATTACGGTACGGATAGATACACATTAATAGATAATAGAAAAAGTTCGGTTTTTTTTATATTGAATTTGTTAAAACAGAAAAATATAATATATAGTCAAAAAAGAAGATCTAGAATATATCCAGATGTGTGTGTATATTTATCTAAATTCTATATTTATAGATAATGTAATCCTTCTTAAAAAAATCCTTATTTTGACTCTTATTGAATCGCGGTAAAGTATTCTAATTCAATAAGAATTTCGCGGGCGAATATTTACTCTTTCCTGTCTTATTTGTTAATTTATAAACTTACCAAATAAGACAATTTTTTTGGTTTGTTCCGCCATCCCACCCAATGAAGTGTTAGGATTCTTTTCAATAAAATCCTATGGAATCATAGGTTCTGTCGTTCCCACTGCTTCTCCTTGAATGGTTAGGTCTGAATCCCGCAACGGAGCTTCCAAAAAATTTCTTTCCGAGTTAATTTTCTCAGTTTTATTAACCCGGGCGGCTCTTTATTATTGCTTTAAATTTGTAGTTCTTGTTTCAAGTTAAAATTTTTAATTCTCTATTATTTTTATTATATTGATGCTTTATCACATTGCCTTTTATGATGTAATTCATAGACCATACATAGTGGAATCCTATATCTTATTTATTTCCTCTTCCTTCTTTCTATCATCCCTCCCTTTATCCACATCCCTTTAGTTTTGCTTCACAACCTAGAATCCCTTTTCTTTTTTAGAGAAAAAATTGCAGTTGCTACAACTATATGACACATCTACTCATTTATGATAGAGGTATTTATTCATATAGTGACTGTTTCTTAGTTAGGATCTCGACAATACGAAGCAATAGGTTGGTTATTAGTTAATTTTCTATAATTACTAAGTTTTTTTCTTAAAAAAAAGAAAAAAATAACGAGTCACACACTAAGCATAGCAATTATATTAAATGATTTATCAATTTTCATTAAATCTTATAGAAAGAGGTATAATTTCTTCTTTTGCAGGGATTTCAGGAAAAAAGTCTCTTGTCATTTTTGATTCTATCAATGGACAGAATCCGAAGACAAGATTACTTATTCTTCGTCTACGAATATCCAAATTTTTACACCTAATACTCCATAGATAGTCCGAATTGGATAGCAGCAATAATCAATTTTAGCGCGAATTGTTTGGAGGGGAAGTCTACCCTTTTTAATGGATTCGGCGCGTGCAATTTCTTTTCCTCCGAGACGACCCGCAATTTTTACTTTTACTCCCCTTATATCTGCTTTTTTAGTTAATTCAATGGCTTTTTTCATTGCCTTTCGGAATGAAACTCTATTTTTTAATTGGAAAGCTATATATTCTGCAAGAATGTTAGGCTGTCTATAAGGTTCTTTAACTTTTTCGATAGAAATATTAAATCTCTGGTTTACAGAGTTAATTTCCTTTTGTAGATCTTTCTCTAATTCTTCGATTGCTCCTTTTTTCTTTAATAAATTTGGGAATCCAATATGGATTATGACGTGGATCGTATCGATTTCTTTTTGGATTTCTATATGTGTAATTACTTCGGAACTTGAACCTGAGTCCATTTTTCTATTATGTGTAATTACTTCGGAACTTGAGTCTGATTCTATTTTTCTATTCGAGCCCTTTTTCCTATTCTTTTGTATATAGTTCTTGATACAATCCCTTATTTTTTTATCTTCCTGTAGACCTTCCGAATAATTTTTTGGTTGTGCGAACCAAAAGGAATGGTGTTTTTGGGTTGTACCAAGTCTGAAACCGAGTGGATTTATTTTTTGTCCCATATTTTTCTATTCTATATTTTTTTTTACTGGGAATCGAAATCTTAAGATTTCTTTACTATATTTAGTACAATTGTTATATGACACATGCTTTTTTTTATGGGGAAACTACGTCCTCGAGCTCGAGGTCTGAATTTCTTCATAATAGTACTCCTACTGACTTCGGCTTTAGTAATAAATAAATTCGCTTTGTCGAAATCCCTATAATGAGTAGCATTTGCGGCTGCCGAATAAACCAACTTTAAGATGGGATAAGATGCTCGATAGGGCATGAGGTTCAGTATCATAACAGTTTCCTCGTAGTAACGCCAGCGAATCTCGTCAAGAACTCTTTGTGCTTTGAAAACAGACATAGGGATACGTTTTTGTGCTTTGAAAACTCTCTCGAACTTAAGTAGACGATCGGTTGGAACTTTCCTTGCGAGTTTCCTTAGCCCACTTTTCTTCTTCTTTATCCTAGGGATATACTTTACTAGTTTGAAACTTGTCATAAATAAGGTTATTCCCCGCCTACCTTTACTTTATTTTGAATCTTTTTTTTCTTCTTAATCTTTCTATTCAGAATTCAGTTAACGACGAGATTTAGTATCCTTTCTTGCATTTTCATAACTCGTGAAATGCCGAGTAGGCACGAATTCCCCCAATTTGCGACCTACCATAGGATTTGTTATGTAAATAGGTATATGTTCCTTTCCATTATGAATCGCGATTGTATGGCCAACCATTGTGGGTAGAATGCTAGATGCCCGGGACCACGTTACTATTGTTTCTTTCTCCTCCTTCATATTGACCTTTTCTATCTTTGCCAATAAATGATGAGCTACAAAAGGATTCGTTTTTTTTCGTGTCACAGCTGATTACTCCTTTTTTCCTTTTTAAAGAGTGGCATTCTATGTCCAATATCTCGATCGAAGTACGGAGGTCAGAATAAATAGAATAATGATCAATGGAAAAAAGAAAAAAATCCTTTAGCTGGATAAGGGGCGGATGTAGCCAAGTGGATCAAGGCAGTGGATTGTGAATCCACCATGCGCGGGTTCAATTCCCGTCGTTCGCCCATCGCATTATTGCAAATTCCAAAAATGCAATTTTCCATATTCCTAGTTACGTATTTACTTACGGCGACGAAGAATAAAACTATCGCTATATTTTTTCCTTTTCCTAGTTCTTCTTCCAAGCGCAGGATAACCCCAAGGGGTTGTGGGTTTTTTTCTACCAATGGGAGCTTTCCCTTCACCGCCCCCATGGGGGTGGTCCACAGGGTTCATAACTACCCCTCTTACTACGGGGCGTTTACCTAGCCAACACTTAGATCCGGCTCTACCCAAACTTTTTTGGTTCACCCCAACATTACCCACTTGTCCGACTGTTGCTAAGCAGTTTTGGGATACTAAACGGACCTCCCCAGATGGTAATCTTAAAGTGGCCGATTTACCCTCTTTTGCAATGAGTTTCGCTACAGCACCTGCTGCTCTAGCTAATTGCCCACCCCTTCCACGTGTGATTTCTATGTTATGCATGGCCGTGCCTAAGGGCATATCGGTTGAAGTAGATTCTTCTTTTCTCTCAAAAAACCCCTTCCCAAACTGTACAAGCTTCTTCCAAAGCATACGGCTTTCTAGATGTATATGACGATCTCTAGACAGATGGATCTTATATGAATCATATGATGAAGTACCACATGAGTGGATATATAGGAAAGGAATCCAAATCTGCCGAATCGCTCATGTTATGATCTTCTACATCCTAGGTCTCTGCGTTCCGTCATCTGGCTTATGTTCTTCATGTAGCATTCAGATCGAATGACTCTATGAAATTACGTCGATACTTCCACATATTATGGGTAACGTAGGAGACATCCCTATTTTCCCCCGGGGGTCTTAATTACCACTGCTTAGCTTTCAATTTGCCTCTGACCATCAAATTAAATGTGAATAACCCGTCCTCCTCTCTTTGAAACAAGGGGCGCTTCCGGTTCTGTGCGTGCTTCAAACAATTTTGTCTTCTCCATATTACCATATCTCTAGAGCCAATAATTTTCTATGAGGAACTACTGAACTCAATCACTTGCTGCCGTTACTCAACAGTTTTCTGTTGAGGTCTATCCCGTAGAGGTAGTCAAATTGGATCAGTGATCGATTTCTAGGTTTCGTCGTAAACCTAATTGGTTACTTCCAATTACGTAAATCAATAGTTCAAACCGCACTCAAAGGTAGGGCATTTCCCATTGATATAGGAACTTTTGTACCAGAAACAATAGTATCTCCAATTATAGCCCCTCTGGGATGTAAAATATATCTCTTCTCACCATCCCCATAGTGTATGAGACAAATGTATGCATTTCGATTAGGGTCGTATTCTATGGTTACGATTCTACCAGATATGTCTTTTTGATTCCGTCGAAAATCTATTTTACGGTATAGGCGCTTATGACCTCCCCCTCTATGCCTTGCGGTAATGATTCCTCTGGAATTACGACCTTTACCACAACGGTGCCGTCCATGGATCAAATTATTTCGTGGATTGGATTTCACTTGCCTGTCTACGGTTCCCTTGCGTGTGCTCGGGATAGGTGTTTTGTATAAATGTTTCGCCGTATTATTAAGTATTCTCCTTTAGTTTTTTTCTCTATCTAGAAGTGGAATAGAATAACCCGGTTGAAGGGTAATGATCATACGTCTGTAATGCATTGTATGGCCCAGAATAGGTCCTATTCTTCTACCTTTTCCAGGTAGTCGATGGCTATTCACAGCTACCACCTTAACACCAAAGAAGAGTTCGACCCAATGCTTTATTTCTGTCTTAGTGAATCCCGATTCGACATTAAAAGTATATTGATTCTTTCCCAATAAACGAAGACTTTTTTCTGTAAATACTGCGTATTTGATTCCATCCATAAATCGACTTTCCCTCCTATGCTCTGAGTTCCAGTATCGATAAGAATTCGAGTTCTTATTGTTCTTATGTTATGGTATGAATATACCATACCAATTCGTTATGTATGGATGATGGATGAGATTCCATGGATAGAGAGCCAGTTCCAATAGACTTATGGAATGTTCCCGTTCGTGTGCATCCAGCAGGAATTGAACCCGCAAATTTACCAATTATGAGTTGGGCGCTTTAACCATTCAGCCATGGATGCTTAACAGGGATCATCGTACATCGTAAATAACCAATTTTCATATAGAAAGACATATCATAGAAAAATGAAATCGAAAATATTCCGAGATGGCAAATATTCGGAGATGACTATGAAAACACCTCTCTGGATCCTCGAATTGAAAGAGAGATTGAGAGGGATCAAGAATCCTAATTCTCGCTATTTGGAATGGATCCAATTCTATTGAGTCTGACTCATAGTGATCATTTCTCTTTAGCAAAGAATGACCTTGGTTATCAAAGGATTGAACAACCGGGATCCATTTACTTATGATACCTAGTTGGCATTGATAACAAGGATCTAATGAATTATGAGTTTAATAGATCCTCTTTAGCAGAAAGACGTATATTCCTTGCTCATTATCAGACAATCACTTATTCCCAAACCTCGTGTGGGACTAATCGTTTTCATTTACCATCTCATGGAAAACCCTTTTCGTTCCGCTTAGCCCTATCGGGTATTTTAGTGATAGGTTCTGTAGGAACTGGACGATCCTATTTGGTCAAATACCTAACGAAAAATTACGATTTTCCTTTCATTAAGGTACGAGGGCTTCTTATTCCACAAGAACGAAAGCACCTTTTCATTCTTTCATATACTAGGGGTTTTTACTTGGAAAAGACAATGTTCCATACTAAAGGATTCGGGTCCATAACCACGAGTTCCAGTGCACTAGATCTTGTAGCACTTAGCAACGAAGCCCTATCCATTAGTATTCCACATAAGAAATCCATTCTAGAAAAAAATACAATTAGATTAGCTCTTCATAGACAAACTTGGGGTTTGCGAGCCAAGGTAAGATCGGCTCGGGATCATGGGACCCTTTTCTATCAGATAGGAGGGGCTCTTGTACAAAATAGACTTACTAAGTAATAACCCCATAGAATCTATCTATATAAAGATAAAGAGGCAATCGTGTCAGGAAGCGGGTTTTTCTTTGGCCAAAAGGTACTTCGAACTTGGAACGAGCATGAAGAGATT